>NC_136432.1:84093013-84555513 GCF_052849685.1 Lactuca virosa
GAGGATGATATATTTACCAAGTGAAACCAAACCGAGTATATTTAGCATGTTAAAACGACATATTTTAGAGGTTTAGTACCTAAGCTTAGATGGGGCTGTAATGTATATTCCCTATCCCCATATATATATATATATATATATATATATATATATATATATATATATATATATATATATATATATATATATATATATATATATATATATATATATATATATATACATATAAGGTCCGATTGCAGTGTTGACTCTTTTTTCGGTGAGGACTCATGAGTACAACCTAATAAAATTGAAAAAAAACTTAAAAAAAATACAAATCATAAAATTTGGATCATTAAAAGTAAATCACGGATCATAAAATTGATCTATGATTTGTATTTTTTTTCCAAATTTTTTAAGATGTCCTTACAACTTCTCACCGAAAAAAAAATCTTCACCCGATCCTGTTCTCTCTCTCTCTCTCTCTCTCTCTCTATATATATATATATATATATATATATATATATATATATATATATATATATATATATATATATATATATATATATATATATATATATATATATATATATATAGGGTAATGATCAATTTAGAACGCGAGAACAGTTGTGAACCAATTATTATATAAGGACATAAATGCAAATTTACAATATAATTAATTATGGATAATTTATGGGTAATTAATTAATTCCTAAAATCATGGGATTTAGTCTGATTAATAGATTTTTTTACCCAAATATTAGAAATTTATATAATATATTTTAATTAAAAAATGATTTTAAAAACGTTTTTGCCATAATTAAAAAAAAACTTTTTTTTGTTTTAAGTTTATTTTTACTAACCACATCAAAAATATTGACGAATTAATCATTTTATCCGAATATTTGTAATCATACCTGAATAAAACATATTTGTAAACATATATGAATCCGATAATAATCTTGAATGAATAGATGAATTAAGTTATATTCATAAATGAATAAAACATAAGTGAATGAACATGTCTAAATATGAATTGCTTATGAATAGAAAACATTGAATACACTTATGAATACGCTTGAATACACATTCAATCACCAATGAATACACTTCAATCAGTAATGAATATACATCTAATCAGTAATGAATATACATTCAATCACCAATGAATATCAATCAGTAATGAATATATTTATTCAACCACGATTGACATATGCATTAAAGGTATAAAAAAAATTCTCGTGCACATGGATTGTGCTGAAAGCATATCACACTAAATTAATTGATTTTTCTTTCGGGTGATCCTCTCAAGACCAGCATCAAGACTGCCTAGTTGTTGGTGTGCACTGACGAAGAAGAAGAAGAAGTCGAGGATGCAGCATGTGAGGAATTCACACATAAACATGAAAGTGATATCATAATCGTTGTTATTGTTAATATGACTCTGCTGAAAAAGTTGCCTCTCTTTCGATTCGTCATCTTTTTCAAGATCTGTTGTTTTCAAAATCATTAGTTCATGTGAGAGATGGCAGATTCTAGTGCCTATTAATTTCAGCATATCATCAACAATTTGCAGTAGAGCATCTGTCCACTTCGATTTGAAAAGAGGATTAAGCAATAAATACCCATTTTCAGAAATCAATAAATCTTTGTAATTTTCAAATGGTGTTGGAGAAGACAGATTAATCATAAAGTAAAAAGCAAATGGTGCCAGAGGACAAAAATTATAATCGAAACAATTTTTACAGCAATGATCTAAACAATTTTCACAGTAATAGAAATTTCATAAACCCTAAACCAATTTTCACAACGTTTGAGAAGACCATACGGAAATAGTGAATCGGTACTGGAAAAAAGGAGAGGACCAACTACAAATCGTGAATCAATAGTGGAAAAGGAGAGTGAGGACCAACTAGAAAGCAAGAATCAGTACCAAAGGAAAAGGCGGGTTTGACTATCAAGATGGGAGTGGTGGTGTATTGTGTCTTGTGCGGCGGCTGGGTTGAAGAAAACTCAAAACCTCGGCAGTGGAGAGATGAGAGGGAAGAGGTGTATGTTTTTCTAATGTTGGCTTCTATCGATTAGGGTTTAAAGGAAACGTGAAAGAGATGAGAGAAAGAGAGAGAGAGAGAGAGAGAGAGAGAGAGAGAGAGAGATTTTAGGAGCTGATAAATATAAGATAAAACCTAATGACTATAGTACCCTTTTAGTTAATTAAGAAGTTACAGTTTAATCCTATGACTTTCAGAATTTCTATAAATGGCATGTTAATATTAACCTTTGATTTTAAAATTTAGAGAGCTTAGATCTGTTCTCGCGTTCTCAACCTTTTAGGTGTTCTCATTTGATCCCACTATATATATATATATATATATATATATATATATATATATATATATATATATATATATATATATATATATATATATATATATATAGAGAGAGAGGTTCTTTTCAGAACTTAAACATTTGTTAGATCTTGAGAACTAGCAAAACCATCGATATTCACCAAATGTTGAGTACAAGAGGGATCAATTCTCAAAAGAAGATTTGACAAACTTTTTTTTTTGGTTAAAATTAGCATATATGCACATCTAAATATGCATGCATACACATATTTGGAATGCAGATGCACCATGTATATGGATTGTGGATGCATGATTATCCGTAGTAATATGGACTGCGGACGCAGTTATATGGACTATAAACGCAGTTATATGGACTGCAGACGTTGTTATATAGACTGTGGACATAGATACGAATGCATCCATATATATATATATATATATATATATATATATATATATATATATATATATATATATATATATGAACATTCAAATATACATACATGCTCATTTCAAAAAAAAAAAATCGACAATTTTTTTTGAGCTGAGATATGGCTTAGACGTACCATTTGGAGAAAATTGGTAGTCTTCGTTTGAAGAATGATAGGTGGATTCGGAGTTCTCAAGTTCTCAGAATATATATATATATATATATATATATATATATATATATATATATATATATATATATATATATATATATATATATATATATATATATATATGCTTTAACATGATTATCTTTCGAAATGAACATTTATCATATCTATGATAAACAAAAGTGAAATTATTATATTTATCTTAAATGATGCCTTATTCTAAACAACATGGATAATATTGTATTAAATGAAACAACTTTGTCTGTGTGGCACAATAAATAAAACCAAAATGGTGGCATATGCTACTTCATTTATGACACGTTTGTTACATCTCATTTTCAATTTTGAAAATATTATATTTAATATAAAAATATTTTTAATAGAAATTTTGACACCTACTTTTGTTAATGACTCAAGTAATCTACAAATACATATTCAAACTCATAATCCATAAATTATTGTAAATATGTTTCAATTATGTTAAACAGACAATTGACTAAATGCGTAACATTTCTGTCAAACACATACAAGAGGACACACTCTAGTGAACAAGTTATGCCCCTCTTCAGAAAGTAACAAAACGTGTCTTGTTCATATGGAAAAAATCTTCTTTATAACTTTTTTCATGATAAAGTGTGGGGGGGGGGGGGGGGGGTGGAGGAGAGAGAGATGAGAGGAGGGATTGTATTAGGTTAAAGATCAAGGCCAGATTATGTTTTGTCTAATCATCTATTTGGATGAGACCAAGTATTACAATTTTCATCCATTTGATACGATATCAGCATATAGCACTAACATACAATGAACTATTATTATTATTATATCATGACATGTCCTCCAAACAAACATGACCTAAATGTTTTGTATATCATGAAGAAAGTTATTCATACGCAACAATTTTTTTGTCATATATAGCAATCACACGAACTTTTTTGCATATTATATAACCTTTCTAAAACATAAATTATTATGTATGACAAATAACTATTATGAACGAATCAACTCTCATACCATAAATTTAAAAAAAAAACAATGTTGTAAATGGCGGCATAGACGGACAACAATTGTCTACGATTTGTGGTAGGTAGTTAAAATAGACGGAGTCGGTCAACGACGGTCAACATTGGTCTAGGCGGGCCTAAGCGGAGCTAGTCGCTTGAAATTTCCAATTTTTAAAAATTTCAAATATTACACAAATATTTTCAAATTTTAAATTTTATAATTTTTAAAATTTTAAATATTACATCAAAATTTCCAAAATTTCAAATTTCAATATTTCAAAATTTCAAATAACTATGTCATAAAAGTTATTAATTTTAAATAAATTATATATAACCTTAAAATTAAGTAAATAACAATAAAAATTTGTCATTATTAATTTTGTTAGGATATAGGCAATATTAAAAAAAAAAACAAATCTACCACAACTAATTTCGTTAATCGTTTGACCTCGACGGGACGATCCGACTACCACCTAACTATGTTTACAACCTTAAAACAAAGTTATCTATATTATGCGGAGAGTTATGTGACCCTAAGTCATTCTAGGGGTTGCTTGTACAAGTGTCTAATATTGTTGGTGCATAAAAAATGTTTGTAATTTATCATTTATCGTTTTCATTAAATCAAAATTGTTACTATTACGTAAACCTTTAAACCTTTTTAGTTTAAAGGAATTTGCATTGATTGTGTTACTAGTAGTGCACTCATCGACCTCATGAAAAATGAGAAAACCGTAAAATGATCATAAATTGTGAGTGGATTTCGACCAGAAAATTACTGTCAAAGATACGTGTCGACACATTATTGAGTTTCTTGAAATATTTTTATTGTAGCATAATCTATTATTGAACAAACTACTGATTTTTTCATAAAATATATTATTTTATAATGACTAATAATATCAAAAAACCAATTAAGTTTTTAATTGGATTTTCAAGTGGTCCCTCCCCCTTTGAGCAAATGATGGATCTACTTTAATTAAAAAACATTGGAAGCAATATTCTTAAAATAGTTAAATAGTATTTGTACCTATCATTATCTGTGATAGTACTTTTTTTATTAATAAATTATTTCCCAAAATAGTATGGGGTTGCTAATGTTTATTTTAATAGATTAAATTCCAGGACTTTAATTCTAGCCATGCAATTTAGGAGTGGTGTTGGCTTCTTCTCATTGGTTGAATTTGAAAATTATTTTTATAATCCAACTTAACCCCTACAACAATGCATAAGGATCCCATTTAAAAATATGTGGTCCTAAATTTGATTGCTTTATTCTTATAAAAATCATAGATGACCCTTGCATATTGAAGTTTCTTTATTTCTTTTTAGAAATCGGTTGATTTGGGTTTAAATGTATATTTAACCTGTTAAAATGGTTTGGAAAGAGGCCATGATAGGTGGAAATCTGCATAAATTATTTTTTAATGAATATAACTTTTTTCATTAGACAAAATTCCACAAATGGTCATAAATCAATTTGGTTTCTCTTTAATATTTTTTTTTTTTTTTTTTTTGGCATAGATAGTCCCTTCTGAACAAACCTTACATACAAATTGTCCTTATGACCAACATTTTTAATAGATTTTGTTAAATGTATTTAAAATGATGAAAATAGCCTTTTTTGCACATAATTAGTGCTTAGGACTCTCTCTCTCTCTCTCTCTCTCTCTCTCTCCTCTCTCTCTCTCTCTCTCTCTTCTGTGACATCTAAAAAATCACAACAATTTCAAACTTTTCAAAACAACCCAAAATCATAAAAGTTTACAAATCATTGTTTCCAAAGTGTTTATTAATCTCAGAGTATCCAAAAATCATAAAGCCATGAAACAAGAGGATGTGTACGGTCACACATTCGCCTTCCCAGGATCATCAGAAGTACCTGAAACAACAAACTAAAACCGTAAGCCAAAGATTAGTGAGTTCCCCCAAAGTACAACCATATAAACACAACAAACAACAACATGCATAAATGAGTCTTCAGCCTGACTGGACCGCCTCGCATGACCTACAGTCTATCTGGACCGCTCCCGAGCCTTCGACATGACTGGACCGCCTCGCAGGGTCTATAACCTATCCGGACCGCTCGCCGGGCCTTCGGCCCGACTAGACCGCCTCGCAGGGCCTACAGCCTATCCGAACCGCTCGTTGGGCCTTCACCTTGATTAGACCGACTTGCAAGGCCTACAGCCTATCTAGACCGTCGTGGGTATCTTGGTGTAATGCCTGAAAATCATGACATAATTTTTTTTTGTTTTTAGTTTAATAGATCGTTAATACATCTCCATCCCATAAAAACCAGAGTAATTAAGTTTTAACGAAACATTGACAAATCATAGTAATTCACAGAAAATGGAAACATGTGGTGTGTGCTCTTCAATTATCCCGAGCCCTTCCATTTGAAAACCAGAGTACCTTAAACATAAACTGAAAATTGTAAGCACAAAGCTTAGTGAGTTCCCCAAACTACCATACAACATACAACCACTGCTTATCATGCAATAAACATATAGTTGTCATGAGCTCCCCCCCATGGTCTTTATCTAATATGCCATGGGCTCCCCCATGGTCTTTACCTGGAATGTCATGGGTTCCCCCCATGGTCTGATATCCAAATGTCACGGGCTCCCCCCGTGGTCTTCCATGCAAGTATCGCAGAGACAACTAGCATACCACATAACACGTAATTGACCGACATTGGTGCCTTCGACCCATGGATATTGTGAAAAGACTCACCTCACACTGCCGAATCACAAAAACGAACACCGACTACTGGCTGAAAGATCCCCGAACTGTCAATCATCAAAACAACACCCTAATTAACAATTGGGTGCCAATGCATAACCATAAATCCGTACATGGGGTAAAAAGAATATTTTACCCCTAACCTAGCTTGGTCCAAGACCAAGGCCCAAACTCAAACTCTGGAGGCCCAAAAGCCAAATAATTAACCAAGGCCCAATTATGGCCCAAATTTCCAAATTGGGCCCAAACCCCTTACATGGGCCTTACCCTAAAGCCCATCCAATTTTCCTACTCCATACACTTGTTATCATATGGCCCAAGAAGAACCCAAACACCTAAGCCCAAAAGGAAGGCCCCACTCGAAGCCCAAACACGATTAAGGTTAAGTAAGAACACTTAACCCAGTAAGGACTTAATCCATTACGCCCAAAATTGCATTAAGTTAATTGTAGGAGCATTATTAAGTATTATTATAATTTAATTAACGACTTTAATGTGGGTCCGACCAACTCCAAAACTAGGATTTCCTAACATTAGGGTTTTCTAAACCCTAATTAGGGTTTCCAATCCAAATTCTTGACAAGTAGGTTCCAGGTTAGGCTTTTAGGTTCATTAGCGTTTAATAAGTCGGGCACCACCCACTACCACCTCGGGCAGTGGTGGTCAACGGCGGTCCGCGGCGGCAACCACCACCACACGACGGTGGTGGTGGGGTTTTCTTTGGTTTTACGGGCTAAAAAGTCCATACAACATGACCTCATAAAAACACACATTCACACACCAATATACACACAGCCGCCCACACATGCTGGCTGATGGTGGCAGAAAGTAGAAATGGCGGCAACCACCATGGTTGGCTGCCATTGTGGTCTTCTTCTTCTCCGGACAACAACACACATCAAACATACTAAAACAAGCACCCTTTCACCGGAAAAACACACCCAATCGAAACAACAACCTCACCGAAGGAGGAGTACGGCGATACAAAGGAATTACGAGAAGGCGGGGGCGGCGCCAACTGCCGGCGCTAGCGGCGGAGATACAATAGCAAAAAGAAATGGAGAAGAAGAAGTGACCGGAATAGCAACAACGACAGCCACGATATCCCACAATGGCTTCGTCTTCAATGGAAGCGGCGTAGCGGCGGTCTCTAATGGCTCACGGTGGCGATGTAGTTGACGGCGACGGCTGGAGATGAGAAACCGGCGGCAGTCGAAGGTTGCCCACCAATCCCTCGTTGGTCTTGGTATCTTCTGTCGTAGAGGAGAAGGTGTCGCCGGTCGGCAATGGTCCACCGGTGGTCTTTGTTGATCAAAAAAACAAGAGAATAGGGTGGTGGCGGCTGGAGTACACTAAGTGGTGGCTGATCTTATGAAAACTAGGTTTAGGGTTTCGGCTTCATGCAAGAAAACGAGAGGATGGGGTGCCAGGTTAAATCTCGTCTCCCTCAAACTTAAATCCATCTTTAACACTTTATCCCCCTGCCGTCAAAAACCCTTTCACTTTGAATCTGATATTTACCAAACAGCGCTTGCTTCCTAAAATATTTTCATCACAAGTCCATATGTTACCAATTAACCCCCATAAATAAAAAATTATAACCTTTAAACCCCATGGAGAACATCCCGATAAATTAATACAGCTTTAGGGCTAGGATAAAAAAAATAAAGATACATCTTGGGGTTTTAGGGCTATTATTTAGTTGTTTTATTTATTTATATATTCATTTAATTTTGTTTATTTATTTTAAACGGAATGTTACAATTCTCCCCCACTTAAATTAGATTTCGTCCTCGAAATCTGTCCTTACCATTGTCAACACGCCAAACAATTAGAGCAACGCAACCACAATTCGAGAATACTACAGCCTTCCCAAGACAACCAAAACCAACCCTAGCAGAACTTACCAAACTTGAAAAAGAACAAACCTTAAACCCTTGCAGAAAAACACCTCTACCTTTCCCGTAACCCGAAATCTCAAATTGATTTGACTCCCCGACAGACCGCCCACACTGAACCACTATCGAACCAATTCCATAAAAAGACCAGCCTAAACTAAATACTTTCAACCCAAATTATTTTGATGCTTTCTCAGGAACAAAAATCACTGATCATATACAGCTGCAGAACACTTACACTTGACAGGAGGCTCATATAATCATTCGAGCATAAGATCCTTCCCTGCGACAGTTAGACTCATACAAGAGTTGCACAACAAGGTCCAATAAACCGCTCTGAGATTATTTAACCCAACTACAATGTAACACTCTAGATTTTCAAATAAAATTTTCATTTTTAATTCTACACAAAACACAATTTAACATCTCTCATACTCAATTTATAAATGTTTCAAACACAAGACATGAAAATCGTTTGTAAAATATCCCAGGATCCTCAAAACACAAATAAACCAGCTGGTGTGTATAATCATGTCGGCGCCTTCCCACGATCCTGAGATGTACCTGAAACACATATCACACAACACTGTAAGCACGAAGCTTAGTGAGTTCCCCAAAATACCACACACAAATAATTAGCCTCTCATGGCTATATCTCGATAAGGACCCTCCGGTCATGTGTCTCAGTGAAGACCCTTCGATCTCACCGCTCGGGTTGGACCCTCCAGTCCTGTATCTCAGTGAAAACCTCCGGTCTCACGACTCGGTTGGATCCTCTGGTCATATCTCAATAAATGCACATAATAATATACAGCATAAATCACAAAGACAGAATGCATAATATCACATATCTCAATATAAGCACATAAGACCCTCCGGTTAGTAACACAAATAAGACCCTCCAGTCGCACAGTAATTACCACTCAGGTAAGTATAGTAAGAAGCCTCACCTCGTAAGTAAATCAAAGTATGTCTCACGCTCGGACTGTCGGTCTAGACTCCGCCTATCATATATCGCAATCATCTCTAATTATAATTGATATTAACAACCCCCCCCCCCCCCCAAAGATGTTAGGCTAATTCCTCTTCTAAATCTCAGAAGGGTAAAAGATCATTTTACCCCTTCATGGTCTCCAAAGTCCACAACTTGACCAAACCCTAAAAGTCAACGGAAGTCAACACTCAAGTCATCAGTCCATGTTGACTCAACTCGTCGAGTGTATTTATGCGACTCGTCGAGTTCCTTCTGTTCTCCGAAAACCGGGAAAGTTCGAGTCAACTCGCCGAGTTGTCTCGCCAACTCGTCGAGCTTGCACAGTGTCTAGAATATCATGTAAAACCCTAACAAACTCGTCAAGTTGGCAAACCAACTCGTCGAGTTCCTTTAGCCCTTTTCTCATTCAGACGCTTTTAAGCGAACCCAAGGCTCCAAACTGTAGATCTAGTCTTCTAGGGCTGAGATACCACGTGAAGGTGCAAGTTTTACGTCCATGCATGGGATCTAGGGGCTAATCTTGCCAAAAAAGGCTCAACAAGGGGTTTAAGGCATGGAAGTTGGCCAAAGCTTGATAAAGCTTGAGTCCTTAGGCCTAAGGGGCCTAATAGTGTCCATATCCGAAGTCTCAGCTTCAAAGAAAGCTGAAAACCATAAATGACTCAAGAAGAAGCTAGAAATGGCCATAAACTCTCTAACGGAGAGATCAAATAAACAAGTGATCAAGGTAGTGACTTTTTACCTTCAAATGGTTGCTACAACTGAATGGATGCCGGATCTATGGACTACTTCTCGTTCCAACTTCTTAAATCTTGGAGTTTCTCCAAGGAATGCACCAAAACACGCAATCTTAGCCTTACACGCTCTCAAAATGGAAGGTAGCTCGATTAGGGTTTGTCTCTAAGTGATTAGGTGATAAGGGAGGCGGGGTAGAGGACTTAAGGTCGTTTAAATAGGGTGAAAACCCTAAAAATTAGGGGTTTTCACACTCAGCTCCAACTCATCGAGTTGAGTCCACCAACTCGTCGAGTTGGTTTCTAAAGTTCACGCGGCCATCTCCGTCCCTACTCAACGAGTTAGGGCCTCCAAATCGTCGAGTTGCCCTATCAATATGAGTATAAAACAATCTAAATTTATACCTGGGAGTCAAGATGTTACATACAAACAACTTTGCATATGCCCCGAATAACAAGCGACTCCACACACAAATCCCAAATCACTGAAACCACTCCGACTCATCTTGCTTCCACCTAGCTGCTTTCTAAAAGCAGTCGAGACCTCCCTCGTCCCAACTTGTCTGCCAACTATCTGAAACACTGGATTCCTACCCGACTGCTGAGCCAGAAGACATGCAAGCACACAGCAGCCCCACACGACTCCTGAAAGAAAATCTCGACTGGCAAGAATTTCCCAAAAATACCTTGCCACCAAATCTACTGCTAAAAGTGAATGCTACATGACCCACTGCAACCTCATATCATACCCGGTTTCCAATAACCTACATTCTCGTGAGTCCAACCATGTTGTGGCTCTTCCACAGATAGAACCATCCCAAGACACAACATAATGGATCGATCCGTCATCATACTAAACCCGTTACTTACCCTTGAACCCTGCGATTGGTGCCTTTGGCATATAGATACCCTGATTTATTATTCTACTAAAACGAAAATCATGCACAAAACATGTGCGATACCCGACTCGAGATCTTACCCAAACCAATTCGATTCACCACTCATAACCCGAGATCCACAAATCTGTATTTGCATTTCACACTACCACCTTCTGATTCCCGACACCCCTCAATTGACCGATAAATAAATACACTCAAACCATTTCCGAGACTACCAGTCTCGCACCTGGTCCAACCACCAGGTTCCTAAGAGTCCAACAGCAAGGCTACCCAACCTAAAAGCTCTCTGTGTCACACACAGATCACCCGCATGATCCTGCAACTCAAGATCCAAAACCTTGACCCAACGCTCCCTACCAGGCCCAACTTGAATTTCCATAATCACACGGGGCTCACCCACGGGCCCCACTCATCAAGAGCCACCCAGGCTCAACTCTGCCTCGGACCCCAATGGTCCTCAACCTAGAACAGAGAATAATTCCCCAACCATCCAAGCCGACGTGTCCAAGGTACGAACCGATTCTTCTTCCACACACATGACCATCTCAGTAATAGTCTACCTCGAACTGATAAATGCTACGATCCCATCGCAGTCTTACAACACTTCCAACCAACCATGGCCTTACCACACTCAAACCATCACAGTACCACTCTTCCTGAGCCGAATCACGCAACCAATCAGAAGTTCGGGTCACACATTCAAATCCCACAGCCTACTATGAACACCAATGGAGGTACCGACCTGCGGTCAGGAGTTTCCCGAACTCCCACCAACACAACCTCAATCTGAACAGCCACTTAATTCTCCCCCACTTGGACTCGATGATTCTCTCTCACCTCTTAATCCTTATGGATCTTCGATCCATGTCCCTCAAATAGCATGACCATCCATACCCTGCGTTGAACAATACTAGCGCTCCATTGCTAGCCAAACTTAATGATCACCCAACTCTTGAAATCCTGAAGAATACTCTTGAACCCTTAACCAATAAGGTAATCAAAATCTCCTCCCATGATACCATACCAATTCCTTGAGTTCTTATGTTGGCGACTGAAAATCATAACCCTTGCCCTGACTGACGAATCTTCATCCCAACTCTCACTCTCGAAGAATCCCCGAATCCTAATCGACTGCAACATGAGAGAATATGAAACTCCCCTGTCATTCCAATGACCCAACAGCTCAAGCAACTGACCCACCATCTTCCGGATACCGCTCCCTTCCTAGAAACGGCACTGTTTGAACCCTACAACTCTCCCATACGCAACTGCCGCTCCTACCAGAACAAATGCTGAAATAACTGAATCCTGGCAATACTGGAGAACTAACCCGCTGAATCCTGACCAAATATCTTCCACACCAAAACCCCTGAACCGATCTTGACGAAAGCCAAAATAACAATCAAACACATTGGAACTCGCTACACAAGATACAACCCCTCAATGAACCACTAATGATTCATGGCATGCAAAAGACATGAAACAATTGCCGATGATATAACCCAATGATAACAGAGCAATAAACCGAAGATAACGCTTACCCAAATAAAAATAAAATTCCAAGCAATAAGAAAACTGAAAACAACCAAAGAAAAGCAAAAGACAACATACCCACAATATCACTTACTGGAGCACTGGCCTCTCCGGGTCCAACACTGAAATAACTGGCTACTCTTTGTTGGGGCTCCTGCCCCACCCTCATGGCTATTAGAAATCCGCAAAATAGTCGGAGCAGGTGCACTCACTGCTCCTCATCTCCTCCTCGGACAGACGACCCCCCTCTGCCCTAGGTGATCTAAATCGATCTCCCTCTGTCGGGCTCTAGAAATCATATCATTCAGGGTCTTACACCCTAAAATACTCTCAAACTCCCTAATATCATCCCGCCACATATCATGATACGTCACCTTCTTAATTTCCTCGTCTGCCGCATACTGTGGAACCAATAAAGTCCTCCCCCGGAGCTTGGCAGTGATCTCTGTCTTGGTCTCATAATCTGGAGGAGTTCCTAAAACTCTCGCGTCAACTGCTGCACCTCAATCTCTAATGCGACTCAGCTTGGAACCTGGTCGAAAAATCATCCCATGCATAGCATCAACAACATCATCTCTCATCTTACGACTAATCTCTTCCCGCCAATCTCGTGCCCTGACCTTCAATAGGCAGGAAGCATATCTGACTTTTGCCTCTCGAGCAGAAACTCGTCCTGAAAGCGGTTACCATATTTTCTAACCACCTCCTACTGGCAACGGGGTCCCTCTCCCCTTAGAATGCAGGAGTTCCCCAAGCACGAAACTCACGGAATGAAGGTGTGCGAGCCCCAACGATAGCCATAACCTCAGCAAGAAATACTCTCAAACACCCATCCAAGATCTCCAGAAACCCCTCCTTGACCGAACCAAAGAGCACAGGAGTCTTCTACAAAACACCATAGGTAATCTCTGACGAGATGAATTCCTGTATCTGCTCACTCGTCGGCTCAGTACCTACACCTGAGCCGGAACCAGAACCTGAACCTTCTCCCTGAGCACTCATAACCAAACTGAAATACCGTCATG
The DNA here is from genome assembly GCF_052849685.1 of Lactuca virosa. Lineage (NCBI taxonomy): Eukaryota > Viridiplantae > Streptophyta > Magnoliopsida > Asterales > Asteraceae > Lactuca > Lactuca virosa. Next base: position 84,106,769 of record NC_136432.1, read on the forward strand.
CAAAAGATCATAACATACTCAAGAATCCTTTTCCCCAATCTTCTTAGATTCTCCAAGACTTTTCCCGATTCGAGTATGGATCATGTGATTTCAGTAGTACGGGCCCAATACTACCTTCCACACCTATGTATACTTTCCTCAAGAATCATCCCGAATCCTCTAATTCACCTTATCAACTGATACACTAAAGCTCACTAAACAACACGATTACAACCACTACACATTCCCTAGGCTCACCTAGGTTCCCGACCTCACTCTGCAATCAGTTGCTGAAGAACTCTTCTTAATGCTAGTCATCCACCTCATGAATACCTTCATATTCACTTAGTAGCTGATTCCCATCATCCAAGAGTTCCACAAAGCACAAAGCAACCAACATTCATGCAGTAACACTCCAATCCATAAAACTATCACAGAACATTCAACCCACACACTACTACTTATGCTAGAAATTCCACCCTTAGTGTCGGTTGCCTTATGCATGCAAATTATACACAGAACATGATCAAATAGACTATTGAATAACAGACTCTACCCTAGAACCACAACGAGAAAAAGAATAGGAATAAGGCCAAGTCATTTTTTTAGGGCTATAAGATCCTAACTGTATACAATTTTTGACGCATACACTTAGCAATTACTGATTCCAATAGATATTCCATCTCAACATAGCATCCAATACACTCAATGCAACAAGGTATCAAATATCAGGCCAAACTAGCTCTAACTAATTAGCACTAGCATGCAAGTCTACCAACTCATACGATATACATACAAAGACATCTTTCCTAGCATTCTATCATGCAAGAACTGAGCAGATCCTTAGCCCTAACTAGCATGCAATTCATATATTCAAAATCAAATCATAATAGATAACATGTATGGTATTCTGGGAAAATTTACTTGAACTGACTGCATGCATCACACCCTTCTCTTATCTTAGAAAACTCTTTTCTTTGAAATATTTTTCTTTTGAAAACTTTACCAAATCCTCAGTTTGAGTTCAGACACACCCGAGAGTATGTCTGAATCCTTAAAACCAAAGCTCTGATACCAACTTGTAACGCCTGAAAATCATGACATAATTTTTTTTGTTTTTAGTTTAATAGATCGTTAATACATGTACATCCCATAAAAACCAGAGTAATTAAGTTTTAACAAAACATTGAAAAATCAGAGTAATTCACAGAAAAGGGAAACATGTGGTGTGTGCTCTGCAATCATCCCGAGCCCTTCCATTTGAAAACCAGAGTACCTGAAACATAAACTGAAAACCGTAAGCACAAAGCTTAATGAGTTCCCCAAACTACCATACAACATACAACCACATATTATCATGCAATACACATATAGTTGGCATGGGCTCCCCCATGGTCTTTATCTAGTATGCCATTGGCTCCCCCATGGTCTTTACCTGGAATGACATGACCCTCATGGTCTGATATCCAAATGCCACGGGCTCCCCCCGTGGTCTTCTATGCAAGTATCACAGAGAAAAATAGCATACCACATAACATGTAATGGGCCGACACTGGTGCCTTCGACCCATTGATATTGTGAGAAGACTCACCTCACACTGCCGAATCACACAGACGAACCCCGGGTGTTGGCTGAAAGATCCCCAAACTGTCAATCATCAAAACAACACCCAATTAACAGTTGGGTGCCAATGCATAACCATAAATCCATACTTGGGGTAAAAAGACTATTTTACCACTAACCTAGCTTTGTCCAAGACCAAGACCCAAACTCAAACTATGGAGGCCCAAAAGCCAAATATTCAACCAAGGCCCAATTATGGTCCAATTTTCCAAATTGGGCCCAAACCCCTTACATGGGCCTTACCCTAAAGCCCATCCAATTTTCCTACTCCATAAACTTGTTCTCAGATGGCCCAACAAGAACCCAAACACCTAAGCCCAAAAGGAAGGCCTCACTCGAAGCCCAAACACGATAAGGGTTAAGTAAGAACACTTAAACCATTAAGAACTTAATCCATTATGCCCAAAATTGCATTAAGTTAATTGTAGGGGCATTATTAAGTATTATTAGAATTTAATTAACGGCTTTAACGCGGGTCCGACCAACTCCAAAACTAGGGTTTCCTAACATTAGGGTTTTCTAAACCCTAATTAGGGTTTCCAATCCAAATTCATGACAACTAGGTTTCAGTTTAGGCTTTTAGGTTAATTAGCATTTAATAAGCCGGGCACCACCCACTACCTCCTCAGACGGGGGTGGTCACCAGCGGTCCGCGACGGCACCCACCGCCTCACGACGGTGGAGGTGGGTTTTTCTTTGGTTTTTCCGGCTAAAAAGTCCATACAACATGACCTCATAAAAACACACATTCACACACCAATATACACACACATCCACCCACACATGGTGGCTGATGGTGGCAGAAAGTAGAAATGGCGGCAGCCACATGGTTGGCTGCCATGGTGGTATTCTTGCTTTCCAGCCAACGACTCATGCCAAACATACTGAAACATGCACCCTCACAATGAAAAAACACACCCAATCGAAACAACAACCTCACCGACTGTGACATCCCCATTTTCACGGCCAGAAAAGACCGATTTTGTTTATGCTTTATAAAAATCTGAGTACTTCTTTTAATAAAAATGTTGCGGAATTTGTTCCCAGTAAAACATGATAAATACGTTATCAAAGCATTTCCGAAGAAATGTATTTTTATTCATTTTTAAAACATTTGGGATGTCATCGTCAATACAGAAACATAAGCATAATCAGAACTTACATTCATTTACACTAGTGATCTATATCTCTTTTAAATCTCTCAGTGTAATGTAACTTCATATCGACACCTGTGATAGAAATAAGCTGGAGTGGGTCAGGTTGGGAAACCTGGTGAGTACATAGGGTTTTCAACCCACAATAATATAATTATTATGTTTAAACATCAAACAATCAACCCAATTACCCATCCCTATTATCTTCTTTACTCTTAAGGATATACCCTAAGAATCAACTATTCCTCGTTCATTCATTCCTAAGGAATCGGCACGAAGTCCATCGTCACCGGGGTTTAGGCACTAAGTCTGCATAGTCGCCAGGATTTATACAACAGGTTTTAAGTCCGCATAGTCGCCAAGGTTTAGGCACTAAGTCTGCATAGTCGCCAGGGTTTATACAACATGCACTAAGTCCGCATAGTTTCCAATCACTATGTACAGACAGGGACAGAAATAAAACTCCGGAGGGCAGGACCATTTTGGCATATAACACTTCTGAAATCCAACAACCCTATGCGGCCCTTTAAACCAGATTCCCCGTACCGCGAGTAGTTAAAAAGATACTATAACGACACTTATATAAGTCATAATAATAGCTCAAATATTTATTATAAGTTCATAATAACAATACTAATTTTAAATATAAGCTATATTAAAATAGGTAAGCATAACTTACTTACAAGGGGGTTTTAGCTAGGAGTCGGGCTCTGCAGGGGCAGAACTTCGTCGCTAAATCTTTCTAAGAAAGATTTGTGGAGCGCTTCAGCGCTCACCTTACTATACTAAAACTACAGAAAGAGAAGTCGAATCACGAGGGACCGAAATGCTCGGGGTTTAAGAAGAGAAAGACTCTTGAATCAAGAGAATGGTGCAAGAAATATGAGAGCCCAAGCCTCTTATTTATAGTAATTGAATTTACAAAAACTACCCTCTATACTTACTTAATGACCTTATAGTTATATAAACGACTAAACACCCCTTCATAATACTATTTTAAATAGATTTAACGATATTTGTACTAAACTAATGTCGAAAGTATTCAACACTAGTCTTATAATAACCGCATCGTCGATACCTTTCTAATGATATATACATTTATATATATATGATTTATACTTTATTTTAATACGTAAATATGCTATTATAATTTGTAACTCGTTCATACGAACTCCATTTTTGACGTTCTTTATATCCACGCGTTGGTATTTACGAGTACTACAACTTTCATTTAGACGCCGTCAGCTAATTCTCATTCTATCTCAGATTTTACAAAATTGTATCGAATTTATCGCGCTCGAAGAGTAGGGACCAAGTTTCATCCATATCTTTAACATACGAGCTCTACTCTCGACATTCTCTATATCCACGCGTAGGTAAAAACAAGATCTAAAACTTTCATTTAGACTCCGTCGACTAATTCTCGACCGATCTTAAATTTAACAGTAGGAGGAGATTAGACTGTTAAATGACCGCGAAGAATTCGTAACTCCTTCATACAGACTCCGTTTTTGTCTGTCTTTTTACCATTGAGTTCCTATTAATGAGATCTTCAACTCTCATTTAGGTCGCGTAGGCTAAAAACTGCTCGAACTAAAATTCGAGTTTCGGGCCGTGCACTGCTATGCCAAATCTTAGAAAATTCATAGCTTCCTCATACGAAGTCATATTTGGGCGTTCTTTTTTTTGTATGTTCTCGGTTTAACGTATACTACAAATTTTGTTTATATCACTAAGGCTAAAAAGTCTTCTACCATAAGTTCACTATCTACGTCTCCCGGTGCTGTGCCGGTTTTGCCGTAAAACTTCGACGGGCCATAACTTCTTCGTTATAACTTGGATTTCGGCGTTCTTTATATGTACGGAACCATTGTAACATATACTACAACTTGGTTAAGATTAATCCTTCTAAATAATCTTCCATCAAAAAATCATTTTTGATGCTCATCGTCTCTAAATTGACTAGCCCGGATCTGCGGGCGTTACAATTATCTCTCCCTTAGGATGATTACGTCCCGGAATCATCAACGAAACAGGGTTGTATAATGACTCCGTACGCTATCTCTTTATCCTAGGTAATAATCGTAACTTCTATGTTCCTTCGAATGAGTATCTAATTCTTGGACTTCTCGACTGCAGGTGGTGCTCGATCTTGCACTTGCTCCTTATCTCACGTTAGACTCCAAATTATGACCTTCAAGTCACAATCTCGATCCTCACTGGATACGAACTTAAGATAAGTTTTTTTTATTACTACAATGGAACGATGTGTCATATTCTAATGACCTATCATCATATGTTGCAACGCTTAGACTCAGGTCTCTTAGAGTCTTCCAGAACAAACTATACTTTCGTTCATGTTCTAATCTCATCTTAAAAGGTAGCATTTCTAGCTACAAGCAACTTTCGCGATACCTCTACTGATTGCTTTTTATTTCAATCTTCCGTCTTAAGTCAGATGCTACATCGAACTTGATTCTCTAAACCACATAACATACTCAGCGTAGTCGGACTCAATTTGATATGACCACTAGGGTCGGAATAACAATCATATTCTTAGTCATTACCGAAACGATGGTAACGACATACTGGAATAAAACGAAATCAATTACTAGCTCTTTGGTAACCTTGTGGCTTTCCCTGATCCAAGCGTGAGTCATGTGCTTCCGGTAGTATAGGCCTCTACTACCATTCACACCTACTCATACTCGTCCCAAGTATTGTCTCGCAGTTTTCCAAGTCATCATACAAGAAAATCACATAACAACTTAACACACCAGATAACAAAATGAAGGTTTTATATTATTCCTTGAAACGATTACATAGGTGTTCAAGTTCACCCTAGACTATGCCTCTAATAGGCTACATCATATGATACTATGGCTACTGCATAACTCGATCTTCGGATACGAACTCCTCATCCTCGATTTCTCGCGTCGTTTTCTACCTCGTCGAGGATCATGTGGAATGCCCTTGGCCTTGGTGGCGTTTCTGGCCTTGCTGCCTCGTTTTTCTTCGGGCAGTCTTTAGAAACATGCCCTTCTTTGTTACATCTGTAGCACACCCTCTTGTTGGATGTACACTTGCTGGCGTAATGCCCTGTCTTTCCACATTTGTAGCAAGTCACTTCCTCGCTACATTTCCCAAAGTGTTTATTTTTACACTTCTCGCACCACTTAGCTTCACCTCCTCCTCCTCCTTCAGTCTTTGAGAATTTCCATTCTTTGTTGGATTTTGAAGATCCTTCGTACTTCCTTTTCTCGCCAACTTCAGCTCTCTCCAGACCTTTTTCCCTAATATGGGTCTCAACATTCCTGGCTGATCTAACGGCTGTCTTTAAAGTAGTTGCCATTTTAACTGTTGGGCCAAAGTCTATTGGCAGTCCGTTAGAAAACCTATCTATCTTGGAGAGTTCAGTAGGCACCAAGTAGGGAAACAACTTCATCCTCTCGGTGAATGCGGTGGCATACTCATCGACACTCATATTCCCTTTCTTTAAGTTCTGAAACTCGTTGTTTAGGTCTATCAGATCTATCTCAGAGCAGTACTGCATTTTCAACTGCACCACGAATGCTTCCCAAGACATTCGCATGGCTTCTCATCGTGGCATGGTATCTGCCAACAACTTCCACCAACTTAGCACTCCAGTCTTTAGTTGTCTGACTGCAAATACTGTCTTTTGCTTGTCACTACAGTCACAACTCTCAAACACCATCCATTTCGGAGATCCAGTCCATAATCTCAACCGGCTTCGGGCTTCCATAAAGGCTTGGTGGCTTGGCTCCCAAGAAGTTCTTATACATTCGTCCATCCTTGTCATTTCCCCTCTCCGGGCCATTCCTTCGTTCTCCTTGAGTCCCAACTTGACTCACAGGGCGACTATAGTTCCCTTCCTCCGATTTCTCGGGAATCAGCTCAGGTTGCTCAATGGGCATGGTAGGTTCGTCCCTATTTTCATGTAACATCCTTCTCATTTCATCCCTTTGTTCAGCTAACATAGCCTGAATCATGGCTTGTACTCCAGCCATGGTGATTGGTTCAGGTGCAACTTCTACTACAACAGGTATTTGCTCAATCACTGGGGGCTGTTGATTCCTATTTCCATTTGCGTTCCCGATTCCGCTTCGGGTTCTTGCCATTTCGATCTATACACCAAATCAGACGTTCAGTGTGTAATGACGAGAATTAAGATAGGAAAGATTTTATTCACGATCGACGTGTAAATCTCTCTATTACTCCGAAAAGTTACATGCCAGTTCTAATACCGTAATTAAACGTTTAGAAATCTGAGCACATAAAATTTCCAGATCCGGTCGTCAACAGACCATAGATCCGATCAGACATTTAGCATCATAAATCATTTAGCACATAAAAGCATGTTAGGCATTTTCCCTAAATTAGCTAGTGCTTGTGTCTATTCAGGTGTATTACCTAAATTTTATTAGACACACTCCTCAAAATCATTGCATAGCATTCTAAGTTTAAGTCTCGAAATAAATCCATATTCCTAGTTCGCTTAAACTAATGCTCTGATACCAACTGTGACATCCCCATTTTCACGGCCAGAAAAGACCGATTTTGTTTATGATTTATAAAAATCAGAGTACTTCTTTTAATAAAAATGTTGCGGAATTTGTTCCCAGTAAAACATGATAAATACGTTATCAAAGCATTTCCGAAGAAATGGATTTTTATTCATTTTTAAAACATTTGGGATGTCATCGTCAATACAGAAACATAAGCATAAACAGAACTTACATTCATTTACACTAGTGATCTACATCTCTTTTAAATCTCTCAGTGTAATGTAACTTCATATCGACACCTGTGATAGAAATAAGCTGGAGTGGGTCAGGTTGGGAAACCTGGTGAGTACATAGGGTTTTCAACCCACAATAATATAATTATTATGTTTAAACATCAAACAATCAACCCAATTACCCATCCCCATTATCTTCTTTACTCTTAAGGATCTACCCTAAGAATCAACTATTCCTCGTTCATTCATTCCTAAGGATCATCCTAAGGAATCGGCACGAAGTCCATCGACACCGGGGTTTAGGCACTAAGTCTGCATAGTCGCCAGGATTTATACAACAGGTTTTAAGTCTGCATAGTCGCCAAGGTTTAGGCACTAAGTCTGCATAGTCGCCATGGTTTATACAACAGGCACTAAGTCCGAATAGTCGCCAGGGTTTTGGCACCAAGTCTGCATGATCGCCAAGGTTTAGGCACCAAGTCTGCATGATCGCCAGAGTTTAGAGTACACCGGGTGAACACATCGTTCACAACAGCTACAGGTTGCGAGCCTGCTAGTGTTCCACTGGACTGTCTAGAATAGTCTGTGGTTGTCATCCATACTCTGCTAGATGACGGGGCCAACATTTGGGAACAAGGCTTCTCACATCGTCCACCTCTCACCCTTACCTCATGGTCTATATCACCTCTCAACTCATCATCCAACTCATATTTCATCTACCCATGTTTTACCCAACATATTATGTAGATATAAATACATATACAGTTTAAATCATATAAAACTTGTATAAAATCGTTCATCCAACATAGATAACAAGTATACAGATAATATGCACACATAGCACGTAATTTATATAAAATACTTCATATCTACGTGTAAGATGAAAGTAACAATGCACTCACTTGATAAGGTGGTGACTCGGTACTCGGACAACGCTTCGTTTACTTTAAAATAATTTCCTTCGACGAAACCTAGTATTATTACCACTAGATTTTAGTCTAATATTTACCGTGACTAATTATTATTATTATTATTATTATTATTATTATTATTATTATTATTATTATTATTATTATTATTATTATTATTATTATTATTATATAAGCGTTTAAACAATACTTTCCAACCACTATGTACAGACAGGGCCAAGAATAAAACACCGGAGGGCAGGACCATTTTGGCATATAGCACTTCTGAAATCCAACAACCCTATGCGGCCCTTTAAACCAGATTCCCCATACCGCGAGTAGTTAAAAAGATATTATAACGACACTTATATAAGTCATAATAATAGCTCAAATATTTATTATAAGTTCATAATAACAATACTAATTTTAAATATAAGCTATATTAAAATAGGTAAGCATAACTTACTTACAAGGGGGTTTTAGCTAGGAGTCGGGCTCTGCAGGGGCAGGAATTCGTCGCTAAATCTTTCTAAGAAAGATTCGTGCAGCGCTTCAGCGCTCACCTTACTATACTAAAACTACAGAAAGAGAAGTCGAATCACGAGGGACCGAAATGCTCGGGGTTTAAGAAGAGAAAGACTCTTGAATCAAGAGAATGGTGCAAGAAATATGAGAGCCCAAGCCTCTTATTTATAGTAATTGAATTTACAAAAACTACCCTCCATAATTACTTAATGACCTTATAGTTATATAAACGACTAAACACCCATTCATAATACTATTTTAAATAGATTTAAGGATATTTGTACTAAAGTAATGTCGAAAGTAGTCAACACTAGTCTTATAATAACCGCATCGTCGATACCTTTCTAATGATATATACATTTGTATATATATGTGTACGTATATATGATTTATACTTTATTTTAATACGTAAATATGCTATTATAATTTGTAACTCGTTCATACGAACTCTATTTTTGACGTTCTTTATATCCACGTGTTGGTATTTACGAGTACCGCAACTTTCATTTAGACGTCGTCAGCTAATTCTCATTCTATCTCATATTTACAAAACTATATCGAATTTATCACGCTCGAAGAGTAGGGACCAAGTTTCGTCAATATCTTTAACATACAAGCTCTACTCTTGACATTCTTTATATCCACGCGTAGGTAAAAACAAGATCTAAAACTTTCATTTAGACTCTGTCTGCTAATTCTCGACCGATCTTAAATTTAACAGTAGTAGGAGATTAGACTGTTAAATGACCGCGAAGAATTCGTAACTCCTTCATACGGACTCCGTTTTTGTCTGTCTTTTTACCATTGAGTTCCTATTAATGAGATCTTCAACTCTCATTTAGGTCGCGTAGGCTAAAAACCGCTCGAACTAAAATTCGAGTTTCGGGCCGTGCACTGCTATGCCAAATCTTAGAAAATTCATAGCTTCCTCATACGAAGTCAGATTTGGGCGTTCTTTTTTTTGTATGTTCTCGGTTTAATGTATACTACAAATTTTGTTTATATCACTAATGCTAAAAAGTCTTCTACCATAAATTCACTATTTACGTCTCCCGGTGCCGTGCCGGTTTTGCCGTAAAACTTCGACGGGCCATAACTTCTTCGTTATAACTCGGATTTCGGCGTTCTTTATATGTACGGAACCCTTGTAACATATACTACAACTTGGTTAAGATTAATCCTTCTAAATAATCTTCCATCAACTTGGTTAAGATTAATCCATCAAAAACTCATTTATGATGCTCATCGTCTCTAAATTGACTAGCCCGGATCTGCGGGCGTTACACCGACGGAGGAGGAGGGCGGTCCGGAAGAATGACGAGAAGGTGGTGGCGGCACCAACTGCCGGCGCCAGCGGCAGAGATACAACATCAGAAAGAAATGCAGAAGAAGAAGTGACCGGAACAACATCGAAAACAACCACAACGTCCAATGATGGCTTCATCTTCAATGGAAGCGACATAACGACAGTCTCCAATGGCTCACGGTGGCGACGTAGTTGACGGCGGCGGCTGGAGATGAGAAACCAGCTACACTCGAAGGTCGCCCACCAATCCCTCGATGGTCTCGGTATCTTCTGTCGTAGAGGAGAAGGTGTCGCCGGTCATCATGGGTCCACCGGTGGTGCTTGTTCATTGGAAAAACAAGAGAATAGGGTGGTAGCGGCTGGAGTACACCAAGTGGCGACTGATCTTGTGAAAACTAGGTTTAGGATTTCGGCTTCATGCAAGAAAACGAGAGGATGGGGCGCTAGGTTAAATCCTGTCTCCCTCAAACTTAAATCCATTTTTAACAGTTTAGCCCCCTGCCATCAAAATCCCTTTCAATTTGAATCTGATATTTACCAAACAACCCTTGCTTCCTAAAATCTTTTCATCACAAGTCCATATGTTACCAATTAACCCCCAGAAATAAAAAATTATAACCTTTAAACCCCATGGCGAACATCCCGATAAATTTATACAATTTTAGGGCTTGGATAAAAATAAGAAATAAGTATACAACTCGGGGTTTTAGGGCAATTATTTATTTAGATATTCATTTAATTTCCTTTATTTATTTTAAATGGAATGTTACACTTGGCCTTCAGCACATAGCAGGACCGCCTCAAACCAACCAACCATAACATGTCGACATATACATAAACGATAAACATATAACCAATCAATAGACAACAAGCAGATATATAAATAACTACCCCATGCTAACATCGTATATACCAGGATAACGATCTAACATATCTATACAACATAATCACATACTATCATATAACAGGATATCCAATCTAATGGGCCGACTTTGGTGACTTCGACCCACAAGTACTGTGAGGAAGACTCACCTTTCAACCTGAACAATAGATGATGAGGTCTTGACTCCGAATCTTAGCTCTAACCGACACCTATCCATCCAAATAACCAATTCTCAAACACAATCAATAATACCTAAAATACCCTCAAGCCAAACTTGGTCAACCTTGGCCAAAGTCAAAGTCAAAGTCAACACCTAGACGAGTCAACCCAGTTGAGCCAAATCGACCGAGTCGACTTGGCCGAGTATGATGGGCGTACTCTTCTATACACGGGGCATACTCTGTGTTTAGCCAACTTACGGGGCGTTGACCGCATACGCGCAACATACCACTTGGTACGCCCAACGTACATGCCCTGTTAAGCCCTTTTTCCATTAAGAGCTTAATACTCCAAATCTTCATGTGCAAAGTCAGATCCAAGGCTAAAATACCATTATGAGTCATAAAGTTTCCAACTTTATAACTTTGCATGTCCATTAAGTGCGTAAAACACAAACCCTCAACATCTTAATGCATTAAGACCTTCTATATCTTTCATGGAGTGGAACTAACCCTCAAGAATACATTTTTATGACTCAAGACCCCTCATAAGGTTTGAAAGGACGACTTATTGGGTCAAGAACATGTCATGCTCAATAATCACCATTTTTGGGACAAAAACTATCTTCAAGGGAGAAATGTCTAGATCTACAAGATGGAGTGATCAAGATGTAAAATTTATACCTTATGAAGGTTGCTTTCAAGAAGGAAATCTCAGATTCAAGGTGCTTCCCAAACTCCAAGCTCTTCTCACCACTTTCTTCTTCTAAACACTCCAAAGGGCTCCAAAATGCTCTCTTTCACTTAGGGTTTGCTTGGGGTCGATTCTTACAGAGGAGGGCTGAAGAAGAATGATATATAAGGCTATAATGAGGCTTAAATATAGACCAAACCCTACAAATTAGGGTTTTCCATATCTTCATGTACACCGCGCGTACGAGGTGTATGTCCAGCGTACTAAGGCGCGCCCTAGTACACCTAATGTACACAATGTACGCTCAACGTACTAGACTTGGGTACAATTACTATATTGCCATTATGGGCCATTTGCAAACCTTTCCAATAACAAGGGCTAAAATAAAACATTATTCAAACTTAGGGTTGAAATTGAATTCACCTTGATATCAGAATGTTACACTTTCTCTTTCTCTCTCTCCAATAATGAAAAAAAGTCTAAAAAAAACCTCACCCCCGTCTTCTTCTTCCCTAACAAGACGCATAGCTTGCAACCCTCATATGAACCTCTTTTTCACCTACTTCTTTCAACGGAATCGGCCACGACCATCCCTCATTTTCCCTCCAAAATTGCTCATACTAGTGAAATCTCTAATTTGACACCAAAATCAAGAATCCTTTGAGAGGGTTTGATGAATGTCCGTCAAAAAAAGGGTAAATAAAGTTCAAACATGCATATCAAGTTATACAAATTGGTCTCATTTCAATGCCTAAATATATATAAAAATAATGTCATCTACTTGATAGAATGTTTTGGAAAGAATCATAATCTATTAATGGATTTGGAACTGAAATTAGAATGGAATACATGTTACAAAACATAGGAATCACTTAATTTCATGTCGACAAGATAAAAGATGAGAAAGATCGAGTTCCGGGTATTAAAAGACATAGTATATGTTACGACTCTTAATTTGACGTGCTCTACATACACAACTGTATGTACCTTGTGCAATCTATACATGAATGGAAACAAATTGGCTTAGATAATCATATTTGACAAAGCAGATACAAGGATTTAACTAGTATAATGAACATGATTTGATTTCAAATTATAATTCAAGTGAATCTTTCTACCTCTGTAACCTAGAACACAACACAAAAATGGAAGAAATATTGGGATTATGAAGAACTATACTGTAGTATCGTGTACCTTTTCGAATCTTTGGAAGCTATCAGATTTAAAAGGAGCCAACCGTGAATGGCTTCACCGAAGACCACATTAAGATAAGAGGGCCATCCAACGACACCATCGATATGTTCTACTTCAGTTAACCTTCCAAAATTGAAATTAATCGAATCGGTTTTTGAAGTGTCACATAATGGATCATTAATAACAAAGTGATTCTCTTTGTACTTACTGATCTTATCATTGTATCGTGTAGGTGGTCCCTTGTTGATCTTCATCGATATGTTAATTGGATGATTGCATAAGGAAGAACTGAATGATCTAACCACATGTTTGGAACTGATACAACCCATTGCAATTCGCACAAAATCCATCAATGGAATTGAAACATTTAGGGGAAATAGGGTGAAGAAATTAGGGAAGAAATGAGAGAGAAACCTTAAAAAAAACATGATATTTGACACTCTTCTCCATTACCTAAACAAGAGAGAGAGAGAGAGAGAGGACTATTTGTGTGAAAAAAACAAAGGACATTTTCATAATTTCACATATACTTAACAAAATCTGTTAACAAAGTTAGTCATAAGGACCATATGGATGCAAGGTTTGCTCGAAATGGGCCATCTATGCAAAAAAAAAAATGCTCATAAGGACTATTTTAGGGAAAATTTAAAATCAAAATGACCATTTGTGAAATGTTGTCTAAATATAATAATAATATAGTTTTTACGTCATGCTTAATACCAAACTAGGTGGGGAACCCCCGCGTTGCGTGGGTCGGATGCGACAGGTCTTTCAGCAAAATTGAAATATGAACAAAATAACTTTACATAGGGGTAGTTTAGTCACAAAACTGTTAACGATAACAAAAACTATACGTATTTTTTTTGCTGATAAAATCAGTCAATTTTAACCCAACAAAAAAAATTGGATTCGATTTTACACTATATTAGAGTTCTTTTCCTCTGTTTTTTATAAAATTCTAAATATTCTCCTTTATCACACATAGTGGTATTTGATATCACTACGGAGAGGTATGAGGTAATCAAGTAAATCAAATTTCGCATAAAATTCTATGGAGAGGTATGAGGTAATCAAGTAAATCAAATTTCTCATATGGTTAATCAGTAAGAGATTACCAAGTTTCAAACATTTTAAATGATCCAACTAAAGTTTTTAAAATGCATTTTACCAACTTAATTGTAAAGAACGACAACTAAATACTAATTTTATGTAATTCACTTAAACACATAATTTTATACCTAGTACATGTTTCTAGCAATCATTCATTTTATACGTAGTACATGTTTCCAAAATATGTAAATCAAAGTATCCACTTTACTGTGATCTGATTCTTATTAGTTTTGTAGTACCTATAGTAAAGATGAGTTAATTAGGAGCAAACTTTTTTAGCATAACAAAAATCTCATTACGTCCACAGAACATAGAATGTACTTTCAAATTTGATTTACAAAAACACAAAGAAAATTATTAGCATCCTACTTGCGGTAAAAAAAATTGAAACCAGACTTCTATCACCTGTATAATTCAATAATTCAGAGACGATTTCAGCATATTATTATCCAATGTTGGCAAAGGAATAAAAACAAAATGCAAAGTATATCGCTATTTACTCAATTTACTACTTAAATATATTCAACAACAATTTGAGTTCAAAACCGTTAAAATCAAAAAAAGATTAACTATAAAAACGGTATGCAAGAGTTGTGTCATCCAACATTGTTAAATTCAATTTTTTTGAAGTATAAAAACATTATGCAAGGGCATTTTCGTCCAAAGCTGTTAAAATAAAAAAAAATTAACTATAAAATTAGTATGCAGGGGCACTTTGGTCTAAAACTGTTAAAAACAATTTTTTTTAAGTTTAAAAACAATATGCAGGGGCAGTTTGGTCCAAAAATCTTAAAATCAAAATTTTTAACTATAGAAACAGTATGCAGGGGCAGTTTGGTCCAAAAATGTTAGAATCAAAAATTTGTAACTATAAAAATAGTATGTAGCGGCACTTTTCAGATACATTTTGGTAAATAGTTCTGTAACTATAAAAACAGTATGTAACATATAAAATATATATGTTACAGATAATTACCATACGAAGGAAATAGAGTGTTTACAAAGAATAGAAGAGTGATAGGAACGTACTGGTCTTTGAATCTAGCAAACCAATTGCGCCGACAAAGCAAAATTCAACGGAGAAGGCAAACGTAGGTGTCGTTTCCTGTTGATGTCCTCCAATCTGTAGCAATCGATTCCAAAACTTTGTTAATACACCCAATGAGGCTGATCTAAAACCGATTGATTTGAAACTACCTGATTTGAGTGGATAAAGAATCCGCCAGGAAAAAAAATCCCGGATTCCCAGACACCGCTATCACCGGCATCTGAGACACCACCGCATAAAAAACAAACAGACGTAGCTTTGGTGGTGTAGGCGACATGCGACGGAGGTGAAAGAGTATTAAAATCTCACTTGGATACTAGAGCCACCTATTGTACGTGTCCATGGAAGAAGATGCCGGGAACTTCACCAAAAAAAGTTGTTGGAAATATAATCAGCAGATGTGTAAATACGTAGGTAGGGGTGTAGATTTTAGATGATGCAATTGATTTGGAATCTTACCTCAGATGTGTAAATACATAGGTAGGGGTGTAGATTTTCTTGGTGGGGTAAAAGTCAGATACCGGAAAAACACCTGACGTCGTCCCCAACAGCAGAATCAACATTGCCAAAATTGTCAAGGATGATAATATGACATGTACAATCATTGTTATATGTTATTGACAATAACAACATAAATACTTACATAAACATATGCATCCACAATCAATGCAATGAGCCAATGACAAACATCAAACCCACAACAAAAAGACAATTGTTCTTTCTACACATTGCTCTTTTCTGCATAAGGAAAAAAAACAGAAGACCCATATTAAACTAATGCTTAACAGAAAATTTTCAAATGGATAAGCTAAAAAAAGGGTCGGGTGTTTTTATCTTTACCTAATGGTGTCTTGTAGAATACCCTATTGATTGTTGTATGACTCTTTCGTGTGTGAACTAACTATTGAGTGAATGCGCTATGTCACATACTGCATGGGTTAAATGGTCTTAAGGTGGGGGATTTGGTCCTGCTGTGCAACTCTTGTTTGAGTCTAACCGTTTTAGGATTGAATCCTTTAGCCTTAGATTGTTTAAGTTGTGTAGTATGTGATAGTGTTCATGCGATAGTTATGTGGAACCAATGGAGGGTCGTGTGGCAGTTGATGGTAGGAAGAGTTATGTGGGGTCAGCCGACCAGTCGCGATATGGGTAACTTTCCTCTAGGAAGTGAGGATAGAGGGCATGACTATGCTAGAGTGCAGTGTATTGTTAGGGTTGTTGTGATGATCCTCTGAGACAACTACGGGTAGGTGTGCAAGGTAGTATGTGTAACACCCATTTTTGGAAGTACTCGGTTGTGGCCTCGGAGGCCAAGGGGAGGGACGACTCGGTCTTTTATGGGTCCCGAGTTTTATCCGAAAGGTTTTAGAGATGGGGTTTTGGCTAGGAGCGTAGGGCTTCCCGTCACCTTTTAAAGGATATAAAGTTCGTCGGAAATGGACTTAGAATGAAGGAGTTATAGCACTTTGAAGTTATTGACATTATTGACCCTTAATGGAGAAATATGGCAAGAAAGGACCATGCATGCAAGGTGGTAGACGCGAGTGTACGCCCATCGTATAAAGAAGAATGGTCGCGGGTGCGGAGGAGCGTACGCCCATCGTACGCTCAGAGTTCCCAAACCCTAATTTTTAGGTTATGCCACTATATAAAGAACATAATGCTTCAAGGGTTAGCCTCCCTCTCATCCTTAGACAGCCACCACGAAACCCTAATCCATATTTGAGTGTTCTTGGAGCTTGGAAGGCCATTAGAGAGCTTTTTTGTGTCTTGGATCCAATTTCCAAAGAAGTGAAGAGCAAAGCAAGGTGGTGGACTAGAGGAGAAGATATAGATCTGGGATTGTTGCTTCACTTTTGACCATTTCAAGGTATAAAGATCTAAACTTGGGGTTACCTCCTTAGATCTCTTAGATTGAGTTTTTGGACCATTTTGGTCCAAAGGTTGAAGCTTTGTGGTTCAATCCGATTTCTTGGACTTGGAGTTGCTACTCTCAGTTCTAAATGAGTCCCTAAGGCAGAAAGTTGCCATCTTGGATGTCCTAATGGGTTCATGCATGAGTTAAGACCATTTTCATGGAAGTTAGTTATCACATTTCAAGTTTGGGCTCTATTGGTGGGTTGCAAGCCACCAAGTGAAAGACTTTATGGTTTAAGACGTTGAAAAGGACTTGGATCTATGATTGTAGCTTCTAGAGTAGAGTATTAAGCACTTAATGGGAAGGTGACTTAACATGGGAGTACGCTGAGCGTACATGCAGGTACGCCCAACGTACGCACCATTTAGCTTGTACGCTTAGCATACATAGGAGTACGCCAAACATACTCATCAGATTGGGCTTGACGAGTTTTGTGCCTCGGTTTGGGCCATGTGGTGGACTTTGGGTCTTTGGGCCTTAGTGGCCATCAGAAGTCAGATAATATGGGCCAAGAAAATGTTTGGGCTTAGGGTAAGGCCCATTAGGAGGGATGGGGCCCAATTTAGCAAATTGGGCCATTAGTGGGCCACTAGTGGGCTTGGGAAGCCTACTTAGTGTTGGGCCTTTTTATGTTATGGTTTTGGGCTTAGATAGGGATCAAGTTAGACTAGGGGGAAATTGGTTATTTTACCCTACGAATGATTATTGATTTGGACTAAGTGATATTTTAGTATTGGTAGCTCGGGGAGCCGAAGGATCATCAGTTCAGGAATTGCCAGATAGCAGCCAGAGGGGTATCAGCAGGACTTCAGCAGTGCAAGGTGAGTCTCCTCACTGTGTGCATGGGTCTACCGCCACAATGCCGACCCATTTAGTTTATGTATGGTAGGAAGACCCGGGGGTTAGCCCTAGGCATTGTATGATAGTATGTTTCCGGACCACGCTCCGATGTCGGGCGAGGCCCGACGAAAGTTTATATGTATGTTATTCCGGACCAAGGTCCGATGCCTGGGCAAGCCCAAGGAGTGTTTGTATGTTAGTTTATGAAGGGTTTTAAGCATTCTAACACTCCTATGGTGTACATGCAACCCTAGAAACCTTGGATCTATGTTTTACTAAGATACATGCAAATTTGATTTTCCAAGGTTCTTAACCTAACTAGCATGGCATGGGGAACTTTGAAACATAAAAGCTAGTAGAAGAACATACCTTTTTGTTGCTTGGATTCCTTGAGAACCTTGCCTAGCACCTCAAGTGTGATGCCTCAAATGTCTCACACAACACCACAACACTTGGAATAACCTTTAGAGAAGTTCACTAACACTCAAAATCGGCTAGCCCTCTAGTTCTTCACTTAGTGGCCGATTTTGCTTACCATAGGGCTTCTTATATAGTGTGCCACATGTAGGGTTACTCCATGTAAACCCTAAGGTGCATGGCTTTTCATATTCCATGATCCATGGGTTTATAACCACCATGGACTATCCATGGAGCACCTTATGGGTTTTAGCCCAATTCATATAAACCATGGATCATTAGCCCACTATACAAGAATGGATGATTTACACAATCAACCCCATATATTTAATTAGTCTCTTTTTGATCACTTAATTAATTCCAAAATAATTCTTGATCAATACTAATTAAATAAAATTATTAATATATTAGAACCTATGATATATTAATAAACCTTAAGTGTCCTTTCTCTAATATGGTCTATCCAAGTATTGCAATGCCATGCAACCCAAATGGACCATGCTAACCGGGTTAAGTACATACCAGAAATAGTTATGGACTTAGACACCTTTACCAACAGTCTCCCACTTGGATGAGTCTAATAACTATAACTGCAAGTATGACTTCAGGAACCGATCAACAATCGTAGCTCTTTCAAGGTCTCGCGGAACTGAGATGATGATGATACGCCATTTAAGATAAGTGATCATATAATCCTCTGTTCTGGATATCAGCCGGACAAATACATGGAACATTGTCTTACTTATTGTCCAACAGTTTGTTTCCCGATTTCTGATTTGTTTGGCATATAACTTAATCGAACACATCAATTTAGTTCTGACTGGGCGCGGTACATAGGTCACAACAAAATCATCGAGGGGCCCAAATATCGCTTCTAATCCAAGAAGGAACAGATAAACTTAGACTCATATGCTTGTTCTACTACTTGTTGAATCATACACAAAGGCACATTTTATAACATCGAGTTACCAATGCGTTTTCGTACAATCAATGTATAACCAACTCATAGTCAACAACTCATATCTCTAGGTTTGAAGACTTATATGATATTACCGTCTCACGATCACTCGAGATAAATTCCATGAAGTGATACAAGTGAGCGTGGGTTGATTCCAATACTCGGAACTTATGAGCACTCATGAGTGTTCTAGCAACTCTTGCTATGTCCAACATCTTAGACATCTACAAGCCAACTCATGACAGTCTTGATTCATATCTACTTCCAACATACGACCGACTGTGGAGAATTTGAATAATATGGTATACCATAACATAATTATTCTGGAAGTCAAAACATGAAAAATGAAATAATAGTAAACGATTGACAGAAGATAGCAACACTTTACTTATAAATAAACAACAAATTTATTTATCATCAAATGTCAATTAAACTTTACAAATTTCAAAGCTATCTAATTACTAAAACTAATATCATCCTTCAGCCCTATGCGCCTCGCGTGCTGGAGATGCTTAACCCTACCCGGTCCTTTCGTGAGGGGATCTGCTGGGTTCTCATCCGATGATACCCTCTTTGCCACGAGGAGTCCTTCTTCTATTCGATGTATGATGAAATGGTATTTTTTGTCGATGTGTCTGGATCTTCCGTGATCCCTTGGTTCCTTGGCTAAGGCAACTGCACTTTCACTGTCACAGAAAATCTCCATAGGCTCCTTTATAGCTGGTACAACTCTAAGGTCTCCAATGAAGTTCTTTAGCCATATAGCCTCCTTTGCTGCCTCGCTTGCCGCTATATACACTGATTCGCAAGTTGAATCGGCCACCGTCTCCTGCTTGGAACTTTTCCAAGTAATTGCTCCTCCGTTTAAGGTAAAGACCCAGCCTGACTGAGAGCGGAAATTATCCCTATCAGTCTGAAAGCTAGCATCACTATACCCTACTACTCTCAAGTCATCACTCCCACCGAGGGTAAGGACCCAGTCCTTAGTCCTCCGCAGGTACTTGAGAATGTTCTTTACTACAGTCCAGTGAGCCTTGCTAGGGTTCCCCTGATATCTGCTGACCATGCTCAACGCAAAGGCCACATCAGGACGAGTACAAGTCACAACATACAAGATCGAGCCTACAACGGAAGCATACGATACTCGACTCATCTCAACTATCTCAGCCTCTGTACTCGGGCTCTGAGTCTTACTCAATCTGGCGTTACTCTGGATCGGTAACTCTCCTTTCTTGGAATTCTGCATGTTGAACCTATTCAGCACCTTACCCAAGTAGGTACTCTGACTAAGTCCAATTAGTCTCTTACTCCTGTCTCTCAAAATCCTTATCCCTAAGATATAGGCAGCTTCTCCAAGGTCCTTCATAGCGAAACACTTCCCAAGCCAGGATTTCACTTCCTGCAGAGTTGGGATGTTATTTCCTATAAGTAGTATGTAATCCACATACAGTACCAAAAAGCTAACTATACTCCCACTAGCCTTGACATATACACAAGATTCATCTTCGCTCCTCGAAAAGACAAACTCTTTGACTTTCTCATCGAAACAAAGATTCCATCTGCGAGGTGCTTGTTTCAATCTATAGATGGATTTCTCAAGCTTACACACTCTATTAGGGTACTCTGTGCTGACAAAACCCTCTGGCTGACTCATGTAAACATCCTCAGCCAACTTTCCATTAAGGAAAGCGGTTTTGACATCCATTTGCCATATTTCATAGTAATGAAATGCAGCAATGGCTAACATAACCCTAATAGACTTAATCTTCGCTACTGGTGAAAAGGTCTCATCGTAATCAACTCCCGGAGTTTGAGAAAATCCCTTTGCAACCAGTCACACATTAAAAGTGTGTACATTACCATCCATGTCGGTCTTCTTCTTGAAGATCCATTTGCACCCGACAGTCTTGTGACCTGGTACATTGTCAACCAAGTTCCAAACTTGATTGTCATACATGGACTGTATCTCGCTGTCCATAGCCTCTTTCCATTTAGCAGCCTCAGGGCCTGCCATGCCTTCCGCGTAGCTGTTAGGTTCATCCAGACTTACCAGTGTGCTATCACTGATAAGTGTAGCACCTTCCGCAGTAATATGGAAACCATAGTAATGCTCAGGTACATTCCTAACTCTTGTGGAACGCCTCAGAGGTACATACTCATCTGTCGGATAAACAGGAGTTTCCTCCTCAGGTTGATTGCTAGGGTTTGAGGTTCCTTCACCACTTGACTCTTGAATTTCTTCAAGGTCAATTTGCCTCCCACTGTTTCCTTGGCTTATGAATTCTCTCTCGCGAAAGACTCCTCTCCTTGCTACAAAGACCACATTATCACTGGGTCTGTAGAAGAGGTAACCAAAGGATTTTTGTGGGTAGCCGATGAAAATACACCTCTCACTTCGAGGTTCGAGTCTCACGCCTCACGAAAGCCTCGCAACCCCAGATCTTGATGTGGTCTAGACTGGGAACTTTTCCAGTCCACATCTCATGAGGTGTTTTGGCAACCTTTTTGGTAGGGACTAGATTAAGGATATGGGCGGCAGTCTCTAAGGCATACCCCCAGAATGAGATTGGTAGCGAAGCTCGACTCATCATGGAATGAACCATATCCAACAAGGTTCGATTGCGCCTCTCAGCCACACCATTCAACTGCGGTGTCCTTGGAGGTTTTAATTGGGAGACAATCCCACATTCCTTAAGATAGTCAAGGAACTCTGTACTACGATACTCACCACCTCGATCGGATCGAAGCATCTTAATGTTCCTGCCCAACTGATTCTCCACTTCCTTTATAACTCTTTGAACTTTTCAAAGGTTTCTGACTTATGCTTGATTAAGTAGACATATCCATATCTACTATAATAATCAGTAAAAGTCACATAGAAGCGGTTAGCATCCCTTGTGGCGGTTCTGAAGGGTCCACACAGATCAGTATGTATGAGATCCAACAAACCTTCACCCCTAGCACAAGAACCAGTGAAGGGTGACTTTGTCATTTTCCTAAGAAAATAAGATTCACAACTATCATCTGACTTTAGGTCAAATGACACCAAGACTCCATCCTTTTGGAGTTGGCCTATGCATTTCTTGCTTACATGTCCAAGACGACAATGCCATAATGATGCTTTATCCAAGCTAGTGGAAGAGTCGATACACAATACATTATTTCCTAGGTTATCTACAACCGACACAGTTTCATATACACCATCACAAGGTAATGCTTTAAAATAAAGAACATTATTAAAGAAAGCATTAATACCACCACATTCATCATCAAACAAAAAGGTAAAACCTTGTTTGTACAAACCATGAAAGGAAATAATATTTCTCGCCATTTTAGAAGAGTAACAACATTTATTCAAATCTAATGTTAACCCACTACTTAGCAACAAAGAATAAACTCCAATCTTGGTGACAGGTGAAGCTTTCATATTCCCCATGATCAAGTTTATCTTCCCATGCTCCATATTCTCACTTCTTCTTAGTCCCTGCAAATCAGTACATATGTGAATACCACAACCTGTATCAAGGACCCAAGAATTAGAATAGGGTGAGTTATTAGACAATATAGTGTAAATAACTGAATGGTTGTGTTTTACTTTCCCATCCTTAACATCTTGCAGGTATTTTGGGCAGTTTTGCTTCCAGTGCGACTTTTCATGGCAATAGAAGCATTCACCCTCTTTAGGGTTAGCAGAAGGAGTGACAGAACCTTTCTTGGTTCCACTTGAAGAGGAGCCATCAAGGGATTTTCCCTTGGTACCCTTCGAAGGGCTCTTCCTCTTCTTTCCTTTGCCTTGCCCGATTGCCAGGACAGGGGCCGCGGTAGGAGTAGGAGTGGTAACAACCGATTTACCCTTAATACCACTTTCGGCGGTCTTCAAGAATCCTTGAAGTTTGCTAAGTGTAACTTCTGCCTTGTTCACGTGGTATATCATTCGGAATTGATCATAACACGAAGGTAAGGAGTGCAAAATGATGTCAATTGCCAACTCCTCGGGGAAGTTCACATTCAGTTTCAGCAAACAGTCCACATACCTTTGCATTTTCTGCATGTGGCCCGGGATGGGTTCACCATCCTTCATCTGGGTTGTTATCATGGAGGAGATGATTTCATACCGCTCTTGACGAGCACTCTGATGGTAGCGGTCTATCAAGTCCTGGTGCATCTCAAAAGGGTAATAGTCCTTATAGGACTTTTGGAGCTCGGCTGTCGTTGTGGCCAACATGATACATGCCACTTTGGTGGCATCTCTCTCATGAGTCCGGTATTCAGCGATCTCCTCAGGAGTAGCAGGCGACTCATCAAGTTCCTTAAGCTCCTTATCGACGACATATTCCTTGTCCTCGTAACGAATGACCATCCTGATGTTCCCGATCCAATCCATAAAGTTGGATCCATTGAAGATGACTCTCCCACAAAGGTTCATGAGAGAGAAGGAGCCAGTAGGGTTTGGGCCAGAAGCAACATTGTTGGAAGACATCAGAAAAGAAGAAAGACAAGTTCAGATTAGATATAAGCATAGTCCTTAATAAGACACCCAAATGTAATATTAAGGCTAGGACCCAACACAATATTTTATAACTTAGAAGAGGGATGCCGTAATCCAAGCTATAAAATATTTGAAGGTAGGTGAATGACAATTCACCAATTTCCACCATGAAAAATGAAATAAATTATTAGGTTTTAATTTGTTTTGAAACTCCTAGATTCTTTGAGATTCATTGAACTTTTCAATGGCATGTTTCAATCTCGAGTGTGCCCTTCAAGTTTTGTGAATGGGATGCCGAGGATCACAAAACAAGGTGTGAAGTAACCATGCAAATTACTTGGTACTCTTAATGTTTATCACTCAATCGATGTGCCGGTTAACCACACGCGTTCCATCGACCTATGATAAACCTTAAGCCACCCTTTGCCTACCTTGTTAAGTCCAGGTTAGTGTGCCGATTAACCACACACGCTCCACTAACGACTTAAGCAAAGTGCAAAGTGTAATTTCATGGGTTAGAACCTTATTCACATTTTCCTAAAGTAACTACGATTGGGAATTTATAAAAGCATTTAGTTACTTTATAATTATCATACTTTTAATGAGGTATAAAATCATTGTCCTACCCGTTCGGCTAATGACCCTCCACCAATCAAGGAAGCGGTGGGTGAGAGTGGACACCCATTAAGCTGCCATTTTATAGGCAACAACCTTATACCCCCCTTATAGACCGGCTTCGTGAATGAGGCCTACTAACGGTAAAACGACTCGTTCTTATATATATATATATATATATATATATATATATATATATATATATATATTATTAACTTATAATATTATAAATTAATAGGGTTGAATTTTAACTTTTAAAATTCTAGGGGTTGGAACTAAAGTTTTTAAAGTGACTTTACATGTTCCAAAACTTGAGGGCAAGTTTTGTAACTTTCAAAACTTTTCATCTTTCATAACTTATGAGTTAATGGTTTATTATAATGAGAGACTTTTCATTTTATGTAACATATGTGTTTATTAATGGACTTTAAATGAATGACTTTTGGTAATCCATAACTTGAGGACAAATTATGGATTCCATTAAAACACATAATGATCAAGAATTAACTAACAAACAATTTGCAAATAATTCCTATGATCTTCTAAACTCATAAGTGTATGAATATTCATATAAACAATTTCAAGAATCATAAATAAACCATACAAAGCTTGAAATTTTGATAATATCCATTGAAAATGGATTAGCATAACCATTACACTAACTAAAATAGGTTTTATAAGTCCAAAACAGGTTAGGGTAATGTTTCTAGTCCATTTCCAGAAGCAAAAATCGAAAAACTGCACTCTGGGCATTCTACCCGTCAAGTGCATGAACATACTCGAAGAGTAGGATTGATTGTACACACGGACACGTCGAGTCCCCCCATGGACTCGGCGAGTTCATTCAGCAGATTGCATATTTTTCGACTTTTTTCAACAATTTGCATCAAGTGTCAAGAAAACAAGCCTAGGCTCTGATACCACTGAAGGATTTTGAGCATTCTAACACTCCTATGATGTACATGCAACCCTAGAAACCTTGGATCTATGTTTTACAAAGATACATGAAAATTTGATTTTCCAAGGTTCTTAACCTAACTAGCATGGAATGGGGAAATTTGAAACATAAAAGCTAGTAGAAGAACATACCTTTTTGTTGCTTGGATTCCTTGAGAACCTTGTGAGCCTAGCACCTCAAGTGTGATGCTTCAAATGTCTTACACAACACCACAACACTTGGAATAACCTTGAGAGAAGTTCACTAACACTCAAAATCGGCTAACCCTCTAGTTCTTCACTTAGTGGCCGATTTTGCTTACCATAGGGCTTCTTATATAGTGTGCCACATGTAGGGTTACTCCATGTAAACCCTAATGTGCATGGATTTTCATATTCCATGATCCATGGGTTAATAACCACCATGGACTATCCATGGAGCACCTTATGGGTTTTAGCCCAATTCATATAAACCATGGATCATTAGCCAACTATACAAGAATGGATGATTTACACAATCAACCTCATATATTTAATTAGTCTCTTTTTGATCACTTAATTAATTCCAAATTAATTCTTGATCAATACTAATTAAATAATATTATTAATATATTATAACTTATAATATATTAATAAACCTTAGGTGTCCTTTCTCTCATTTGGTCTATCCAAGTATTGCAATGCCATGCAACCCAAATGGACCATGCCAACCGGGTCAAGTACATACCAGAAATAGTTATGGACTTAGACACTTTATCCAACAGTTTATACTTGTTGTGTGTGTGATACTTGTATGTGCCTGGTAAGGAGGTGAGTGTGGGCGAGGTCTCGTATCTCATCACTAGCTGAGTATGGACGGGGTTTCGTATCTCTTTAGTAGCAGAGCAGGGGTGAGGACCGATATCGGAGAGAAGCGAGTGTGGGCGGGGGCCCGTATCTCACTATCAGCCGGAGTATGGACGGGGTTCCATGACTCATTAGTAGCAGGACAGGGGCGAGGCCCAAGTTAGGCGAGGCCTTAGGACAGGAATACAATAGGGTATGTTTGTTTATGTGTTAGCATGTTTGTATGATTGTATGTGTAGGGCGGGCGAGGCCCAGAGATAGGCGAGGCCTAAGAGAGACAACTCTGTATATTGAGCGGGGTCGATGACAGGCGGAGCCTGATGTCGCAGCGAGTCCGATGCCGGGCTAGTCCCGATGCATCGGGCGGGGGCCCGATATGTGGTTATATGTGTGGTATGTGGTAGTATGGGGAACTCACTAAGCTTCGTGTTTACGGTTTTCAGTTTTGGTTTCAGGTGCTTCCCGTAGCAGAGGGAGGAGCTCGAGATGACTGCATGCCACACACCGTAATGTTTTAGCATGGGATATCTTACTTTGATATTTTGATACTCTGATTATAATGTTTTGAGATATTGATTATGTTTTGATGAAAAGATTTGACAACCATGGTTTTACTTAATAATTTAAAATGAAATATTTGGTCATGATTTTTGGGATGTTACAAGTTGGTATCAGAGCCTTGGTTTGAGGGATTCAGGCACACTCTCGGGTGTGACTGAACTAAATCTGAGGACTTGGTATGAAAATTTTCAAAATAAAATCATTTTTACAAAAAGAATTTTTAAAAGAGAAAAGAACTTTGAAAAGAGAAAAGGGTGTGGTGCATGTAATCAGCCGAGCTCAAGTAAGTTCTCCCAAATTACCCATACATGTTTATGTTATGATATGGTTATCAGCTTTATGAGAACTGCATGCTAGATTAGGACTAAGGATCTAGGAAGGATGCCTTATGTGCCTGTTATGTGTATGAGCTTTATAAGTTGCATGCTAGTACAGATTTCTGATATGTGGATAAAATTGCTTGATTATGTTCTAGTTAGATTTCCTTTTTGTTTGAATGCTACCTGCTTTGTGCTTTGTGGGACTCTGAGTGATGGGAGTTAGCCATTAGGTGAATACGTCAAGTCACATGTGACCAGGGTTGAAAAATCTCAGAGTGCTGGATTTGGACCTATTGCGCAAATCTCGTTTGAGTGTAACCGTTGTAGGGATGAGCCCTTTACTCGAAGGATTATCTAAGCCTCGTCACATGTGATGGTATTTAGGTAGTGGCTAATTGGCATTACGATGATACCTTCAGTAGCTGAGGACTGGGTTCGGGTTGGAGGTTACCCTAGGGAAAGCCTAGGATGTGAGTAGTGCTGGGAGTGATAGTAGTAGTGAAGGGGACTTGGTGGAGTCGAGGCAATTCTTGAGGAATGTACGGATAGATGTGGAAGGTAGTATGGGCCCGTACTACTAAAAGGAGAGGATCCGTACTCGATTCAAGAAGGGCTGAGATAAAACTAGGGAACTTGTAGTGAGTGCGTGAGATCCCTCAGTAGTGAGGAGTATTCTGATGGTTATTATGATATGTTGCAGAATGGTGACGCTACGGGGTAGACCAGTTGGCGATTCAGGCGCCGGTGAGGGACCAGTCTCGGGCTCTGGAGCCGAGCAGCTCGAGCAGCAGATGAGAGAGTTTATTTCAGTAGAGATTACGTGCAATATTTTAGACCAGACTCCTTTGATATTCGATACGGTTAAGGAGGGCATACTAGAGATTCTGGATGAGAAGCTGGGAGCTTTTCGTGCTGAGGTGATAGCCATGATAGGGGCGCGTACCCTAACATTTTGAGAGTTCAGAGCTTGTTGAGCTCCAGATTACCATGGGGCTCGGGACCCCATCGCTAGCAGCAGGTGGTTGGCTGATGTTGCCAACGCTTTCTGTACGAGCCGATGTCCCGAGGGGGACAAGGTTCAACTTGCCTCTTGTCTTCTGAAGGACAGAGCACGATGACATGGAGTGATTTCTCGGCCAGGTTCTGTTGGGTTATGAGCATTCTAACACTCCTAAGTGTACATGCAACCCTAAATACCTTGGATCTATGTTTTCTCTATTATACATACAATTATGAACATCCAAGGTATTATCCTAATCTAGCATACAAAATAATAAATATAACAAGATAGAATACATACCTCTTTGATGTAGAATGTTTTCATGAAGCTTGAGTGCTTAGTGCCCCAAGTGTGACACCTCAAATGGTTCACACAACACCAAATACACTTGGAATAACTTGAGAGAAACTTGAACACTCCTTGAATCGTCTAGCCCTCACACTCACACATTAGTGCACGATTTCTTGAGCCATGGGATTCTTTTATATGGTGGCTATTAGGGTTACACCATGTAACTCATAACTTTACCCATTCCTTATGCTCCATGGATTTTAA
This sequence comes from Lactuca virosa, assembly GCF_052849685.1. NCBI lineage: Eukaryota > Viridiplantae > Streptophyta > Magnoliopsida > Asterales > Asteraceae > Lactuca > Lactuca virosa. The sequence goes on from NC_136432.1 coordinate 84,135,565, forward strand.
CCACCATGGAGTATCCATGGGTCACCCCATGGACTTAGTCCAACATAAGGAATCTTGGATCACAAGCCCACATATATAAGAATGAATGATTTACACAATCAACCCATATATTTAATTAGTCTCCTTTTGATCACTTAATTAATTCCAAATTAATTCTTGATCGATACTAATTAAATAACCTTATTAATATATTAGAACTTATAATATATTAACCAACCTTAAGTGTTATTTCTCTCATTATAGTCTATCCAAATGCATGATGCCATGCAACCCAAATGGACCATGCCGGGTCGGGTCAAGTCTTACCAATTATAGTTATGGACTTAGACATTAATCCAACAGTCTCCCACTTGGATAAGTCTAAAACTATTATTGCGTATGACTTCAGGAACCGATCAGCAATCGTAGCTCTCAAAAGCTTCTGTCGAACTCTGACCTTGTCGATGAACTCTGACCTTTGTCAATGACTTGTCCATTAGATAAGGGATCATATATTCCTCCATTCTAGATATCATATGGACTGAGACATGGATTATCAATCATTCTCTCTGTCCATTTGTTGTTTCCCGATTTCCGATTCATGATGACTGACTGATTGAACAAATCAAATCAGTCCTGGCTTGGCCAAGCACTCACATGTATCATCTTTAAATCATCGAGGGGCCCACATATATCGCTTTTATCCCGAAGGTAAAAGGAATGGATAAACTTCGACTCATATGGCTTGTTCTACTACTTGTTGAATCATACACAAAGGCACGTTTTATAACATCGAGTTACTAATGCGTTTTCGTGCAATCAATGTATAACCAACTCATAGTAACAACTCATATCTCTAGGTTTGAAGAATATAAGATATTATCGTCTCATGATCACTCGTGATAAAATCCATGAAGTGATTCAAATGAGCGCGAGTTGAATCCAATACTCAGAACTTATGAGCACTCATGAGTGTTGTAGCACCACTTTGTCCACCAACTTGGACCTCTACAAACCAACCCATGACAGTCTTGATTCATATCTACTTCCAACATATGACCGACTGTGGATGGTTTGAATAACTTAATCATTCAGGAAGAGCGACTTAGTTATTCTGGAAGTCAAAACATGCAAAGTGAAACACAAGAATAAATGAATCAAATATGGTATCAAACCCTATGAATATAAATAAACACTTTTATTTATCACCATACTGATTACTCATTATTCATTGTTTCGGTTTTATCAACTTTATACTTGAATTTAAAACAATAGTTGTCCCATGCTCCAAGCATGTACACTATGTTTTCTAAACACTAGTCATGCCATACACCAAGTATGCATACTATGTTTGTCTATGATCTTTACTTTGTAAAATAGATCAATTGAACATCACTCCAATGATCCTCTTTTCACAGTCCCAAATCCTTACTGCAAATGCAAGAATTCCAAATTCATGCCATTTACTGAAATCTGTTAGATTCTAAACTTATATGCATTGATCCTCTTAATGATTATGCACAAAGTCAGAAAGACTTGACAACAATCATTACAGAGCATTCCAAAGGAGATCAGCTCCTTGGAAACATCCTTCTTTCATTAAGTTTCCTAATCTTACACAGATTGAATAATTTCTAACTTTGAAACATTTCCATATTCCATTTTGACTATCACTTCTGAACAAGAGTTGCCTCCTTACAGATTATGTCAATATGGTCCTTCCAGAATTAACATTATACTCCCAACTGTCCTTGAGCAACCAATCTTTCGTAAACCTTAGATTGTCCTCGACAATTGCTTAATCATTTTAGTCATATCCAATTCTAGACCTTTTCCCTTCATAATGCCCCAGGCATTTGGAAAATTTTAGAAAGGATGAATATAGCACATGTAATCGATCCTATATCCGAAGCATATGGGACACGATTCATGATGTCTCACATAAAGACTAAACCAATCTTTTGCTATAATATTTCCATTTCAATTTGCCAAGTTCTCAAAATTCAGATTATGAAAAGGGATGCCGTAATCATAATCGAATTTTAGAACGCAAATAATGGACCCATATATAGAATTTCCTTATGTTGAGCCATTCCAACATGAAATTCATATATATATATATATATATATATATATATATATATATATATATATATATATATATATATATATATATCCTTGATTAAATACGATTAAAATCTCAATCTAAGCTTTTAGAATTGAAATGAAGTATAATTTCCAATCATAATCGAATTTTAGAACGCAAATAATGAACCCATATATAGAATTTCCTTATGTTGAGCCATTCCAACATGAAATTCATATATATATCCTTGATTAAATACGATTAAAATCTCAATCTAAGCTTTTAGAATTGAAATGAAGTATAATTTCCTCTCCCTTAATTATAGCAAAACAACTTTTTCAACCCGTGCAACCTCACGAATTGAAACTTTTGTTTTCTATAATTAACATTGCTAACTTGCAACCTTTGTCATAATTATCATGCTCCCACTAACATGATGATTATTAGCATAACACTTATGCTCCCACTAGCTTTGACATGTACTCAGAAATCAGCTGACTTTCTTACCAAAGTTCAGATTTCTGATACTAGATTGTTTTGATAAAACTTTATCAAAATCATACACCTCTCTTAGATAGCTCACATGTGTGTCTAAACAATTTTAGAACTATGAAAAGGGATGCCGTAATCATAGTTTCAATTGTTTAGACCTTTGCCACTTCTCACAAGTCCATGTTAGTGTGCCGGTAAACCACACACGCTCCACTAACGACTTTGAGAATGCAAATATCACAATTGCTATCTAGCTAAAATCTACTTAGTGAAAGTGTTTCCTCACCATCATTTTCATGAATCAGAGAGAAACCTTATGACACTTAGATTTAATAATGTATGTGTTCTTATCCATGTGAATTTGTCAAAACCATAATCACAAGACAAGGTTAGTGACAAATCCAAACTCATATTGATTAAACTTGTGCAATCTTAAATTCTTGCCATTTGGCAGCTCAGGTGCCTGCCATTGCTTCCAAGTAGTTGTGCAACCAATTGAGAACTCTCAGAACTCATATGCAAAGCCAACTTGAATAGGCACAAAAATTTCAACACGATAGGTTATAAACCTCAAGTCGTGTGCTAGTGAAGGACTTTAGGTTTTATTCTTGATTAAGTCTTGAAACTTTCAAGAGCTTTAAGACTCCCACTGTCTTCTTGACATATAAGACTCCCTTGTTAAATATTCAAGAGATAGTGCAGATTCTTTATCAAGACTAACACTTTACACAATTCGCCTAAGTTGGTCTCTGTTTTATCCAAAACATCACAACTTACCAATTTCAAATGTACAAGAGTAGATAACCTTTTACTCTTACATTTGACTAGTGTTAACAAACCCTCTTTAAGATATGTCACTCAAGTTACAATCTTGGAGTATGACTCTAAGAATTATTTTGGAACGAAGTATGACTCATCTTTTTTATTTAACCATTTCAACAATTCATGACTCCTCTTCTTGACTTTAGAGGACCAATTGTGATATGGTATCTTAATCATTAAGATGATCATAAACATGATACTAAAGTACTCTCCCATCTTTTCAGATTTGAGAAACTTTTATCTTTCTGCCATACTTTGATTCTTCTTATTCGTTCTGTCTCACATTGAAACTTCTCCAATGCTACAGACTTATACTTAAACTTATAAGTATAACCATATTTACTGAACTTAAGTAAATCATGACGAACAATCTTCTTGATCTTTTGTGGTGGACTTGACCAGTGCACAAGAATGTGTACTCGATCCCTTAGTCCTTTCCTTATTCACATAAGGAATTAGTCTTAATTTTCCAAGCTGAAAGTTCTCATTCATCATACTATACAACTTGCATGATTCCAAGTTTCGGTCCAATTGAACCTTGGGTGATGAGAATCTTTCCTTATTTGGTAATATTAGACACTACCACAACCGAAAGAATCAAATCCATTTTTCCAATATTGCTATCAATGGAATCTTGTAAGCAACAACTTTTCACAAATGCCATTGTAAGGATACTTAAAATAAATAAAATCAAACCCTTTTTCTTTTATTTTAAAACTTTGCGCAAAAACTTATCCTTACAATCCATATGAAAACCTTGTTGTTATCTATTCCTAAGCAATATAAATATCATAACTCTTAAGTAATAGCCCAAAATTCTGATCACCGAACCATGCGATTGAAATCCATCTTCGCGATCAGAATCATCATGTACTTAATAGAGTTAGACAATGGACTTTACCTGAAGTAGAGCCAAACTTATTGACTTTAACATCATTAGGTAAATTTGGCCGCTTCGTAACCAATTCCCCTTCCTTTGGAAATAGTTACCTATGGACCCTTGATAATGGGACTATCTCAGACTTCGCCTCTCTCTTTACCATTGGGTCAACCAAGTTGACTATGGCCGATCCCTTTCCATTGGGAAGAGAGAGCTTTACTGGATATCCAATGTCATCATTGTCAATGTCCATAGCGTTTTAGGAAGTTGATCTTAGCAAATGGATAAGATCATTAAGGGTCTTGTCTTAGTCTGTTTCATAGGATTCCCAAAAGAACTCACCATGTGACTTAGAAAGTAGTTGAGCCACCAACTTTCTCAAGACTTTAACACCCAACTCTCCCGGCTTGTCAATATGTGACTACATCTCCAAGATGTGATCACACCTAGACCTTGCCTTGCTAATAGGGCTTGAGTGACCTTAAACTTTTTAGGAACTTGTGGGTTAGGGAGAATAATTGGAGGAGGTGAAAGAAGTGTGATATCCATGGGACATCATCTTCATTTAGGAAAGCTTGTTTCAAGAGATTTGGGAAGATCATAAATGTCTAGACCAGACATCTTTTTGGGAGATATTCAAGATAGTTGATTTAAAGTCCTTAATATGACACCCAATATGAAATATTAAGGCTAGGACCCAACAAACTATTTTATAACTTAGAAGAGGGATGTCGTAATCCAAGCTATAAAATATTTGAAGGTAGGTGAATGACGATTCACCAATTTCCACCATGAAAAATGAAATAATTTATTAGGTTTTAATTGGATTTGAAAGTCCTAGATCTTTGAGATTCATTGAACTGTTCAAAGGCATGTTTCAATCTCGAGTGTGCCCTTCAGGTTTTGTGACTGGGATGCCGAGGATCACAAAACAAGGTGTGAATAACCATGCAAATATACTTGGTACCCTTAATATTTACCCCTTAATCAGTGTGCCGGTTAACCACACACGCGTACACCGATACTATGATAAATATTAAGTTACCCTTTGCCTACCTTGTTAAGTCCAGGTTAGTGTGCCGGTTAACCACACACGCTCCACTAACGACTTAAGCAAAGTGCAAAGTGTAATTTCATGGGTTAGCACCAAATTCACATTTTCCTAAGTAACTAAGATTGGGTATTAATAAGAGTTTAGTTACTTAGTATTTATCATTAATACTTTTAATGAAAGGAGAATTATAGTCCTTGTCCTACCCGTTCGGCTAACGACCCTCCACCAGTCAAGGAAGCGGTGGGTGAGAGTGGACACCCATTAAACTGCCATTTTATAGGCAGTAACCTTATACCCCTCTTATAGACCGGCTTCGTGAATGAGGCCTACTAACGGTAAGACTGACTTTACTCTTATACATATATATAAATATTATTAACTTATAATATTATAAAGTATAAGGGTTGAATTTTAACTTTTAAAATTCTAAGGGCTAACTTGGAATTAAAGTATTCATAAGTGAAAACTTTTCAAATTCCAAAACTTGAGGGCAAGTTTTGAAACTATTCAAAACTAATTAATTCCATAACTTATGAGTTTAAAGTAGTTTTAATTAAAAAAAAAAACTCTTCAAGTTCCATAACTTGAGGACAAGTTATGGAAGACTTTAAACTAATTAATAAAAAAAAATAACTTTTTTTTATTGTAACTTATGGAACTAATTAAGGTTACACTTTTTTTTTAATTTAATGAAGAGACTCTTGAACCTCCATAACTTGAGGACAAGTTATGGAGTCATTAAACCATTTAATTAGAACTAGACTCTTCATTTTGTAACCTTTGCCAACTTTTATGAGTTTTATGATTCTTAAATGTGACTTTTCATATAACTTGAGGACAAGTTACAAAAACACACTTTGTAATCAACTCTTAGATTAAAATGGATTGAAAACAACTATTTCACACAACTTTTCTATTAATCTAAGAACCTCATAAGAACAAGATAATTCAAATCATCAATCTTCAAGAAATTAGCATGAACATACAAACTAATACAAATCTTGAAATTATGAAAATTATCTTAGAAATTGGATTAGCATGAACACTACCACATCAAAAACAAGTTTAAAAGTCCAAAAACATCTTAGGGTAATGTTCCTAGTCCAATTCCAGCCAAAACAATCGAATATATGCATCCAACTCGATTTTTCAGCTACTTTTGCAAGTATAACAAGAAAACAAGCATAGGCTCTGATACCACTGTTGGGTTATGAGCATTCTAACACTCCTAAGTGTACATGCAACCCTAAATACCTTGGATCTATGTTTTCTCTATTATACATATAATTATGAACATCCAAGGTATTATCCTAATCTAGCATACAAAATAATAAATATAACAAGATAGAATACATACCTCTTTGATGTAGAATGTCTTCATGAAGCTTGAGTGCCTAGTGCCCCAAGTGTGACACCTCAAATGGTTCACACAACACCAAATACACTTGGAATAACTTGAGAGAAACTTGAACACTCCTTGAAATCGTCTAGCCCTCACACTCACACATTAGTGCACGATTTCTTGAGCCATGGGATTCTTTTATATGGTGGCTATTAGGGTTACACCATGTAACTCATAACTTTACCCATTCCTTATGCTCCATGGATTTTAACCTCCGTGGAGTATCCATAGGTCACCCCATGGACTTAGTCCAACATAAGGAATCTTGGATCACAAGCCCACATATATAAGAATGAATGATTTACACAATCAACCCATATATTTAATTAGTCTCCTTTTGATCACTTAATTAATTCCAAATTAATTCTTGATCGATACTAATTAAATAACCTTATTAATATATTAGAACTTATAATATATTAACCAACCTTAAGTGTTATTTCTCTCATTATAGTCTATCCAAATGCATGATGCCATGCAACCCAAATGGACCATGCCGGGTCGGGTCAAGTCTTACCAATTATAGTTATGGACTTAGACATTAATCCAACAGGTTAAAGGCCGAGTTTGCACCAGTGATTGAGGTGCAGCAGTTAGCGTGGGAGTTCCAAGACCTCCGGCAGACTACAGAGACAGTGGCGGAGATTACCGCCAAGTTCAGGGAGAGGGCTCTTCTTGTTCTGTAGTATGTGGCGGACGAGGAGATGAAGAAAGCCCGATATCACGAGATGCTGAGGGATGACATCAGGCAGTTTGTGAGCAGGTCCATCTGCAAGACGCTACAGGATATGATTGCTCGAGTTAGGGAGAGGGAGATCGACCTAGGACACCTCAGGAAGAGGAAGCCGGATGAGATTCAGGTAGCCACGGGTTCAGGCCTATCAGAGCCGCAACCGATGTGGCAGGACGCACGAGGGTGCGTGCAGGAGTGAAAGTGGTGGTGATTCTAGCTGCTTTAAGTGCGGTCGGACTGGTCATTTTAGCCGAGATTGTACAGCTACCACCACCCAGGGATCAGACCTGATATGCTTGCATTGCATTTAGCAGGGCCACAAGAAGGCCAGTGTCTGAGTTTGGTTACCATGGGACAGGTGATAGCACCTGCCCCTGCGACGTTGAGGATCACCGACAGCCGTCAGGGTCGGAAAGAGGTACCTACGGTGAGGAGCAGGGCTTTCCAGTTGACCACAGAGGAGGCACGAGCAGCTTCCGATGTTGCAGAGCAGGTTTCCAGGATGCAGTCACTATAGCAAGCATAATTTAGGACTCGGGAAGTATTTCGCTAGTTTTCAAGGGCGGTAGCGTCTTGGTATTGGTTAGTTTCGGAGCATTAGCAGTGGTAAGCATCAGTTTTCAGCAGAGCGACCATGGGATGGTAAGAAGGATTGGGAACCCTTTCCAAGCTGTGAGCTGTAAGGAGCTAGTCGAATTGAAGTGGGGGAGAAACCCCCATATAGTCAGGAACAGAAGTAAGTGCGAAGCTGGGATGAGTTCGCAACTTTGTTGAGCAGGATAGTAGCCTGAGTGGCAGTTCGGATTGAGAAGCGAGTGAATTGGGAGTTTAGGAAAATTCCCGATATTGAGTTCGCGTAATTGGGATTAGTAGATGATTGGTTTGGGAAACCAGGTCGAAGATTTTCTCGGCAGGACGCGAGTTTAGCCAGGATGTAAGACTACGGGATAGCCGTAGCATTCACCATCAGTAGACAGTGCAGGAAGTGTTGTAAGACTACGGGTAAGTCGTAGCACTAATTAGCAGCCTAGTCAGCGGAGTGTGGGCGAGGGCCCGTATCTCCTAGTTAGCAAAGGGTGGGTAAGGCCCGTACCTCCTAGTTAGCATGATAGAGATTGAGAAAGGATAGTTCGTTGAGTTTCAGGATGGAGTTGGTCCTGCATAGCCCTAGATAGGTTAGACCTGTGGGAGTGACCACTCCAAGATATTGTTTGGGTGAGACCCGTGGGCGAGGCCCGTGAGATTATAGCAGCGCAGATGGGACCTGGTAGAGACCTTAGGGTCAAGATAGGGAATCGAGGATCCCAGGACTTATGGAGCCAGAGTGGTAAGGTAGATATGGCAGTTTAAGATAGCCGAAGTTTCTCCGGAAGTCGCTGGGAGCGACTGAGAGGTTGAGCTTGGGTTTAGTAACCGGTGGGAGTCCGGTAACCCAGATTATGGCAGATTAGTTGGGACCAGAGTGGTCTCGGTTCATCCGGAAAGCGGATAGGAGATAGCAGGATCTTCGGTTAGTGGTAGCAATAAGGGAATTCTGTTGGAGCAGCTAGTTGATCGAGAGGTGCTAAGTCACTCACAGCAGGATTAAATAATCTTAAAATAAAGGGTTTGACTCTGTTGCGCAGCTCTCGTATGAGTCTAACCGTTGCAGGGATGAATCTTTTACTCGAAGGATTATCTGATCTATACGCTGAGTTGAGCATTCAATATCTAGACGTAGCAAATGGAAGCATTCATTGGGTAATGAAGGAAGACTGGAACTGGGTGTGACCGAGATTATAGTTACGACAGAGGATTTATCCTTCATGGAGATAAAAGAGGGTTTTTTCGCTATTTAACAGTTTCCTGCGGAAGGCCATCAACCGCGCAGGAAATGGTTGGACCCCAGGATGTCAAGTGTAGCGGTCCTTTCGGGGATCGTGCCAAGCAGATAAGGTTATGTGTCGTATAAGAGATTCTGCGAGCTTTCACGCTAGTTTAGAGTGGGCACTATGTTCTATGTGAAGCATCAGTTAGTCCAGGATTGATAGCGGAAGCCGAGGGAGTTCCGCATGTGTAGTTTCCGAGATAAGTAGTTCTAGAGGACTTTGAGGACGAACTCTAGTTTAAGTGGGGGAGAGTTGTAACACCCAGTTTTGGAAGTACTCGGTTGTGGCCTCGGAGGCCAAGGGTAGGGACGACTCGGTCTTTTATGTGTCCCAAGTTTTATCCGCAAGGTTTTAGACTTGGATGTGTGACTAGGAGCGTAGGGCTTCCCGTCACCTTTTCAAGGATATAAAGTTCATCGGAAACGGACTTAGAATGAAGGAGGTATATCACTTTGAAGTTATTGACATTATTGGCCCTTAATGGAGAAATATTGCAAGAAAGGACCATGCATGCAAGGTGGTATACGCGAGTGTACGCCCATCGTAAGCTCGGTTACGCCCAACGTATAAAGAAGAATGGTCGCGGGTGCAGAGGGGCGTACGCCCAGCGTACGCTCAGAGTTCCCAAACCCTAATTTTTAGGGTATGCCACTATCTAAAGAACATAATGCTTCAAGGGTCAGCCTCCCTCTCATCCTTAGATAGCCAACACGAAACTCTAATCCACATTTGAGTGTCCTTGGAGCTTCGAAGGCCATTAGAGAGCTTTTTGGTGTCTTGGATCCAATTTCCAAAGAAGTGAAGAGCAAAGCAAGGTGGTGGACTAGAGGAGAAGATATAGATTTGGGATTGTTGCTTCATTTTTTACCATTTCAAGGTATAAAGATCTAAACTTGGTGATTACCTCCTTAGATCTCTTAGATTGAGTTTTTGGACCATTTTGGTCCAAAGGTTGAAGCTTTGTGGTTCAATCCGATTTCTAGGACTTGGAGTTGCTACTCCCAGTTCTAAATGAGTCCCTAAGGCAGAAAGTTGCCATCTTGGATGTCCTAATGGGTTCATGCATGAGTTAAGACCATTTCCATGGAATTTAGTTATCACATTTTAAGTTTGGGCTCTATTGGTGGGTTGCAAGGCACCAAGTGAAGGACTTTATTGTTTAAGACGTTGAAAAGGACTTGGATTTGTGATTGTAGCTTCTGGAGTAGAGTATTAAGCACTTAATGGGAAGGTGACTTAACAGGGGAGTACGTTGAGCGTACATGCAGGTACGCCCAACGTACGCATCATTTAGCTTGTACGCTTAGCGTACATAGGAGTACGCCCAGCGTACTCATCAGATTGGGCTTGACGAGTTTCGGGCCTCAAATTGGGCCATGTGGTGGACTTTGGGTCTTTGGGCCTTAGTAAGCCATGCAGAAGTCAGATAATATGGGCCAAGAAAATGTTTGGGCTTAGGGTAAGGCCCATTAGGAGGATTGGGCCCAATTTAGTAAATTAGGCCATTAGTGGGCCACTAGTGGGCTTGGAAAGCCTACCTAGTATTGGTCCTTTTTATGTTATGGTTTTGGGCTTAGATAGGGACCAAGTTGGACTCGGGGGTAAAATTGTCATTTCACCCTAAGAAGGATTATTGATTTGGACAAAGTGATATTTTGGTATTGGTAGCTCGGGGAGCCGAAGGATCATTAGTTCAGGAATTGCCAGATAGCAACCAGAGGGGTATCATCAGGACTTCAGCAGTGTAAGGTGAGTCTCCTCACTGTGTGCATGGGTCTACGACCACAATGTCGGCCCATTTAGTTTATGTATGGTAGGAAGACCCCGGGGGTTAGCCCTAGGCATTGTATGATAGTATGTTTCCGGACCACGGTCCGATGCCGGGTGAGGCCCGATGAAAGTTTATATGTATGTGATTCCGGACCATGGTTCGATGCCGGGGCAAGCCCGAGGAATGTTTGTATTTTAGTTTATACTTGTTGTCTATGTGATACTTGTATGTGCCTAGTAGGGAGGTGAGTGTGGGCGAGCTCCCGTATCTCATCACTAGCTGAGTATGGACGGGGTTCCATATCTCTTTAGTAGCAGAGCAGGGGCGGGGCCCGATATAGGAAAGAAGTGAGTGTGGGCGGGGCCCCATATCTCACTATCCGCCGGAGGGTGGACGGGGTTCCATGACTCATTAGTAGCAAGACAGGGGCGAGGCCCAAGTTAGGAGAGGCCTTAGGATAGGAATACAGTAGAGTATGTTTGCTTATGTGTTAGCATGTTTATATTATTGTATGTGTAGGGCGGGCGAGGCCCAGAGACAGGCGGGGCCTAAGAGAGATAGATCTGTATACCGAGTGGGGATCGATGTCAGGCGGGGCCTGATGCCGGAGCGAGTCCGATTACGGGCTAGTCCCGATGCAGCGGGCGGGGGCCCAGTATGTGGTTATATGTATGGTATGTGGTAGTATGGGGAACTCATTAAGCTTTCGTGCTTACGGTTTTCAGTTTTGGTTTCAGTTACTTCCCGTAGCGGAGGGAGGGGCTCGGGATGAGTGCATGGCACACACCGTAAGGTTTTAGCTTGGGATGTCTTACTCTGCTATTATGATACTTTGATTATAATGTTTTGAGATATTGATTATGTTTTGATGAAAAGATTTGACAACCATGGTTTTACTTAATGATTTAAAATGAAATTTTTGGTCATGATTTTTGGGATGTTACAGTATGGGCCCGTACTACTGAAAGCACAAGACTCGTATGCGTAACAGAGAAATCATAACCCCTAGGGCTTTATTGGTAGTTGGTTCCTATGTTATGATATGCGTGTTATTTAATATCTCCCATGTTTATTCTTAATATAGTGACGACGAGACGTGTTGAGATTGGTTCCGGATCGGGATCGGGAGCTGGCAATCAGGGTAGGCCAGCTGCGTTTGATGACCGGATTAGGGAGGTCCTGCAGTAGGAGGTTGTTGCTCGCTTCTGAGCTCAGCTGACAGAGATGTTTGGGTCTATTAAGGCTGCTATGATGGAGTAGTTCGATGACTGATATGCTACACTTTCTGAGGTTGCTTTTGTTGCAGCTACCGCGGCTGTTGCTGTCATTAGAGCTCGAGGAGAGAAAGCTTTCCAGTACCGGGACTTCGATAATACGAAGCCCCCCAAAGTTTGATGGGATCTCGGACCGATTGTGGCGATGAGATGTCTATCTAACGTGGAGGGTTGTTTCTTTACGTGTTCTGTCCGGATAACCAGAAGGTTAAGTACGCCCTGAACCTTCTCAGGTTGGGAGCAAGAGATTGGTTGAGACTGGCGATCATTTGTTAAACTCCCGAGCAGAGGGCCTCGATGACCTGGGAGCAGTTCTCAGAGATGTTCCGTTCAAGGTATGTTCCCCTGGTAGAGAGGAAGAGACTGGCCCAGGAGTACTGGGATCTGAGACAGGCAACCGAGTCGGTGACAGAGATCACCAAGATGTTCACCAAGAGGGCCTTTTTTAGTCCCAAGTTCGCTGCTTCAGAGCAGGCTTAGATGACTCGGTACTTGAGTATTCTCAAAACGGACATTCGACAGTTCGTGTCCACCTAGCGCTATGGTTCTCTCGCTGAGCTTCAGGATGCCGCGAGTAGGCGAGAGATTGAGATAGAGACCCATGCGAGGGAGCAGTGTCAGGCTCCGAATCTGTCCCAGCCTGCAGCGAAGCGGTTCAAGTCTGCCGACCAGAGTTCAGGATCAGTTAAAGAGAGGGACAGATCTTTTGTATGTCACAGGTGTGGCGATGATGGCCATTTTGGTAGAGATTGCAGGCGGAGTGCGCGAGGTTGTTTCCATTGCGGTCAGGAAGGCCACATTAGAGCCCATTGTCCTTTTCTCAGTGAGGTGTTGGATCCTACATCCTTAACTTGGCAATTACCTGATGATCGGCATGGGATCGCTGGGGTCCCGAGGACCGAGATTTGAGTTGGCAGTTCTTGTAGTTAGTTGTTGTGGTAGTACTGGTATTTATCTGTAATTCAGTTGGTGTTTCAAGGTTTAGTTGTAATTTTGGATGATCAGTTAAATGGAATTATCTTATTAGCTCTACCATGATTGAATTCTTATTATGAATGGATTAATTATCTTTGTCCTCGATCATATGTGTTTTGGAATGTATGAATGATGTGTGGATTCATATCCTACTGTGTATCAGGATATCAGTGATTGGGATGAAGTGATAAAGTCCTAGTTAGTCTGGGTATCGAAGGACTACAGAGTTCTCCGTTTCTAGAATATGTCAAGTGGGTGAGAGTGGAACCCCGCAACAGGAAGACTTTGTTCCAAAATTCAGTTTCAGTCATATTTCTCTGAGTTTCAGACTTCTGTGCAACAGCTAAATCTTCGGGTTTCGCAGCAAATCATGGTTAGCTGTTTGATTTTCCCTTCGACTCGTATTAGTCTTAGTTATGATAGCATATGCAGGGGGTGCTTGTGCTTAGACCCTAGGGTGTTAGGAGCTCAGGTTGAGGGTTTGCTTGTCTGTTATTGTCTGATCGGGGGTGATCCCCAATGTTGATAGTGCATAGCTCAACTGGGCTGTCGGAGCGGAGAAAGAATGTGGTTCAGTTCAGTATGAGATCAGTTAGTTTTCATTGCGGTGAAGCCCTTTTTGTGCAGGATTAGAGTGTCAACATTTGACGTAGAAGCTCGGAGACCGATTGCTTCTGCCGATTTTCGTCCATCTTGGTCCCTGTGGGGGAGTGCATCATGAAGTAGAAGCGGGAGCTGATTTCGAGGAAGAAATCTAATTTAAGTGGGGGAGAATTGTAACATTCCTTTTAAAATAAATAAATAAAATAAATAAATAAATAAATAAAATAAGTAAATAAATAAATAATAAGCCCTAAGACCCCGAGATGTATTTTATATTTTATTTTAGTTTAGCCTAAATCCGTAATAATTTTTCAGTGTTAGTGATAAGGAGTTATATGTTATAATTTCCACAATTTGGGTTTATATTGTAACATTAGGACATAAAATGTAATGGTTTTTATGGAGTGATGAGATTAAAACATATAGATCGATAAGATTGTCAAACAAATAAATCAAGAACACAATGTAAATAAGAACACCAGATGAATCAATGCTTATGTCGAATGATTAATAAGTCACAACCTGATAAGAACTCTATGAAGAATTGCTATTGTAGAGGTGTGCTAGGGTTACAATACGATCAAAGAGAATCAACTATCAAGAGCGTACATACTAAGGTGCATGCATGCACTATATAAAGTAAACCCTAATAAATGTAATATGGCTGGACAGGCCCATAACCGTGAAAACAATAGACCTAGACTAAAGGCCCAATGACGCAACACTTCATAACTCAACAATCTCCCCCTTTGCGTCAATTGAGGCGAGAGATTACTGGTGCAGAACCTGAGTGGTCTTCTTTACGGTTTTGAACAGCTTCGGTATAATAGCTAGAATAGTGCGACGAAAGTTGATATACCACAGAATCATGTCATTGAAGATCTTCTTTGCAACATCATCATTGGACTTACATCTGTTGATTATATCCATAATATGTTCAAGAGCAACAGTGGAAAACAGATGCTTGTCAGACAAAGCGAACATCCACTTTAATGGAGGAGTCGAACCTCCAACATCTTTAGTAAACATCACCGTCAAATGTTCGATGCCAATCTTGCCCATACTCATCTTGTTCACATCACTAACCTTGCCAATTGGTCTGACAGTGGGCTTCTTCCTCAGAGCAGAAGCAATCGCCTGATCAAGCTTCGCTACTTCATGTATATACAAAACCAACATTCTCTTTATGTGATCAAGAATGGGTTCGTACTTTTGCTCATTTGACAACAAAATGTTAGTCAACAGAATCCAATCATGAGGGTTGAGATTCGGCAAATCAGCAAGAGAAATTCATGAACTGAATCATCCAAACCACGAGTAACCCGAAACTTCACATTAATAAATTTCCCCGCAACAACTGGCTTCAAAACCTTGACCGTGGTAATCTTCTTTGCACTACAGGTTAAATACTGAGGTTGCGAGAAAGCAAGGTAGTAATCAATCAGTTCTCTATCAACCTTCAGGGTAGGTGAGGGAACATAAGCAATTGGCTCAAAACAATGAAAAACGAATGCCCTTCGGGTGATCGGCATATCAAATTGCAAGTCCTTAGAATTAACCAAGTCAAAGGAAATGACTGGTTCAAGCCAATGAGTACTGGGGGATTCAATCGCTTCCTTCAGCAGGTTTTCCAATGTCCATAATGGAAAAAGAGATTTACTTTGTTCCAAAATGTCATGGGAATCTTTAGCTTTTATTCCCCTCTCTTCGGTTTCACGAGTTTGCTTTAACAACTCTTCTCGATTCACATTTTCTTCTTTTCTACTTTCACCAACGATTTTCTTTCCTTTGTCTTGAACTGTTGAACCCGAAGCTTCATTATCCTTCGGTTCTGTGGTGACACTTGGTTTAACAGGAGGAGGTGGAGGATTAAAGTTGTTGGAGTTTAGATTTTGGGGGTTTGTTTTGGTGGAGCTTGACTTGCATCTTCCCCTTGTTTTGGAGGGACTTCCGCCTCCGAAACACCTTCGATTCTGCTTAGAACTGCAAGAGCAGGATGAAATTTTTCAGCCAAACGTCTCCTGATGGTGATTGTGAGAACTGTATCATGGGCATACAGGAGATCGACTAGAAGAGCATGAACATCAGCAACACAAGTTTTCGCAACTGCACGTTCGGTCTTGAGATCATCAATCTCCTTCTGTGCTTGGGTGAGTTTGATAGACTGAGTTTTGATCAAAGTGGCTTTTCGAGCGACCTCATCCATCACTTTATTTTCCATAGATAGATCAGCCTAGAGTTTGTCTAGACGAGAGTTGATAGACTTATTGAGCGCCGAGTGATCAGTTTGGATGTCAGAGCGAACAGTTTCGAGCTTAACCAGTTCGGCTTGGAGAGAAGAAACAAGCTTCTCTACAGAAGAATTCACTGTATTTACATGTTGCTGCGACTCAGCTTATAGAGACTGCAAAAAAGCTTTAGCATCGGCCATTAGTTTTTTGACTTTTTCGGTCGCGGTCTTAGTGGATTCATCGACGGCTTTGGTTGCTTTCCCGATTGAAGTTTCATGCTGCTGGACCAAGGTGGCTACTAAAGCTTGAATAGCATCATCAGAATATGCCGAAGTGGAGGATTGAGATGAAGAGGCGAGCAAACTATCAAGCTTCTCGTTTAACTCCTTAAGATGCCTCTTGGTGACTGGGGCGTCGTCATTGTCATCACTTTGAACAGTGTAGGGACTGTAGTGAAAAGAATCAGAATCCATATCAGCGCCACCAAGAACAATATCTGATCCGTCTGAGTTGATCGGTGACAAAGGTTTTGAGATAATGGGGGTTTCAACACCTGAAGTTTGTGCCCCCACATCAGATGTGTTGACAGGAGGTGTAGGTACAGTAGAAGTAGTGGTGGTGGTTGATTCGGTGAATAATGGTGGTGGTAGAGGTGTAGAAGTAGGAATTTGAGTGGAAGTTGGAGGAGGGCATGGAGCGATTGAAATCAGAACAGTAGTGTGATAAGGAGAAGGAGGTGGAGATGAAACAGTGTTAGTAAGGATTACCTCTGGAGAGACTTCTCGGACCGAATCATCAGACTTATCATGCTCCGGCTCTAGTTCAACTTCAACATCGTGATATGAAGGAACGTATTCACTGTCACTAGATGATGGAGCTTTCGCCTTGTGTGCCATCTTTTTCAGCTTGCGCTTCTTAGGAGCCGAAGGGTCTGGAGTGGAACCCTTTCGCTTCGTTGGTGTGACAGGTTTAGAAGAAGGCCCTTCTTGAATTTCCTTCCTCGTATCCCCTTTCTTGCCCCGTTTGGCTGGTTTATCAGCCACATCAAGCGATTGTTGCATCTCTGGGGTTAACGGTCTCGGAAGCATGGCTGGAAGCTTTTTGTACTCATTAATTAGCTTGCTGGCCTTTGAAACACACCGATACATGGACTCTGGAATTGAACCAATAAAAGGAAATTTGGTGAAATAAGCCACAATAATTTTTGTGGTGTGAAACGTAGCAATCGCAGACTTTAAGGAATCTACCATAACTGGAACTTGGAACTTCTCCATTGCTCGTTGAGTGATAATCGTCCATAATCTCCCACAAGAAATCTCAATGTGACAAGATGAAGAATTCAAACTTTGAATCAACTGAGCCCAGAGAATCGACCCATAGTCAAAGTTAATTTCATGATACAAACCATAGAGAATGTCATGAAACCCTTGCTAGCACCATCAGATCATGCGACACGTTTAGAAAAACTCTTCGATAGAAGAGTAAACAATCCATTCCATTGAGGAGGAAGGCAGGACTTCTTAACCTTTGTAATCATGGTGAGAATGTCGTTATACCCCATGTTGTAGAACATCTCAATGAGTTGTACAGTAGAAATCGAGTCGGGGTTCACCAATGAGTCGGCAGAAGGTAGCCCTAAAAGAGAACATAATCTAGCCTTCGAGACTTAAGTCTTCTTATAAAAAATCTCAAATAAAATTCTTTCATCGGCCTTAATGTATTTTGCAGAAGAATAAACCTGAGAAAGGAGAGACATTGGAACAACGTCGACTTTGGTAAGGGCGTTCACCAATGGTGAGTATTTCAGACATTCGACAATCTGCAGCATGTAGGGATCATAGGAATAAGGCACCAAGTTGATAATCAAATTCTGGTTGGGCTTGATTGTAAGGTGAGAGGATCGAGCAGTGTTTTCTTGAATGGAAGAAGAGTCTGTCATTGTTGAAGCTTGGTGAGGAAGATGAATAGTAGAAGAGAAGAAATCGCCTTGAGAATGCTTGAGAAGGTTGTAAATATGAGAACAGAATGAAGGAAAAACCTTTATACGATTTCCAGGAGAGAGAAATTTCTCTTAATGATGATAGTGTGACGTTCTGAAACAACGCCTAAAAAGTAGCGATTTGACAATTGTTGTTCCCCAAAAAGCGTGTCAGGCGGCGTGATGATAGGTTTAACGTTTCAAATTCACGCGCCCTTTTCAAAATATTATCCATTCATCTTCTCTGTAGAGTAACCAATCGTTTCAAATTCCTTTTCGAAACCAATTCTCCCATTTCGCCTTATATGCCAGAAAGATTGATTGAGCACCTGTCACTTCTTTAATAGTAAGACCACCGTTGTGTTGTAGAAGCGAAACAACAAGTTAGAAAATTGACATTTAAACAACGAACCAGACTTTGGAAGATTATAAAGAACTTCGTGAAAGAGTGTGCCAAAGAAAAAGAAATAAAGCAAGTTATTTATGTGGGATATTAGTGATGTCTTTAAAGACACAAAACTGTGGATCCTGGGCACAAATCGCTTCCTTTAAAGTCAAGAGAGACTGAGAAATGTCTGTGTTGTTTCCCGTTGAAGTACGATCAAATGCTTGTTAAGAAGTAATGAAAGGCATTTTTCAAGATTCGGTTATAAGGGTGGCTTTCGCTTCAACTAAACTACGGACCTTGATATAAGACCGAAAGTCGAGTGAAGTACTTGTGTGGCCAGTGTACCCAAAAACATCAAGTAGGTTGGTTCATTTTTCAGTGACTTGGTGATAATATAGAAATCTCAAAACAAAATTTAAAATGGATCTTTTGGGTAGAAATGTCCTTGTGTTGGAGCATTTCATAAAGATCTCATAAAGTGAAATAAAAGAGATTTCATGGTACCGACCACAAATTTGGTTTCGTTAATGCATGGGTAAAAAACTAGAACATTTGATTGTTCACCGTCAATTCAGTTAAGGTATTGGATTGTGGGTTTCACTTAGTACGTGGTGAAACGAAACTAAGATCATTAACACAGATTTTGTGTAACCATAAACCTCAGTGGTAAATGCAGAGAGTCTCAAGGGTTACGATTATGAAGCATAATGAGATGGAGAAAAGTATAAAGGTGGTTAAGGAACCGAAAGTACCTCTGCTATACAGAGTAATGATATATACCTTCCCCATGATTCATGGTTGAGACAAGCAGCAAGATTGATAGAATCCAAAGGAGATATAAGAAAATATTTTTGTGTTTTGATAGATTTGAAATATAAATAATAATAAAAAAACAGAAAAGGAAAAATATTTTTGTATTTTTGATGTTTCTTAAAAAGACATAAAAACAAAAAGAAGAAAAATACTTTTGTATTTTAGATTTTTCTGAAAAAGACATAAAAACAGAAAGGAAAAATAAATGTACAAAAAGTATACATAAAGAATCAGCCGAACGTTCACCTTTGTATAGATGAGGCGAAATATACCGAGCATTTGGTACAATTTGGTTACCGAAAAATCCGGAACCGAAATAGACCGAGCGTTCGCTCTATTTCGCTTGTTAAATTTTAAAGAGGCGAAAGCGAAAGTGAAACTTAATGAAGCAAAGACGGTTTCGGTACAGATTCAGCTTCCATCATTCCTAAGCCTTGGAGTATTCTATTGAAGGTTGCTTCAGGCAAAGCTTTCGTGAATATGTCAGCCAATTGATCAGCAGATCGAACGAACTGAACTTCGACATTATCATCTTCTACGTGATCTTTGATGAAATGATATCGCAGTGCACTATGTTTCGTCTTGGAATACTACACTGGGTTGTGACAAATACGGATTGCACTTTCTAAGTCACAATATAGGGGAATTTTCTTCATGTTCAGGCCATAATCTCTTAGTTGGCTTTGGATCCAGACGACTTGTGAGGTACAGGATGTTGCGGCAATATATTCAGCTTCGGCAGTGGATAGACATACACAAATTTGTTTCTTGGACTGCCAGCTGACGAGTTTACCATCAAGAAATTGACAACCTCCAGTTGTGCTTTTTCGGTCTAGACCACATTCTCCAAGATCGGCATCAGAGAATGCTTGAACAAAGAAGCCTGATTTGGCTGGATACCATATTCTGAGAGACGAGGTTCGCTTCAAATATCTGAGGATGTTCTTAACAGCCACCATGTGAGGTTCGCGTAGATTGGCTTGGAACCTGGCACAATAACAAACAGAAAACATGATATCCGGTCTACTAGCTGTAAGATACATTAGTGACCCTATTATCTGACGATAGAGGGTCATGTCAGCAGCTGGTTTATCCAGGGATGGTGTCAGCTTCGTCCCGAAAGCCATTGGAACCTTTACTCTTGAGTCTCCCATCATGCCAAATTTTGCTAGCAGTGTTTTTGTGGAAGCCTCCTGGTTGATAAATATGCCTTCTGGTCCCTGTCTTATGTTCAGGCCAAGGAAAAAGTTAATTGGACCCATTGAGCTCATCTCAAATTTAGTCTCCATCAATTTTCGGAATTCAACTGTTAAGCTGGGATTCGTGGAACCGAAGATGATGTCATAGACATAAATTTGGACTATCATTAGGTGGTCACCCTCTTTCTTGCGAAAGAAGGTTGGGTCAACTGAACCTTGTTTGAATTTTTACATTTTTAGAAAACGAGTTAAAGTTTCATACCAGGCTCTAGGGGCTTGCTTTAGACCGTAAACTGCTTTGTCAAGAATGTAGCAATGATCAGGATATTTCTCATTCACGAAACCCGGTGGTTGTTCAACATATATGGTTTCTTCCAACTCCCCATTCAGGAAAGCACACTTAACGTCCATATGAAAAACTTCAAAATTCTTATGTGTTGCGTATGCCAGATAGATACGCACAGATTCTAACCTAGCAACTGGAGCGAAGGTTTCTTCATAATCGATCCCTTCTTCCTGACAATATCCTTTCACTACAAGTCTCGCTTTGTTCCGTATCACATTCCCTTCTTTATCCATCTTATTAAGGAATACCCATTTTAAACCAACTACAGATGCATCCTTTGGAGTAGGAATCAGTCTCTAGACTCGGTTTCTCTCAAACTCGTTGAGTTCGTCTTGCATAGCCTGTACCCAATCAGAATGATCGAGTGCAATGTAGACAGTTTTCGGTTCTATCTTGGAGACAAATGAATTAAACATGCAATATTCCACTTGTGAGAATAAAGCAGTTTGTTTCGCTTTAACTTGAGAGCGTGTAAGGACTCCCTCAGATGATTCACCAATCACTTGTATTTTCGGATGATCTCTTGTCGATTTAGTGAGTGGAGGGTAATCTGGATCATAGGCAGGATCTAGTTCAACATTTACTTCTTCTTCGAATTCTGACTAAACATCCGAATTATCATTTGTATTTTGATTCTCCCCCTCGAATTATGAGACGGTTTCAACATCAGGTTCAGATTTCTCCCCCTCGATTGGACTTTCAGGGGTCTTGGCTGGAGATGGGTTCTCCCCTGGAGAGGCAAAGCTTGTTTACTTGATGGAGGCGAATCCTCCCCCTGCATTGGTGTGTTGTCTTTTATAGTGCTATCATTTGGCGTGCTTGAAGCATGACGTTCACTTGGACTCTGGGGTTCACTTTCCATGTCTTTTGCAGCGTCATTGATTATTTTCTTTAGGTTATCGATTTTGTTATCGGCTGCATTCACTTCAGAGTGGATGGCCTTTTCTGTTTCATCAAAAAGTAACATGTACTCTTCAAACAGGTTGGATATCGGTGCAGTGACTTTACCTGTAACCGGAAAGATTTCCTCCATTGAACCTTCGCTTGATAGGAATTTCTTCATGTAATTGTCATCAAACGTGACATAATAGGTTTCTTGTAACTTCTTTGATCTTTTGTTGAGAACCCTATATGCCTTGGAGGTTAGAGAGTACCCCAAGAAAATCCCTTCATCAGCTTTCACATCAAATTTGTTTCGGTTCTCTTTGGAGTTGAAGATGAAACACCTGGAACCGAAGACATGAAAAAACTTTACGTTAGGTTTGCGATTATTAAGAATTTCATATGGAGTGACAGAAAATCGCTTATTGAGAAAGGATCGGTTCTGGGTATAGCAAGCAGCAGCGATAACATCGGTCCAGAAATACAGAGGAAGAGAAGCGAAGCTGAGCATGGTTCGGGCTGCTTCACATAAAGATCGGTTGCGTCTCTCAACTACTCCATTCTGCTGTGGAGTGTAAGGAGCAGAGAAGTTGTGTGTGACTCCCTTTTCGGCTAGAAATTCTTCAAAATCTTTGTTCTTGAATTCCAATCCGTTGTCGCTTCTGATGTTACGAACTAGCTTTCACAACTGAACTTCCACTTGCTTTATGAAGTTCGTCAGCTTTGGAGTAGCCTCTGATTTCTGTTTAAGAAAATATACCCAAGTGAAACGGGAAAAATCATCAACAATAACAAGTATAAACTTACTACCGCCGATACTCTCAATTGCAGATGGTCCACATAGATCAATATGAAGAAGCTCAAGAGGCTCAATGATCTTTGTATTTACAAGAGTTGGATGACTCTTTCTGCTTTGCTTTCCCATTTCGCATGCAGCACATAGATGATCCTTGTCAAACTTCAAGAGGGGAAGACCTCTCACATGATCACCTAGAACGAGCTTGTTGATATCTTTAAAGTTGAGGTGCAAGAGTCTTCGGTGCCATAACCAGCTTTCATAAGAGTGAGCCTTTGTTAGCAGACATACAACATGCTTCCCTCTTATTGGATTTAGATTAAGTGGATACATCTCGCCTTTTCGCTGCGATTTCAGTAGAACTGTTTTCGTTTTCTTCTCTATGATCTCTGATCCTTCATCATCGAACGAAACCTTCAGACCAGTTCCCACAATCAATTGTGAAACACTGATTAGGTTTTGTTGCAATCCTTCCACATATGCAACTTTACGGATTGAGAAATCTCTATTTGTAATCATCTTGTAGCCCTTTATCGTGCCATAAGAGTTGTTTCCACACTTGACACATCCCCCATCTTTGAGAGCATGAAACTCCCTCAGTTCTTCCTTCCTTCCTGTCATGTGACGTGAGCAGCCACTATTAATATAGCATTCGTCGTCGAACTGCTCGTCACGTATAATCTACAAAAAATTAAGCAGATTTAGGAACCCAAAGTTGTTTGGGTCCTGGTGAGCCTTTTACAGGACACGGAAAAGCAATAGAAAGATCAACCATATACATTTGTTTTATTAAAGTGGTTTCATCTTTTCTTTTAATGGTGAAAACTTTGATTTTGATATTTGCTTTGTTTGAATCAGTTTGTTTTTCTTTATGTTGATTCTTAACAACTCCTTTCTTATCCTTCCTAGGGTTAGTGGTCGTCTTCTTTATTTGTTCTTCAGAATCGGAGACGAGCTTTCCCTTCCCTTTAACATCCTTGAGAGGAGTTTGATTTGGTTGAGAGAGAGGATGGTTGTTTTTCGCGGTGAGCTTTCTTGGTGATGATGACCTGTGAGCGAGATTTCCCTTTTGTTTCTGTGAATCATAGGAATAACAGTGAGAATACTGCTTGGGTTTCTCCTGCGAATTTGCTTTTGCTCTTTGAGTGGAAGACTTTTTTTATGCACATAGTTAGAGTTATGGGATTGCCAAAACTGCTTCCTTTTGTTGAGATTCTTCTGATATCTCCTGTTTTGTTGACGCTTTTGTTCTGCAAGTTGCTTGGAAGATTTGTGAATATTCACATTCGGTTTCGGTTTCCTTGCATGAGTTTTGCTCCTTACTGACTAAGATTCGCTTGTCCTTTTAGTCTCGCTTTGAGCTTCTTTTGTACCACTTGTACTTGCTTTAGCGAAGTTAGATGGCTTATTGATTGGTTCAGCCACGTATCTGCCTTTCACCCTCCAAGAGGTTCGTTCCTATAATCCTTTCGTTTCATGTGCATTATCAATCGGGGCAGAACAAAAGTACTTATTACAGCCATCAGCATTATCTTCATCTACCAAGGAAGTTAGCTCAACAGTTTGCATCTTGGTAACTCCAGTGGTGGCGTACACTTGGTACAGTTTGTACCTTTCGGTATACCACAACCTTTTCTTTCAGGACTTTGTTCTGGTCTTTAGACGATCGAGCGAACTCAACAGAGTTTTCAGATATAAGGACTTTTGTTGGTTCGGGTTCGATTTTAACAAATTCAGAACAGTCAACCACGTCCTCTACAGAAATTTCACTCATATCATTGTCCTCGTCAAATTCAGAAGTATTGTCAACATCAATCTTGTTTTCTGAACTTAACTTGGTACTCAATGAATCAAAAATCTGTACGGTTTCGGTCTTAATTTTCAACTTGTCATTTTCGTCCAATAAGTTTCTAAGCATGTCCTTGTGGTCTTTCGACTTAATGAAGGACTCAATTTTGTCCAGACCAATCCTATAGGCATCAGTGGTATTTTCTGACGAGACAATTGATTCACAGTTATAACAATCAACATCTATTTCGTCTTCCTTCAGTTCAAGAAAAGGCAAAATCATTTTGTGAATCTTTTTGCGAATATCGCAATCTAAATGCAACTGAGTAATATTTGTATAAAGACGCTTAGCAATTAAACAAAAAATATTCCTTTGTTTCAAAAATTTCAAATTGTCACGTTGCAAATATATCAATTCGTCTCTTGCCCTAACCAACTGTAACTCCTTCTGCTCTATCCATATCCTTCGCTCCTCACTCTTGGAAGACACCGTGCTAATTTGATCAGTTAGGTTAGCATTTGTGAGGCGAGTTTGTTTTAGGCTACCACTTAAATTAGAAAATTTAGATTTTAAATCATTTAATTCCTTTTCATAGTTAGAAATGAGTATTTTGAGTGTTTCATGGATAGAATTTACCTTCTTGATCAACCGATCACATTCGTTGATCTGTTCTCCAACCAGTTTCGCTGTGAAACATCTATCTTCCCTCTCTTTCGCCTCATCATTCCCGCTATCTGTAGCATAACCTCTCATTTGTGACACTACAGCCGTCACCATCAAACACTTTCCAGCAAACTCAGAACCTTCTTCCTTCGCAATAAATGCCCTGCCATGAGTGGGCTTGCGTACTTCCTCATCTTCCGAATCATTAGACAATACCTCTACTCCACCGAACTTGTTTTCTTCATTTTCTTGCACAAGTAACACATGCATGGATTTATCATTAGACTTCTTCTTCTTGGCTTCTTCAAGCTTACGAGTGTGGTAAGCTTCATCGTCTTCACCCTCTTTCTTCTCATTCATTCTTCTTAGCATGCATTCCTTCGCTAGATGGTTTTTTCCATGACAATAATTGCAGTCATAGCCCGAGTAACCCACAAGTTTTCTCTCTTTCTTTTCTTCTTCTTTCTGAGGAGTACTTTTAATCTCCTCTTTCGCCTTCTCCGAACTATAACTTCCCTGCCAATTTCGGTTCTTGGCTGGGAACTTCTTTCTTGCAAACCGCTTGGGATTGGATACCATCATTGCGTATTCTTCATCAGTCAGATCACACTCAGAAAGGTTTGACTATGTTTCTTCTTCAATCAAATTCTTACCCTTTGAGATAAGAGCCAATGATCCCATTCCGGAAACTACTTTCGTTTCCTTGGTCACAACACTTGCATGAGACTTAAGAATTCCCACGAGCTTCGCCAACGAGTAGGATTTAAACTGTTCATGAGCTTTAACAGTTGAAACCACAACCATCCATTCTGGCCTTAGACCATTCATAAAAGTGACTTTCTGCTCGATCACCTCTCTGCCAATTCCGTGCTTAATCATCTTGCTGAGAAGATGGTTATAACGATCGAATGTTTGAATGAGACTTTCATCTTGCTTTTGCTTGAAGTCGCCAAACTCCGAAAGCAGAAGAGCTTGAGTGGAATGTTCGAGATCCTCATCGGTGGAATACAACTCCTTAAGCCGGTCCCAAATCTCCTTTGCAGTGGTACACGCACTCACCAGACGAAAGGTGTCAGATTGTAAAGCGAAATTGATCATCCTCATTGCTTTTACGTTGCTGAGCAGCTTGTCCTTCTCGTCTTGAGTAACATCTTTCACATCAATCATCAGCTGATTATACTTTTTTTTAGTCTTGATGGTTCTTTCGGTTCCAGCATGATAAAAAGGACCCACGATAATTGCCTCCCAGATTAAATATCCGTTGTCCTCTGAACCAAGAATATAATCTTCAAAGTGAAGAGCCCAGACTTCATACTCTGGAGTATACAAGATCAGAATCCTTGTAGTCGAACCAATACTGTTGGAGATGTTAATGGGATTGGTTTGAGATTCGTCGTGAGACATAATGACTTGATCTATTTACCTGTCAAGAATCAGACTTGTAAAGCGGTATTAGGGTAATATCGAGATCTATGAACAACGTCAATGAAGAGATGACAGCTCAATAGATTCAATAAAAGCGGAAACCCTAAAAATATTCTTCAAACAGAGGAGATGTGTATGATTTACACAGCCTCCTGCTCTGATACCAATTGATGAGATTAAAACGTATAGATCGATAAGATTCTTAAACAGATAAATCAAGAACACAATGTAAATAAGAACACCAGATGAATCAATTATTATGTCGAATGATTAATAAGTCACAACCTCAGAAGAACTCTATGAAGAATTGCTACTGTAGAGGTGTGCTAGGGTTACAATACGATCAAAGAGAATAAACTATCAAGAGCGTACATAGTAAGGTGCATGCATGCACTATATAAAGTAAACCCTAATAAATGTAATATGGTTGGACAGGCCCATAACCGTGAAAACAATAGACCTAGACTAAAGGCCCAATGACGCAACACTTCATAACTTAACATGGAGCAAGGGCTGTTTTGTAACTATTGGATATAAATTGAAAAGGAATTGTAGAGGCAGGGACTATTCTTGTTAAAATGTATCCAAGTTTGGTAAAACACGGGACTTGAACCCATGTTCCATGCTCTCCCGTATTTAAGGATGAAATACCTTAACCCTAACCCTAGAACCATTTTCGGCCACCAACCTTATTTACCCAACCTTCAGACGCCGCCGCCGCCATCTCTCTCACCGCTTCCTTGCACCACCGAGCTCCATCGTTGTTGTGCCGCAGTCATTGAAGACGAAGGCCGCTATCGGACGACGTGATAGTGGGTGATCAGAAGAAGAAAGCTGGTAACCTTCGGCTGTTGCTTAGAACCACCAACATTCCTTGCTGCCGATTAGAGAATTGATTGACAAGGGAGAGAGTGTCATGATCAGAAGATGATGGCAATGCAACATTCTCCGGTTGAAAGTGAGCTGCGGTCGCCTCCTCGTTTTTGCTCTATTGCGCATGGTCCGACGAGAGCCACCGATATCCACTGCCGTCGCCATGAAACTCCTGTATTTTTGGTTGCCCCGGTCTTCGTTTGCCACCCTAAAGGAGGCTGCTGAGTTCGTATTTTGCTTGAGTGGCATGCGTGTGTGTCTTGGTTGTCCGGATAATCGAAAAGAGCCACCATGACCGTCTTATTATGCAGCCACCAGCCATCGTGAGAGGTGGATGTGTGTGTGATTTGGTGTGTTTGTGCGTTTTTTTATGGTGTAAGGTTGTAAGTTCGGTTCTTGGTCGGAAGTTGAAGAAAACCCACCACCACCACCGTGAGGTGGTAGCTGCTGCCGTCTGTCGTTGTCTGCCACCATCTTGGTGGTTGTATCAAGCTTTTTCCATGTTCTTTTTGGTGTTAGTGTGTGTGTGTGATGTAAGACCATTTATGTGTGCTTGGATTGTCTATTTATCACTCGAACCGACGCCGTGTGCGGGTAGCTGTCGCCACGGACCGCCACCGATCACCACTGCCCGAGGGGGCAGTGGGTGGTTCTCGATTTATTAAATATTAATGAACTAATCATCTAACGTTAGACTGAGTGGCACGCGTTGGGTTGGAAACCCTAATTCGGGTTTAGAAAACCCTATGTAAAAAAGAACCCTAGTTTGGGGTTGGTCGGGACCCGCGTTTAAGCTGTTAATTAAACTTAAAATAATACTTAATAATTATCTACATTTAACTTAATGCAATATTAGAATTAGTGGATTGAGTCCTTAAGGGGTTATGTATGGAACACTAACCCTAGTTATCACTTTATGTGAAAAACCCTAGAATCGGGGAGCTCTAGTTGGACAATGATCGAGCGCGTATTTGGGTTGGAGCTGGCAGAGTCCTTCATTGCTACAGTGGTTATCTACACGCCTATCGAGGTGAGTTTCGCCTCACTGTACCTATGGATCGAAGGCACCAATTCCGGCCCACTATTTTTGGTTATATATTAGTAGAGGGATGCCCTAGGGACTGTATATAGTCATGTAGGATAGACTGAGGACTCTTGATCTAAGCTCTCTTACATGTTCCTTGTTTGGTTGTGGTTTTAGAGAAGGATCACCTGTGTGGGTGACTATCTCACCTCTGAATATATACGGCCATGCATTCCTTGGATTGTTGATATTTAGTATGTTGCTATGCTGTGGTGATCTGTTAGATATGTGTTTTGGTATCGAGTATGCTGCTATGTTCTAGTGATCAGTTAGATCTTTCTTTTGGTATTGAGTATGTTGTTTTACAGTAAGAACTTGTAGATCTGTATGTTATCTGTGCTTGCTGGTTTTCATCTATGGTGTGCCCTTAGGGACTGTCAGTGTTCATGTAGGATAGCCTGAGAACTCTTGGTCTAGGCTCTCTTGCCTGTTCCTTGTTGGGTTGTGGCTCTTGATTATGACCATCTGTTCGGGTGGTGTTGGGATTAAAACACTAATTGTGATTTGATGAAAAAGATGCGGAAAATAAGAACAAACACAAATACGAAGATATGTCGAATGATCACTCAATTTATTCAATTATTAGGAACAGATTACACTTTCAGGAATAAGAATCTAACTCTACAAGAAACCTCACAACGTGGCGGCTACATTTTGCCTCACTCTTAACCCTAATTATGAATAATATATGACTATTTATAGGGAAAAGACAAGTATTGGGCTTTTAACCTACACTTCATCAAGGGGGCCCATTGCCATCATCCATGGAGTACTTTGAAACCCTACAATCTCCCCCTCAAAGTATGGAATGGATGACAATGCTTTGACTTCCAAAACAAGCATCTAGCAAATAAGAAAATATATTGCAACGAGGAATATTTGAAGCAATTCATGAATTTTGATTCTTCAATAGTCTTCAACCACGGGTTCTAGAATATATAAAAACCAAGCACTGAACTAATGTTTTTAAACTTCATTTTCTAGATGTAATCCCAAAGATCTTCAATAAAGCCAAACCCGCCATAAAAACCCATTTCAGAACAAAGAAACCAAATCACTTCTTGTCTTTGAAGAGCTCCCCCTCCAAGTCACAATGATCTTCAAATAAGCTAATGATATAAGTCATCAAAATTTATCATGTAACAACCCAAATTTTAAGATTCGTAACGCCACTTGATGGAGAAAATACTAGAAGTCGGAGATATAACAAGTCCTTAGAAGAGCTCGATGATGAACTGCTACTGTAAAGGATACTTCTCTACAAAAGCTTTAGAAGAGCTCGATGAAGAACTGCTACTGTAAAAGCTACCTTCATAATTCTACCACAAGCTTTATCAAAGTTCTTCAAATTTGAGAAGTCACAAATCCAATTTCGAATGGCCATACCAAATTCTCCCCCGATTTATAATCAAAAACATGATTATAAAGCCTTCTAATGGTCATGAGAATTATCTTGAATGGATAAAAAAATACTATGCTCCCCCGTGACAAAATGTTATACACAAAAAAGTATAAAATTCGAAAAAGTCGTGAAAATTTGTCATTATCACGAAAAATGACTTTCCGAACTGCCAAGACTTGATGGAATCTTTATTTTGCTGTTCATGAAAAAATATATGCATTAAAGAATTCAAAACTGTTCACCAGCCCTCAAATTTGTAAAATTTTCTGAATATTGGGCAGAAACTGTCACTTGCTGAAAGACAGGGGCTGGAATGGTAATTCTGCATCAATATACCCCTTTATTTGTATCAAAATCTGGAAATGGTCCAAAACAATTGATCGTACTTCAACGGGAAACCACACAGACACTTCTAAGTCTCTCTTGACATTGAAGGAAGAGATTCGTGTCCGGGATCCACAGTTTCGTGTCTCTAATGACATCACTTACATCCCACAGATATAATTTGTTTTATTTCTTTTTCTTTGGCACACTCTTGCACGAAAATGTATTCGTTTTCCAAAAGTCTTGTTCGTGGTGATTATTGCTCTTTTGTCTTACTGAACTAATGATGTTTCGCTTCCACATTTAATTGAGAACAGAAGCGTTGATAACAAGTTCATGCTGACGCAGAAAAGGGATAGGATTTCAAACAAAAGGCGCGTGAATTTGAAACGTCACCAATCGTCATGACGCCTGCCATACTTTTCGGAGGAATGGTTATCAAATCACATCTTTTTAGGCGTTGGTTACGAGATTTTTACGTGATTGCCAATTCGATTCTCTCTCTTGGGCAATTGTATAAAAGGGGTTATCGATTATTAAGTTACTCTTTACCACTCTCAAGAACCCTAAAAGGCGATTTCTTTCTTACTGTTCATCTTCTTCAAGCTACTGCAATAATGGCCGACTCTTCCTCTATTCAAGAACACTCAACTCAGTCTTCTTTTCTCACAATCAAGCCTAACCAAAACTTGATCCTAGACTTGGCTCCAGTCCAGTATGATCCGTACATGCTTCCAATTGTCGAGTGCCTGAAGTACTCACCTTTGGTTAATGCCCTAACCAAGGTTGAATGTGTTCCCATGTCCCTGTTATCAAAGGCCTTCTGGTCTGCCAAGTATCTCAAGGAGGAGGAAAAGATTATCTTCGAAAGTTCATGATAAGAAACACTCGGTTTCCAGGTCCAGATTTTTCTCTCTTCTAGGGCTAAACTATGTTGATTACATGGTGAACCCTGAGTCCATCACCACTTCACAGATCTTCGAGATGTTTTACAACATGGGGTATACCGAAGTTCTCACCACCATCACAAAATTCAAGGAATCTTCTCTCCCACCACCATGGAACGGTTTGTTTACTCTTCTTTTCAAGGCATTATCTGAGAGAGTATCTGGGTCTGACTGTGCTAGCAAATCCTTTATGACAATCCTATATGGCCTCTACCATGGGATTAATATGGATTATGGGTCCGTGCTTTGGGCTCAATTGGTACAAAGTATGAATTCTTCATCTCGACATCACGAAATCTCTTGCGGACATTTCTGGATGATAGTAGTGCAGAGGGCTATTGAAAAGTTCAACATTCCAGTGATGGAGGGCTCGTTAATGTCATCCATTGCTACCTTTCACACCACGAAAATTATTATTGCTGATAATTCAAAGTTTTCGTTTGTGGGGTCGATTCCGGAGACGATGTATAGATGTGTTTCAGGGGAGAGTAAAATTATCACAGAGTAAAACAAGAATCATGCTTCGGGTCCTCAGGAGCTTACATCAGAGATGCAAATATCAATAGATGAGGTTGATAAACCCAAAAAGGGAGGAAAGAAAGGGGAAAAGAAGAAAGGGGTTCCAGAAGGTCCATCTTCTCAATCATCTACCATTAAGAAGCGAAAGCCTCAAGGAGCAGCTCCTTCAGCTCCTAAAAAGAGAAAGTTACGCAAGATGACTCTGGTTCCTAGCTCATCTTCATCAAGCTCGGAAAGCGAACATTCTCAGTCTGAGGGTTCATAACGCGGTGATTCGCCTCCACCTTCTCCACAACACGAGGTAAATCTAAATGATAAACTTCCAACTCCACCCCCTTCTCCTACTCACACTTCCATTCCCATTACTATCACACCTTCTCCACCTCCTGTCACTACACAATCAATCCCAGTTTCATCTCAACCACCAGTTTCTTGTCAACCACAAACAAGCATTCCTTTTTCGATCCCTTTCTTTACTGATTCAACAGTTGGTCCCACTGTCTCCATCCTACCTGTTGTTTCAGTCAACGTATCTGATACGGGGGCTCTAACAACTGGTTTCTCCACACATGTTTCACCACCTCTTTCCCCTCTTAACCGTGATGATCCAGAAATGCTCTTCTGTGATGACGAAGATGCAGATCTTGGGGGTTTTACTTACAGTCCCTTCCAAATTAGGACTGAGAATGAAGATGAGGGGCAAGTGACGAACTTCAGTCCCTAAATGAAAAGATTGACCATCTACTTCAATCTACAAAAGACTCTTCTATTGAAGCTTATGCTAAAGCAGCTATTGAGTCCCTCTTTGAGCGAATCATGAAACAACATTCATCTTCTATGGAGACATCGAATAAAGTTGTTGCTGATTCTCCTGAGGTTTGCAAGTCAACGACCGAAAGAGTCGATAAGCTAATTGAGAAGACAACTAGTTTCATGGAGAACTTTCAAACCACTTACAATTCCAACACCACATCAGCAAATGAAGCATTGAAGAGTCTGGGTTCTCTATTTACGACTGAAAGGACAAAACTCCAAGAAATTCGCACTGGTCTGAAAACTGACCATAACTCCTTTCAAACCACTATTTTGTCTCAGCTTTCTCAACTTAAGGACGAACTTGTAAAAGAAAGCACCCTCAAGGATTCTCTCGCTCTTAAAACCAAAGAAGCCAAGCTATTAAGCACCAAAATTGAAGCTTCGGAGAAACAAGTCAATGATTTGTTATCTGAGAGGGCTGTCATGAGAAGCTGTATAACTGATGTTACTGGTTTGCTCTCAGACATCATTGAGACTAGGGACTCTATGATAACCATTACTATACATAAGCATCTGCAAGAGAAGTTAAAGACAGTATTTGCCATGCTTCATCGCCTTGAAGGTGTTTCTGATCAATCCTTGAATCTGAAACAAGGGGGAGAAAGTGTCATTGGAGGAGCTAGAAAAGAAAATGTGGCTGAGGGATCACGTACAGAAGAACCTAAAAATTTAGTCAAGCCACCCAAAGCCCCTGTTAAGACTATTGTCAAGAAGGAACCAAAGGAAAAGGAAGTTGTTTCGTGAAGAACGAATCATTCACAATGAAGAAGAAGAAGAGATTACTGAAGAAGAATTGAAAAGGAGAAAAGTCCGTGAAGCTGAAATGGATGAACATCAGCGAATCATCCGTGAAGCTGAAGAAAAGGAAAGGGCTGAGAAATAAGCACATGCTACTCTTCAGAGTAAAAAGCTCTTGTTCCCCCAAGTGGACCTTGAAGCGAATCCAGCGTGATGCTGTTGATCTTCCAAGCCAGTATTGGTTAGAACCAGTAGTTTCGTTTGAACTTCAGAACACTCGAGACTCCCAACTAGATCTACCAATTACTCAAAAAGCATTCAGGTTTCGTTCTTTTGTTAAAGTGGCGAATGTTCCTATTACAGACAGCGGGGCAGATCATATGCTATTCTCTTTCTATCTAAAGCATATGAAACCACAATACGAGACATGGTCATTAAGCAAAATCACGGGTGTGAAAGTTACAGGACCGATTGAGACTGATAGCTTTCCAAACACAAAATTTAAAGTGACTAGAGGTTCAGCCAGTCAATGCTGTGAGTTTACTCTAGCAGATCTTCCATGCCTTAATCCAAACGACTGGTTCGTCCTTTACAACATATTGCTGAAGGAAAAAGAAAAGTATGAACAAGTCATGTCTCATCTCACGCTCATGATACAATCCTACATTCAGGAGGTTGGAGAAATGGATGTTGACGTTGGTGCCATCCTGCGAAAGAAGCCTTCGGCTGTTCTTAAGAAAACTCCTGAGGATTTTGAAAAATTTAAACCAGGGAAAATTTACACTGGAGATTGGTTCGTGGTTTATTCAGCTAGGGAGCGAACTGGAGCAGATTTTAGAAAATGATGTTTCTATCTTTCTGATAAGCATCTCTATACCACAACCTTCCTTGAGTTTATTTTGGAGCAAGTGAGCAAGTTCAGAGGCAACAAGAAAGAAGATATCAAGTGCTTCTCAGATATGATCCTTTGGTACATTGAAGTTCGTCAAGCAATCTATGCGATGATTCTAAACGTGTATGAAGTACAGAAGAAAATCCAAGGCTGAAGGGTTCGGGCCTCAATTGACGCAAAGGGGGAGATTGTTGAGTATAATAAGTTGCGTCATTGGGCCGTTTTTCTAAGTCCATCATGTACACGGTTTGGGCCTGTCCAACCGTATTAAATATTAGGGTTATAGTATATTTATAGTGCATGCATGCATCGTAGTAAACTTTTGTTGATTAATCTTTTCTCTGTAACCCTAGCACACCTCTACAGTAGCAATTATTTATAGAGTTCTTCTGAGGTTGTGTCTTTAATCATTCGACACAGGTGATACATCTTTGTTCTTGTGTTTCATATCGTGTTATCACTTTACCTATTTGAATCTAATCGATCTTAAAGGATTATATTCCCAACAGGTGGCTATCTCACCTTCGGTTACTTATGGTTACACATTCCATGGGCGTTAGCTAGTAGTTGGACTGTATGTTGTGA
Source organism: Lactuca virosa (assembly GCF_052849685.1). Lineage (NCBI taxonomy): Eukaryota > Viridiplantae > Streptophyta > Magnoliopsida > Asterales > Asteraceae > Lactuca > Lactuca virosa. The sequence continues at coordinate 84,170,194 of NC_136432.1, forward strand.
GAGGATTAGTAGGCAGTAATGAGATGTATGATTGATGTTTGCATGTATTATGTGCCAACTTGATCCTGAGTATTTATAAGTCGACATATTGTGCTTGGTTTGGGATGAGGTGGTCCTGATTTGTGCGGTAGGCTAAGATACCCGACGCGGGCCGGCTGTAAGCCGTAGGCACAGATGCTCGGGAGGAGTGGTTTATGTTGAGGCGGACCAGTGTAGACTGAAGGCCAACAGACCCAGGGCGGCCCGGGTAGACTGCAGGCCAGGAGGGCGTACCAGTTAGTCCGAAGGCCCGAAGAACGGTCCAGATAGGCTGAAGGCTCGGTGAGGCGGTCCAGTCATACTGAAGGTTCGTTATGCATGTTGTTTGTTATTATGTTTATGTGGTGGTATTTTGGGGAAACTCACTAAGCTTTGGGCTTACAATTTTGGGTTATGTTTCAGGTACCTCAGATGATCGCGAGAAGAAGAAGGCTTGATCGTGCACCTCCTCGTGCTTTGTGTTATGATTTTGGGAAAAATCTGATATTAAACATGTTTTGAAAACTATGTTGTAAACAAATATGATTTCTTGTTGGTTTTAAAAAAGTTTAAATTTTCATGAATTTTATGGGTGTTAGATGTGGTGTTTCTTTTTTAATGATAATTTGTTTTAATATCTGATTATATATGTTGTTATGTTACTGTAGTAGTTATTCACTAAGCTTCATAGCTTATGCCATTTTGTTGGTGTTGTCTTGCACGTTAGGTTGATTGTAGCGCCCGACTCGGATCATGTACTTGATGCCAATACTATCGATGGTAAGGTAAACATTTGGACCGGACCAGACCGGATCCTGAACTGGGTCAGTTTTACAGAAATTAGTGGACCTTGGACTGGACCTGTTATGGCTTACCAGGTCCAGGATTAGGTCCGATTCCATGTTCTTGGATGCTGGGTGAGCATTTGGACCGAACCGGATCAGATCTTACACCATACCAGTTTTGTAGTAATTGGTGGACCTTGTACTAGACCTGTTGAGGCTTACTAAGTCCAAGTCCAGGCCAGGTTCCTGGTCTGGAGGTACAAATGCTCATCCTAAATCCATGGTTATCACTTCTTGTATTCTAGTATGCTAGTGTGCACCAAAATGTTTTATAAGGTTGTAAATAAATACATTTTTGGGGTGTACCTTGTATGAAAATATGAATGTTACAAGTTGGTATTAGATCATGGTTTAAATGAATGAGGTGTCTTGTAGTAGATTCCCAAACTTAAACCGTAAAGTTGAAAATATTAATTAACTACACTTAGTGGACATAAGTTAGTCAACTATTAAACATTGTAGGGAATGCGATGATATATATATATATATATATATATATATATATATATATATATATATATATATATATATATATATATATATGTTTATATTCTCCGTATTAGTTTTGTTGAAGTTAACGATTTGGTGAATATTGCGGTGAATGTGGCGTGTATTTTTGTTGGAAATAGTGTCTAAGGTCATTAACTATTTTGATAATATTTCTAATAATAATAGGGTCCTTTTGGGTTGGCCTCATGACCCAAATGACATAAGGAAATGGAGATAAATAAAAATTTAATTTATTAAGGAATTAATAAGTTAATTAAAAATTATTTTGGTAATTAATTAAAAGATTTTAAATAATTAAAAGGCTTGAATATTAATTAATCAAAAGGATTAATTGGTGCAAGAACCGAGGTTTTTGGATATTTATGATGTAGATTGTTATTTTGATGTCAATGACATTTGGTCCTTTTGATGATATTTAGATTTGTGGAATGATGTTTGATATGTTATATGTGTTTATCAAGGTTGTAAAAGTCGCTAGACGGTGGTCCGGAGGTCGAATGGGGTTAATGGACTAATCGGTCTAGGCGGGGATTAATCGGCGCCTAGGCGGAGACCTTTAATAATAGCATTTATTTTTTAAAAATTAAATATTACATATATCCTAACAAAATAAGTAAATAACCATAAAATTTTGGCATATTCAGTCATCTAAATATTTAAATCATCGTATATAATAATTTTAAGACTAATTGGAAATCTTTTTAATAGTTTTAATCATCAATCATCTTAATTTAGTCACCCAATATCAGAAATTAGACTAATCGAGGATTTTTTTTTTGAAAATTTTTAATGTCTGACTTTTTTTCCATCTTAGACCGTCTACACTGCCTAGGCCGATTTTTACAACACTAGTTTATCTTATGTTTTGAAGTTATAAGAATATGTTATTTTGAGTTAGAATGGAATGGAATTGTTAGATGTAATTTTTTGATTGAATGGCATTGGAAAAGCAGTGGAATTGTTCATTCCAGCTCCACTACGGTGCAGTGAGATGCTTACCGCGGTGTGGTGGCAAAGAGGTGATTTTGGTGCATCATCCGTCGTAAGTCGTAAGAAAGGTACTTTTCTCCACGTCGGGGTGTATGGTATCATGACATGGTGGTTAAAGTAGATTGCAATGGGTTTTATGACATGTGTGCATGTGCATGCAATGAGCTAGAATAAAGGACCCTCAGGAAAGAATGTTCTTAGAGTTTTGAATGGAAACAACAAGATGATGAAGTATGGTTGTTTAACATCTGATAAATGTATAGATGCATGGTTACTTATGTTACTTGCTAGATATGTGAAGTATGAGTATTATTTTATGATTATGTTGTATGTTATGTTATTTTATAATTCACCAGGCTTAAAGTATGACATATACTGTTTCCATGTGTTTATAGGTTCAAGTAGAAAACCTTAGAGTGTGTAGGCTTAGAAACATCAAGGACATCAAACTAAACTTTTGTTTCATGTTTATCCTTGTTGCTTTAATTATTGTTATGATATGAATTGGTAACACCCGTTGATGTTTCTGGGAATACTTTTAAAGATTTTTGAAAATTTAGTTTTTGTGATAACATGTAAAGTTTGATATTTTCCTAGAATTTAAATGTTTAATATTTATGAAAAAAATACGGGTTGTTACAATTGGTATCAGTGTAACGCCCCATTTATGGTATGTGATTTAATAAAGTAATTTTCATTTTCTTAAGGGGTACTCGGCGAGTCTGTAGCCCGACTCGTCGAGTAGAGACGGGATGATCACGCGATTTAAGTTGGCTACTCGGCGAGTCCATATGTTGGGACTCGGCGAGTCAGCCTGTCTGGATGAATCCCTAATTTCAAGGGTTTGTACCCTATTTAAACGTCATTATAGCCTCCCACCCCAGCCTCCAGCACCTTTAGAGCATTTCCCCTGTAAACCCTAGCCCCCATTGTTGAGCTTGAGTGTGTTTGTGCTAGTTTGGAAGCTTTGGAAGAGAAGGAAGGAAAGAAGGTCCATGGAAGAGAAAGGATATCCAAGAGTTAGCTTCCATCTATTTCTCATTCAGGTAATAAAGTTATTACCTTGTGTATTCCTCCATTAGACCCTCTTTGATGCTTGTTATGTCTTCCTTGGAGCCTTGTATGATTCAAAACTTGAGATATGGACTTTCCTTTGGATGGAAACCTTAGATCTAGACTTTATTGAACTACAGGAGCTCATTATAGCCACCTTTATGCAATCATGGCCTTGTGCCAAACCCTAAGTGCTTAGTATTTGATGATTTTGGGTATTTTAGCCTTATACCCTTGTGCATGCACGTAAAGTTGGAAACTTTACGTGTAAAACCAGTCCTAGAAGCTCAGATCTATGATTTGGAAGCACTGAAATCGATTAGAATCGACTGTATAGTAATAGCATGCTTGGGACTCGGTGAGTTGTTCTTCAGGCTCGACGAGTTGTTCTTACGACTCGACGAGTCACAGACTGGACGTGTTCATATGATGAAGGAGAACTCGACGAGTTGTTCGTACAACTCGGCGAGTCGGATGAAGTTAGACTCGATGTATGTATCGAAGAAGAACTCGTTGAGTCTTTGCCAAACTCGACGAGTAGAAGCAAGTAGAGGACTATAACGGATGAAAGGGACTCGATGAGTTGGCGGCCCAACTCGGCGAGTCCGGTCAACTGGAAGTTGACTTCGACCAGGAAGTTGACTTTGACCAGGGTAAAATAGTCATTCTACCCTGAGGTTAATTATCAGTATTTGATTTAGTGTTTATGGGATTTGTAGCCGGGGAGTTCTGGAGCAGCAGTCAGACAGTCTCAGATTTAGCACCTCAGCAGCCAGCGTTACGAGGTGAGTTTCCTTCCAGTAGGAACGGGTCTACGGCCACAATGCCGACCCGTTTAGTTAGCAGTAGTTCCAGACTTCGGTCTGATGCAGTAGTTCAGGGTGCTTGATGTCTTTGTGATTCAAACATGTTTTTGTGTTATGTGTTCCGGACTTCGGTCCGATGCAGTATGCAGTATATGTGTTTATGCTAGTAGTTATGATTATGCTATGCTATGTTCAGTCAGTTTCCGGACTTCGGTCCGATGCAGAGGGCAAGGCCCTGGTTAGTTCCGGAATTCGGTTCGATGCAGTTTCCAGACTTCGGTCTGATGCAGAGGGCGAGGCCCTGGTTAGTTCCGGACTTCGGTCTGATGTAGTTTCCGACTTCGGTCCGATGTAGAGGGCAAGGCCCTGGTTAGTTCCGGACTTCGGTCCGATGCAGTTTCCGGACTTCGGTCCGATGCAGAGGGCAAGGCCCTGGTTAGTTCCGGACTTCGGTCCGATGTAGTTTCCGGACTTCGGTCCGATGCAGTGGGCAAGGCCCAGTAGTTGCTTTATATGTTATTGCATGGTATGTGGTAGTTTGGGGGAGCTCACTAAGCTTTGTGCTTACAGTTTCAGTTTTTGGTTTCAGGTACTTCCGCAAGTAAGGGGAAGAGCTCGGGATGATGGCATGGCACACACTACAGCTTCAGTTTTATCCTGGGAATTTTATTCAGATATTTTGATATGATTGATACAGTATTTGTTTTGACACAGTTACTTGACTTTTGAGTTACTCATTCTATGGTTCTTAGTATGTATGACATTCAATGATGTGATTTTTAGTAATATTAAAACAAAAATTTTTGGGTCGTATTTTGGGATGTTTCAAGTTGGTATCAGAGCCTTGGTTTGAGGGATTCAGGCACACTCTCGGGTGTGACTGGACTCAAACTAAGGAAATGGTAAAAAGATTTTCAAAAGAAAAATGTTTTCGAGAGGATATTTGAAAAAGAAAACTTAAAAAGAAAAGAGTTTTTGAAAAGGAGAAAAGGGTGTGGTGCATGCAATCAGCCGAGCTCAAGTAAGTACTCCCAAATTACCCATACAAGTTTATGTTATGTTTATCAGTTCCAGTTTCAGTAGAACAGCATGCTAGAATAGGACTAAGGATTTAGGAGGATGCCTTATGTGCCTGCTATATGTGTTTCAGCTTTATGAGAATTGCATGCTAGTATTGAGTAGACAGCAGTAGGATAGCCTGTTTAGGTTATGCCTGATAGTATGAGCTTAGCATTGTATGCTAGTGCAGTTTCTTGTTATGAGGATAGAATTGCTTGAGTAGTCTCCTGTGTCTCAATGCTGCTTGCTTTGTGCTTTGTGGGACTCGGAGTGATGGGAGTTAGCCATTAGGTGAATACGTCACGTCACATGTGATCAGGGTTGGATAATCTCAGAGTGCTAGATTTGGCCCTATTGCGAAGCTCTTGTTTGAGTCTAACCGTTGTAGGGACGAGTCTTTTACTCGAAGGATTATCTGAGCCTCGCCACATGTGATGGTATTCAGGTGATGGCTAATTGGCATTACAAGGAGGCCTTCAGCAGCTAAGGACTGGATTGGATAGAGTCACGGATTTCCCTAGGGCAAGCCTAGGATGAGAGTAGCAGAGATCAATAGCAGTAGAAGTCACTTGGTGGAGTCGAGGCAGTACTTGAGAAAAGTACGGATAGATGTGGAAGGTAGTATGGGCCCGTACTACTGAAAGCAAAGGATCCGTACTTGAACCAAGGAAAGCTGAGATGAGACCAGGAAACTTGGAGTAGTAGCAATCCCTCGAGATATATCAGTGCTTCTGACGTTTGTCATGATGTGTTTTCAGAATGGTGGTTTTACGCCCTAGACCAGCAATCGGCAGTTCAGGTGCCGGAGAGGGATCAGGATCAGGCCCGGAGGCCGAGCAGTTGGACGAGTAGACTAGGGAGTTTCTCTCTTTAGAGATTACTCGCACCATACTTGAACAGACTCCTGTGATCTTCGGTTCGATCAAGGAGGGTATTTTAGAGCTGATGGACGAGAGGTTGAGCACTTTCCGTGTTGAGGTGTCAGCTATGATGGGGTCGCGCACACTCACCTTTAGGGAGTTCCGGGCTTGAGGAGCTCCAGATTACCATGGGGCGCGGGATCCCATTGTGAGTACTAGGTGGTTGGCGGATGTCGCGAATGCATTCCGCACCAGCAGATGTCCCGAGGGGGACAAGGTCAGACTAGCATCCTGTCTCCTGAAGGACAGGGCACGAGATTGGTGGGAGGAGATTGGGCATGTTATCGGATATGACGCAGCTATTGATGCGATGACCTGGGCTGATTTTTCTACCAGGTTCAGAGCCGAGTTTTCACCGGTTATTGAGGTGTAGCAGTTAGCTAGGGAGTTTCAGGATCTCACTCAGACTTCAGAGACAGTGGCAGAGATTACCGCCAAGTTCAGGGAGAGGGCTCTTCTCGTTCCTCAGTACGCAGCTGATGAGGAAATGAAGAAGGCCCGTTATCATGAGATGTTGCGGAGTGATATCCGCCAGTTTGTGAGCCGGTCCAGCTGTAAAACGCTGGATGATATGATTGCGAGGTTTCGTGAGAGAGAGAGAGAGAGAGAGATAAATAGATTTAGAGATGGAGAAGAAGAGGAAGCCAGAGGCGGTACCTGGCATAAGGAGTTCGGGCAAAAGGCCCAAGGTATCGGATCACAGACCTAGAGGACAGCAGAGCCACAGTCGGTGTGGCAAGTGTGGGAGATTGCACGATGGGGCATGCAAGGCAGGTAGTGCCGGTTGCTATAAGTGCGGCCAGACCGGGCATATGAGTAGAGATTGTACAGCTACCACCACCACCACAGCAGCTGATCTTATTTGCTTCCATTGAAATCAGAGGGGACATAAAAAGTCCCAGTGCCCGAGCTTAGCAGCAGCGGGGAAGGTGGCAGCACCTGCCCCTGCTACTTTGAGGATTACAGACGGCCGCCAAGGCCGGGGTGAGACGCCAGTGGCAAAGAGTAGAGCTTTTCAGATGACAGAAGAGGAGGCGCTAGCGACTCCTGATGTGGTGACGGGTATGTATTTTCCTCTTACCTCTTTATTGATACTGATTGTTTCTCATGGTTATATATTTTCATATAGGGTCGTTCTTAGTGAACGACATTTCAGCGGCAGTATTGTTTGAATCGGGGGCTACCCGATCATTTGTTTCACTTGCGCTTAGCAAGAGTTTTAGTAGAGCTCCGGGGGAGCTGGATTGTCCACTCGAGGTTGAGATAGCTGATGACAGGACCGTCAGGGTCGCGAGAGTGCATAGGGCATGTTCACTGCAGTTATTTGATGAGCAGTTTTCAGTGGACTTAGTTCCCATTCCCCTGTGAGGGAATAAGGTTATAGTGGGTATGGATTTGCTGAGCCCCAATGGGGCAGTGATTGATTGTGAGCTGCAGTTAGTGAGGGTTCGCACTCCCAGTGGGGGAGAGTTAGTGATTCAGGGCGAGAGGCCACAGCGAGGGAGAAGGGTAAGGCGACAGTTGATGATATGTTCAGCAGGGTTTTGCAGGGTACGTCGCCTATGTTATAGATGCCCGGGAGAAGGGTAAGGCGACAGTTGATGATGTACCAGTAGTACGAGAGTACCCGGACGTATTCCCAGAGGACTTACCTAGGATACCTCCGGAAAGACAGGTCGAGTTTCGGATTGACCTGGTTCCGGGTGCGGCTCTGATAGCCAAGGCACCATATCGACTGGCTCCCCAGAGATGCAGGAGTTGTCTATGCAGCTGCGGGAGCTGCTAGACAAGGGTTTCATCAGGCCGAGTAGTTCACCGTGGGGAGCCCCGATCCTTTTCGTGAGGAAGAAGGACGGGTCGTACCGTATGTGCATAGATTACCGGGAGTTGAACAAGGTAACGGTGAAGAACCGTTACCCACTCCCGAGGATAGACGACTTGTTTGACCAGCTTCAGGGAGCATCTTGGTTCTCCAAGATTGATCTACGGTCAGGATATCACCAGATGCGGGTCAGGGATGAGGATGTGCAGAAGACCGCTTTTAGGACCCGCTATGGTCATTATGAGTTTGTGGTGATGTCGTTCGGGATCACCAACGCTCCAGCCGCGTTCATGGACCTCATGAACCGCGTATGCAGACCGATGTTGGATCGATCTATGATAGTGTTCATTGATGACATCTTTGTTTATTCCAAGACTCAGGAGCAGCATGAGGAGCACCTGAGAGAGGTGCTAGAGACGCTGAGGAGGGAGAGACTTTACGCGAAGTTCTCTAAGTGCGAGTTCTGGTTGCGCGAGGTGCAGTTCCTTGGACACCTCGTCAACCAGAAGGGTATACTAGTGGATCCGGCCAAGATAGAGGCCGTGATGTAGTGGGAGGTCCCGAGATCTCCAACTGAGATTCGGAGCTTCTTAGGATTAGCAGGGTACTACAGGAGATTCATTCAGGATTTCTCCAAGATAGCAGTTCCGCTCACCCGACTGACCAAGAAGTCGGTGGTGTTCCGCTGGGGGTCTGAGCAGCAGGCAGCATTTGAGACCCTCAGACAGAGATTGTGTGAGGCGCCGATTCTTACCCTGCCAGAGGGAGTAGAGGACTTTGTAGTCTACTGTGATGCTTCGATCACAGGTATGGGAGCGGTTTTGATGCAGCGAGGCCATGTGATAGCTTACGCCTCCAGACAGTTGAAGCCTCACGAGGCTAACTATGTGACGCATGACTTGGAGTTGGGGGCAGTAGTGTTTGCCCTCAAGATTTGGAGACATTACCTCTATGGGGTCTGCTGTATCATTTACACGGATCACAAGAGTTTGAGGTACCTCATAGATCAGCCGAATCTGAACATGAGGCAGCGCCGATGGTTAGATGTGGTAAAGGATTATGACTGTGAGATCCTTTATCACCCGGGCAAGGCCAACGTAGTGGCCGACGCCCTGAGCCGCAAGGCGGTAGCCGCCCCGATCAGGGATATTTGTCTGAGGATGACAGTGATTACTCCATTGTTGGAGCAGATCAGAGAGGCACAGGTTGAGGGCCTGAAGGAGGAGAGACAGACGTGTGAGAGGATTGTGGGCATAATAGCTTCCTTTGACTATGACAGTCGAGGGTTGTTGACCCTTCATGGGAGAGTTTAGGTACCGTACTGGGGAGGGGTACAACAGGTACTGATGGATGAGGCCCACAAGTCTCGGTTCTCCATCCATCCAGGGGCGACGAAGATGTACAGAGATCTTCGACCCGACTATTGGTGGCCCTGCATGAAGCGGGATGTAGCTTGGTACGTGGAAAGATGTCTGACCTGCAGGAAGGTCAAGGCGGAACATCAGAGACCCCACGGCAAGATGCAGCCGTTAGACATTCCCGTGTGGAAATGGGAGGATATCACTATGGATTTCATCACTAAGCTTCCCAGGACCGCACGTGGAGTCGATTCGATTTGGGTCATAGTGGATCGGCTGACCAAGAGCGCGCATTTCATACCGATTCAGGAGAGCATATCGGCCGAGAAGTTAGCCGATATTTATGTGCGCAAGGTAGTGGCACGACATGGGGTGCCTGTATCAGTAGTATCAGACCGAGACGTCTGTTTTACTTCCAGGTTTTGGAAGCGGTTTCATGACGAGATGGGGACTCGTCTTCATTTTAGCACCGCCTTCCACCCCCAGACGGACGGGCAGAGCGAGAGGACGATTCAGACTCTCGAGGACATGCTTCGGGCATGTGTGCTAGATTTCGGTGGCAGTTGGGATACGTATCTTCCGTTAGCGGAATTTACGTATAACAACAGCTATCACTCCAGTATAGACCGACCTCCCTTCGAGATGCTCTATGGGAGGAAGTGCAGGACCGTAATCTGTTGGGGTGAGGTCGGTCAGCGAGTCGTGGGGAGTTCAGAGGTGGTACTCAAGACCACATAGTTGATCCAGCAGGTCCGTAGCAGACTACAGACTGCGCAGAGTCGGCAGAAGAGTTACGCCGACAGGAGGCGTTTGGATATGGAGTTTCAGGTGGGTGATATGGTCCTCCTGAAAGTATCACCTTGGAAGGGTGTTATCGGGTTCCGAAAGAGGGGCAAGTTGGGCCCCAGGTTCATTGGTCCGTTTAGGGTTTTGGCCCGGGTGGGTCGGGTTGCTTACCGGTTGGATCTTCCAGCAGAGCTTAGCCAGATCCACAACACTTTCCATGTTTCTCAGCTGAGGAACTGTTAGGTGGACGAGTCAGCAGTTGTACCCTTGGAGGATATTCAGGTTGATAACATACTGAATTATATCGAGAGACCAGTTGCGATCTTGGATCGGAAGACGAAGACCTTGAGGAACAAGGTGGTTAAGTTAGTGAAGGTGCAGTCGCAGCACCGAAAGGGGTCAGAGTGGACGTGGGAGACCGAGGAGGAGATGAGGGAGCATTATCCAAAGTTATTCATAGATTCAGCAGCAGCAGACCTCGAGGACGAAGTCTAAGATAAGTGGGGGAGAGTTGTAACGCCCCATTTCTGGTATGTGATTTAATAAAGTAATTTTCATTTTCTTAAGGGGTACTCGGCGAGTCTGTAGCCCGACTCGTCGAGTAGAGACGGGATGATCACGCGATTTAAGTTGGCTACTCGGCGAGTCCATATGTTGGGACTCGGCGAGTCTGCCTGTCTGGATGAAGCCCTAATTTCAAGGGTTTGTACCCTATTTAAACGTCATTATATCCTCCCATCCCAGCCTCCAGCACCTTTAGAGCATTTCCCCTGTAAACCCTAGCCCCCATTGTTGAGCTTGAGTGTGTTTGTGCTAGTTTGGAAGCTTTGGAAGAGAAGGAAGGAAAGAAGGTCCATGGAAGACAAAGGATATCCAAGAGTTAGCTTCCATCTATTTCTCATTCAGGTAATAAAGTTATTACCTTGTGTATTCCTCTATTAGACCCTCTTTGATGCTTGTTATGTCTTCCTTGGAGCCTTATATGATTCAAAACTTGAGATATGGACTTTCCTTTGGATGGAAACCTTAGATCTGGACTTTATTGAACTCCAGGAGCTCGTTATAGCCACCTTTATGCAATCATGGCCTTGTTCCAAACCCTAAGTGCTTAGTATTTGATGATTTTGGGTATTTTAGCCTTATACCCTTGTGCATGCATGTAAAGTTGGAAACTTTACGTGTAAAACCAGTCCTAGAAGCTCAGATCTATGATTTGGAAGCACTGAAATCGATTAGAATCGACTTTATAGTAATAGCATGCTTGGGACTCGGTGAGTTGTTCTTCAGGCTCGACGAGTTGTTCTTACGACTCGACGAGTCACAGACTGGACGTGTTCATATGATGAAGGAGAACTCGACGAGTTGTTCGTACAACTCGGCGAGTCGGATGAAGTTAGACTCGATGTATGTATCGAAGAAGAACTCGTCGAGTCTTTGCCAAACTCGACGAGTAGAAGCAAGTAGAGGACTAGAACGGATGAAAGGGACTCGATGAGTTGGCGGCCCAACTCGGCGAGTCCGGTCAACTGGAAGTTGACTTCGACCAGGAAGTTGACTTTGACCGGGGTAAAATAGTCATTCTATCCTGAGGTTAATTATCAGTATTTGATTTAGTGTTTATGGGATTTGTAGCCGGGGAGTTCTGGAGCAGCAGTCAGACAGTCGCAGATTTAGCACCTCAGCAGCCAGCGTTACGAGGTGAGTTTCCTTCCAGTAGGAACGGGTCTACGGCCACAATGCCGACCCGTTTAGTTAGCAGTAGTTCCAGACTTCGGTCTGATGCAGTAGTTCATGGTGCTTGATGTCTTTGTGATTCAAACATGTTTTTGTGTTATGTGTTCCGGACTTCGGTCCGATGCAGTATGCAGTATATGTGTTTATGCTAGTAGTTATGATTATGCTATGCTATGTTCAGTCAGTTTCCGGACTTCGGACCGATGCAGAGGGCAAGGCCCTGGTTAGTTCCGGACTTCGGTTCGATGCAGTTTCCGGACTTCGGTCTGATGCATAGGGCAAGGCCCTGTTTAGTTCCGGACTTCGGTCTGATGCAGTTTCCGACTTCGGTCCGATGTAGAGGGCAAGGCCCTGGTTAGTTCCGGACTTCGGTCCGATGCAGTTTCCGGACTTCGGTCCGATGCAGAGGGCAAGGCCCTGGTTAGTTCCGAACTTCGGTTCGATGTAGTTTCCGGACTTCGGTCCGATGCAGTGGGCAAGGCCCAGTAGTTGCTTTATATGTTATTGCATGGTATGTGGTAGTTTGGGGGAGCTCAATAAGCTTTGTGCTTACAGTTTCAGGTTTTGGTTTCAGGTACTTCCGCAAGTAAGGGGAGGAGCTCGGGATGATGGCATGGCACACACTACAGCTTCAGTTTTATCCTGGGAATTTTATTTAGATATTTTGATATGATTGATACAGTATTTGTTTTGACACAGTTACTTGACTTTTGAGTTACTCATTCTATGGTTCTTAGTATGTATGACATTCGATGATGTGATTTTTAGTAATATTAAAACAAAAAATTTTGGGTCGTATTTTGGGATGTTTCAATCAGAGCCATAGTTTGAGCGAATTAGGCTGGCTTGTCCTAACATATGATTAAACTATGTGAGATAAAGAAAGAAACAAAGTGTTTTAGTTTCTTTTCCTTGAATACTTTTATGAATTTTAATTGTCAAATTTCATGGATAAGTATTCATGTTAGTGGTTTATGGTTACAAAATGGTTCGTACTAGAATAGAGTAGATCCGTAATAGGGCGAAGGGACTTCCGTGCCTAGAGGGATTCCCCAGCCAGTTACCATGGAAGCTATTAGGAGGCTTCTTGAGTAGCTGCAAGAGGCGAATTGCCAAGATATGAGTTATTTGTTGGATGCTTGTCTAGGAGCACTCGAACAACCTCTAGTGATCAAAGATGTTGCACCGTCTGCTGCATGTACCCGATATGATGGGGGTGCACCATTTGTTATTTATGCACGATCCATTATCAATCTCTCCCATACTCAAGGTTCCTCTCCTTTAACACACCCTCCGGTCCGCTCAAAGAAAGGATGCTCTTTCAAGTGGTATATGGCGTAGAAGCCTTGTGAATACAAAGGGAGTCGTGACCCGAAAGTGACTATGAAGTGGATCACTAAAATTGATATAGTAATATTTATTCATATATTGTAAGCAATATTTAAGTGCATTTAGCTATATTTTGGTTATTTATTAAGATATTTGGTGCTTATTATGTTTAAAATCCATTTTTTTAGCCAAAAAGACATTCTTAAAGGAAAAGGACTAAACTGGACATGTTGAAAACTTGGAAATTGGATGCATTCATCAAAGGTGGAATTCATGCAGAAAAGTTATTGTCATGTCGTGGTCACATACATACCACGACGTGGTGACATGTCAAGCAGTAGAAGGTTCCTAGATGACTTGCATGAACACTTGGAGCATATGGAATAAAAATGTTTCCCACGTCGTGTCGATCATTGTGCCACGCCGTGGCTCCTAATTTTTGGAAACTTATATAAACGGAATTTAGGTCAAATTCAAACGAGAGTTGCTGATACTTGCGACTAAGGACGATCAAATACTTCCTAGAAACCCTAAGAAGATCATAATTTGACTGGAGATCAACAATTGAAGAGATCTAGAGGCGAAGAACATCATTATTCATTCGGTTTGCTAGTTTAAATTGTATCTAATTTAGTTAACTTCGTTTTTTATGTGTTTTTTGCTTTAATCATGTGCTAATACCCTTAATTTTCGTTTAGTGTAGATGAACCCTTATCCTATGTGTTGATTTTACTATTTATGGATTTATGTAAGTTTGTTTAACTTGTTCTTGATAAATCGATAATCCTAGCATGTTAAAATTCTAATATTTATTTCTTTTCCTGCAAGTTTTGTGTAGTTAGATGATCACTCTTATTGCATGAACTTGATATCTAGTTGTTTTTGACGATTGAATTGTTAGATCTAGTGACTGAACAAATCCTAGAGTTAGGTGGTAAAAGTTTGTATATTTGATTGTGTTAGAGAGCATTATTGATTCATAATATGTGTTTGATTCTCTTGTCTTGATCATATATAGGTATTCATTAAATCCTATCATTCATAGTCTAAATGTCACACCCCGGCTGAGCCGGCGGAACATGTCGGGTTGTGTGACTAAGTTCATGGATCATAGATAAACTGAATATATATCACAAGTACAAAAAAAACGACATTTGTATTCCATCTTTAAGTTGGAATATTGTGTTCTTATAGATAGCAGTAATACATGAATTTCCCTAACCGATAGGCTAACATAACAAAAACAAGTAAATTAAATCGTCTGCAATCCATGATTTTTCCATTGTCTGAATGCTCGAATTTATTGATTTCCTGAGAATACATGTAGTTTGAAAGTCAACACAAGGTTGGTGAGGGTTACAGGTTTTCTGGTAACAGCACTATGATACTTTTAAAAAGTTTAAAAAGTATTTTCTTTGTAGGTGTAACCATACTTAAAACAGTGCTCGTAAGTAAGCTTTGAAAAACCAAAGATATTTCTTTGCATAAATCCATACTTAAAAATAGTTTTGAAAAACATCCAAACCCATGATTTGTAGTAAGAGATAGTGTTTTTGGTTAATGTTTATAGTGAGCCCTATAACGGAGTTATGTGACTATATGTACCCCCTACGCCACTTCATTATACGTCGTAGTAACGATTGTAGAGACTTATCATCTGGTTCGGTTGATCGGTCGAGGTTGTAGCTAGTAACCGCAGGTGGGGATGTCAACCCCATATAGATCTATACATATGTATCTCGCTCCAAAGATTAACATTTATAGTAGTGTGGGTATGCTAAGTGTTGAGACTTAACTAATGAATATAGTCACACTAAAAAGCCCTTAACAAAGGTAGGTGAAAAGCTCTCAGCCTTAACTTATAACTGGATAAGTTATTAGGCATAATAAATTTGTATAGAGTTTATAAAAGCCAAGCATAATTGGTATGTATAGTATTAGTCACTAGCTTTTATAACTAAATATGTTTCTTGTATAAACTTTGTAGTGACCAGACATATGTTATTTAATAGTTGTATTATTCTAACGACATAACATATGAACATATTGATGTCGAAAACCAGTTTATGACATATAAATATCAAACTACTATTTCATAACTAATAAGAATGTATTATGTATGAATTTATATCATATTTCACATGTATTCTCCCCCAAAACATGTAAAAATATAAAAGATGGGTCGTAACACTCACGTGAAGGTGCGATTTTCAGGTTATTTCGAGTATTGGATGCGAGAAACCGGGATGTGTTACCGTGAACACGAAACTACGAGATTAATTTAGTTTCCTAGGAAATTTTAATATAAATTAATATTTGGAGGGTTATTTGGTAATTTAACCAAGGCATAGGGCCCATTTATTAATTAAACTAAATTAAGTGAGACTAAATTAGTTAATAATTTCCAAGTGAGGGACTAAAATGATTTATTTAAATTATAAATTTAAATCTTGGAGTTATTTTGCAAATAAATCTCAAGATGCGGTTTAAAGTATTTAAATAAAATAAAAGTTTGATGCTTTAGGACTTGTTTTGAAAAGTATTTTTAGGGGATGGGTTTTGGATCTGATTTGTAAAAGGATTTCAAGTCAGGGTAGTTTCTGAACTTTTTAATTGGATGTTTTAAGGGCTTTGTACTAAATTGTAATAAATTTGAAAATTGGGTATATTGAATTTATATCAAAACAAAGTTTGAACAGTGGAATTTGCACAGAAGGTTATCACCTCTGGTGTCCGTCGACTCTATGCAATCGAAGAAATAAGAAATATTGAAATCGATCCCTTCGGCTGTGAATTACGAATGAAAGGGGTAACATCAAACAAACTAACGTGGTGGTGGTGGTGATGACTTACAACAATAAATAGCAGGAGCAGGTGGTGATGGTGATTTACCGATGGCACAAAGGAGGTGGCAGGAGGAGTGACGAGGCTTTCTGTCACGTCTCTTCTTTATTTTTCTGGCAGCAAAATCATGGGAAGGAGAGAGAGGAGGGTGGAGGAGTCTTCCAAGGTAGCAGAAATGCAACAACTTTGGGTGGTGGTGGGGTTAGACGATGGTGGGAGTGGGACAGGTGGTGGTGTTATGGTCTCCGGTGGCTGCTGTCTTCGACTTTCTTTTCTGTTTTGGTCAGAACTCGATGAAAGGAGGAGAGGGAATGAGATGTTGTTTGGGGGCTGTTTTGACCAAGAGAGGGAGGTATAAGGGTGGTTTCGGGTGGTGTTTCGTGGTGGTTTATGGGTGGTGTTGTGGTGGTATACAACCGAGAGAGATAGAGAGAGATATGGAGGGAGAGATTGAGAGAAGAAAGCTGGGATTTTTGGTGTGTCAAATGAGGTTGCAAGAGTTCACTTTTATAGCCAAGAACACACACGTACACACTCCTTGAGAGCCATAATTCCAACACCTTACTATATACTCTATGGTGAAGTATGCAAGCAAGATGGAGAAGGTGAGGGAGTTGATGGTTATGTGGGAAGTTCAATCAAAGGAGAAATTCAGATTTTTTTTGTTTGCAAATCCATGTGGGACCCACATTAAGGACACATTCACTTTAATTTCTCAAAACCACCATATTTTGGTGTATCGGGATCCTGACGTCACAAAATACTTCTGAAAATGCCGTTAGATAGAGCCAGGTTCAAGGATTCTAAAAATTCGAACGGATTAATTTTTCGAGTTACAGAACTCTGGGAAATCGCGTTTAAAGTTTTGCGTCTAAATGACCCGTAACGCTTGATTTTTCGACATTTGCAAATATTTTTGCTAAAAATATTTTGAGTATGAAATTAAATATTAGTCCATGGCCTAAGTCGAAAAATGCTCTCGGAATTTCCATCGGAGGTGTGCAAGTGCCTCAACGGATCGATTTAGTTTTACGCGATTTTAGAAAATCAATGTTTTATTGTTTGTTTTCTTAAAATTGTCGTATATTTTGCATACGAACTCCGTTTTGGACGTTCTTTATATTTTTTGAAACATGGGAATGTGTACTATAAGGTTTTAATGTTTTCTTTGCTCTTAACTGCTTAATATAGATTTTCAGTTTTTCAGACGCATTAACTAGTGTTGCAGTTTGAGCTGTTTGATTCGTTTGATAGTTTACACATTTGGAAGTAAGGTATTATTTTATATCTTATAATATTTGAAATGAACCCATTTGTTTTACATTAGATGCACTAAAACTCAATGAGTTAAATTACAAAGAGATTTATTGTAATTTCGTCGTTTGAAGTTTATGACCTAACTTCCGGGATGTCATATTACCTCATCGTTAAGGGAATTTCTTCTTGAAATTATTAAGTTATAGGCTACTTAGTGCTATCATTATGTCATTCCACTAGTGGAAGGAGGACTGCTAAACAAGTACAGATAGTTTTGTTTCATTTGATCCTCATGTTCTCAAGTAAACTCCAACCCTCTACGAGAGTTCCATCGGACTTATACTGTAGGCATGTGGCTTTGCTTGAGGCTTTTGATTTCTTGAATCATGATATCCACCGGTTCCTCCACGAAATGAAGCTTAGTGTTGACCTGGATCTCCTTTAGTGGAATTACGAGGTTCTCATCAGACATACACTTTTTGAGATTACACACATGGAAGGTATCATGCACTTTGCTGAGCTCTTGAGGTAATTTGAGCTTGTAAGCTACCGGACCAACCCTTGCTAGGATTTCAAAAGGTCTGATGTAACGGGATTTAATTTACCTATTTTTCCAAATCTGATGGCACCTTTCCATGGAGTAACCTTTAGCATGACACAGTCCCTTACTTTGAATTCCAATGGTTTGTGTCTGATGTCAGCATAACCCTTATGCCGACTACGTGCGGCTTTTAAACGTTCCTTTATTTGAACGATCATCTCTGTTGTTTCATGAATGATCTCAGGACCAGTAAGTAGAGTGTATTCAACACGATTTTTAGTTAGTTGAGTATCTCCAACTTCTGCCCAACATATCGGAGAACGACATATACGCTCGTATAAGGCCTTGAATGGAGCAGCCTTGATGCTAGTGTGATAGCTATTGTTGTATGAGAATTCAACCAGTGATAAGTGAGTATCCCATGCATTACCAGAGTCTATCACACAAGCTCGAAACATATCTTCCAGATTTTGTATTGTTCTTTTGCTCTGGCCATCCGTTTGAGGATGGTATGCTGTACTCATATCGAGTTTGGTTCCTAGGGACCTTTGTAGTGATTGCCAAAATTTGGAAGTAAACCTGCTATCTAGGTCCGAGATGATAGATATTGGCACACCGTGCAGTCTGACTATCTCTTTAAGATAGGTCATGGTGAGTTTCTCCATCTTGGCAGTTTCTTTGATGGCTAAGAAGTGGGTGGACTTGGTCAAACGGTCAACCACTACCCAGATGGTGTCATAACCGCTTGATGTCTTTGGAAACATTGTTATGAAGTCCATGGTTATTTGTTCCCACTTCTATTATGGGATTGTTGGTTGTTGTAGCAGAGCAGACGACTTTTGGTACTCTAATTTAACCTTGGAGCAAGTCAAGCATTTATCGACATATGTGGCAATCTCTTCCTTCATATTGGGCCACTCGTAAAGCTTTTTGAGATCAAAATACATCTTATATGATCTTGGATGTAATGAGTATTTCAATTTATGAGCTTCATTTAAAACTAAACTCCTGACTTCACCAAACTTTGGGGTCCAAATTCGAGTCATGACATATCGTGTACCGTCTTCCTTGAGGTCGAACTGTTTATCCATACCTCACAGGTTTTCTTCTATGATATTCTCGGGTTTGAGTGCTTCTAGCTGAACGTCATGAATTTGGGTGGTAAGGTTCGAGTGGATGGTTAGGGTTAGAGCCTTTACACGAAGAGGATTTGCTCTCTCTTTCCTGCTTAAAGCATCTTCCATAACATTTGCTTTACCAGGATGATAATGAATTTCGCATTCGTAATTGCTTAGCAGTTGGACCCGTCTTCGTTGTCTCATATTGAGCTCCTTCTTATTAAAGATGTGTTGAAGGCTTCTGTGGTCAGTGAAAACGACCCACATTGTTCCATACAGGTAGTGCCTTCAAATCATCAAGGCAAACATTACAGCTCCCAAATCTAAGTCATGGGTAGTGTAGTTTGTCTCGTTTGGCTTCAGCTGTCGGGATGCGTATGGAATGTCTTTATTTCTCTGCATTAGTACACATGATAACCGTTAGTGCGAGGCTTCACAAAATAGTATAAGGTCTTTTGTTCCCTCTGGAAGAGACAAAATTGGTGCACAACACAACAACTGCTTCAATATCCAAAAGGCAGACTCTTGGCTATCTTCCCAAGTGAACTTTATGTCTTTCTGGGTTAGGGTGGTGAGGGATTTGGCTATATTGTAGGAGTTCTCGATGAGTCTCCGATAGTAGCCTACAAGCCCTAAGAATAGGCGTACTTCAGTTGGCGTTGTTGGTGCTTTCCAATTCTTAATCGCTTCAATATTCGCGGTATTGACATGTATGCCTTTACTGCTAACCATATGTCCGAGGAAATGCACTTCGTTAATCCAAAACTCCCATTTAGAAAACTTTGCATAAAGTTTCTCTTATCTTAACAGTTCCAAAATTAAACGCAAGTGTTGGCCATGTTCTTCCTTGGTTCGTGAATATATCAATATGTCGTCGATGAAGACGATCATGAATTTACACCCCATTCATAAGGTCCATGAATACGGCTGGTGCGTTGGTCAGTCCAAATGGTATAACTAGAAACTCAGAGTGACCCTATCGAGTTTGGAATGCCATCTTTGGAATATCTGCTTCTTGAACTCTGAGTTGATGGTAGCCGGATCTTAGATCGATCTTCGAGTTTGGAATAGTCACATTGAAACTTCCAATAGTCATGGGCATTATGTCAACCATGTAAGCTTCATTAAGTTTACATGATTTACGATTTATCATTCTCCTAAAATTATGGGAAATAAAGCTTCTATCGGCACCAATGTCAAATAATACGAAGCATAAATATTGTTGATAGGAAACGTTGCAGTAACCACAGTTGGTTCCTGCCGTGCATCTCCCACACCTATCACGGATGCCCTTCCTTTACCACCCCGATTCTTTATCTTAGACAGTCTTTCCTGAAATGCCTTGGTTGGTCGCATTCAAAGCAGTTTCAGATTCGTCCTGCAACAGTAGTTGGGGTTGTGTTGTTCGAGGCCTTTCTGCAAAACTTAGCGGTGTGACTCCTTAAGTTGTACTTGTTTCAGGTCATGAAGTTTCCAACATGATGGTAGTTGCACTTGGTACAGTAAGGTAGAGTTCCATAGTAGGGCTTTGCTGGAGTAAGAGTGTTTGTGGTTGCAGTGTACACAGTTACATGTTCTGGATTAGGCTTGCAATGCTTGAAGTTCCCTTTTGGCTTTACATGGAACTTCCTCTTTGTACTCACAACTTGGTTCTTTTCCTTTAATGGGACCATGGTACCTCGACAGATACATTCCTCTATTAATTAATAGGCCAATTTTTTGGCACTATCGAAAGTGGAGGGTCTGGATGTAGTAACCTGACCTTGGACTGGTGATTACATGTAAACCCTGATATTTTCCCAAAATTTAAATGTTCAATGTTTAAGAAATAAATACGGGTTGTTCCAATTGGAATATTCCAGAAGCCTCCAGAGTGTATGATGGACAGTTTTAAGATGTCCCTAGGACAGGGATAAGGTTGATTTAAATCAGATAATGATAAACCTTAGAGTTTGATTCCTTTTAGGGTTCTATCTACAACCTATAAATAGATTGGTAGAAGTAAAATGTAGAGCTACTGTTCCCTCATCTAAAATCGTCCAAACCTTGCTTCTCTCTCTCTCTCTCTCTCTCTCTCTCTCTCTCTCTCTCTCCATAACCGAATTCACAACCTCTCTCCTAAGGGTTGGTGATTTTCTTACAAACCATAGTTTTCGGTTTCTTCATTTTGCTTTTGGTGTTGTGGGCCTAGTTCAATTAAATTAGTGCTACGTTGGATCCTTCATCCTTGCAACGGGCTGGTGCGTACAAGATCACAATCAAACAATTCAGAGGTTAGTAAAACCTAGATTCTAGAATGCATGCATACTTAGATAAATCTATTGATTATTTCCATTACCTTTAGATTTGTATTTTATGAAATAACATTTAGCTTTTTAAACTGGATTTTCATTTCCATATGCGATATGTACATACCTTACTAAACCGACAAATAATAAAAAAGCAAAATATTTCATTGAGTAGAATATAGGGACCAAATTTATAATATACTCTAAATAAATACTATAATATTTAGCAAATATGAAATAAGTGACTTTTAGTGGTAACATTCATACGACATGCTAATAAAAAACAAACTAAGAAATTTTTAGCAAATATGAAATAAGTGACTTTTAGTGGTAACATTCATACGACATGCTAATAAAAAACAAACTAAGAAATTCACAAATCGCTAGCATCCACCACGTACCCGAATTTTGAATCCCACCATGTGGTCAAAGTCAAAAGACAAACCAAAAAGATAATGACAAAGTTAAGTAAATAATTAATGAAATTGAAATGGTGTAAACAATATATCTTTCATAATTTAGGAGGGCACATTGGTTACCAGGATAATGATTTATTAAAAAGAAGGAAAATTATACCGTTTGTTTTTTTTATTCATCCTCCTATTATTTTTTAGATGATAATAAATACAATAAAAATTTATTAATTGTATCAAATATGATAAATATTATAATCTTAAATGCATAGGAAGATTGTAGAAAGATATTTCATTCCTTTAAAAAAAACATGAAAATATTTTCCTTAAGATATTTTTGTTTAGCTACGTTACTTTCAGTTGTATAAGGAAATCAAGTTAAAAACAAATAGAGAGTAAATGACTTCTAACCCAAGAATATCATGTATAATGGAAATATATCCTCCCATAATTTTATATATTACTCATTATGTTATTATTTATACACATAATGAGCTACCAAAATTGTTGGTACATAAAATTTACAGCTACCCACAGAGTTAGAGATGCATAGATAGGCTTGGTTCGACATCGGTCTTAAGTCCAACTTCAAAAACGTGTGACGATCCAAAAGCCTTATTCCGAGTTAAATACTTTTTTGAGAGATCGGTTATGTCTGATCATGTCTTAAGCACAACAAGGCTGTGAGCCAAAAGACTGAAAATGACCAAATGCACAAAACATGTTGGTCACTCGGACCTAAAGGACTATTTTCTTTAATTTGCAAAATTACATATTATCGGAAACTTTTATTTTATGAACATGTCATATATTATTAAACATATTAGTTCATTTTTTCTTTATTCATATTTATAGCGGAATTAAAATACAATATTATTATTTATAACCGTGAACATTTTACAAAATAAAATTTTTCTTTGATTGATAACCCAAGGATACTCTCAAAGGTTTTGAATTTTGCATTTTGATCCATAATTATGTGCCGTAATAGAATTGTCACTCTGTTCACCTATATATTCGTTAAATAAACCATTTGTGTAATGAATAATAAACATATGGGAAATTGATTAAATTAACACTTATTAGAATTAGATAAACGCATATGGGCTACAAGACAACTTCTACTATATCTTGAGGAATTAAGAGTAATAGAAAGTACAATATGATATTAATATAAAGAAAACCACAGTTTTTTAAATAAAATAATGCAACTTGACATAACTAATGATACACATGATAAAAGCATGACATAAGACTGACAGCATAAAAAAAACATAATAATTAAACAATATTAAACATAAAATAGTTGCTTCGCGTTCTTCATTTCTAACGTTAGTCTGGATGCGACGGGTCATCTTCGTATGTATCTATATGCGGGCCATTAAAGTCATATACATCAAAGTGAGATACGTCGAGGTCATCATTATTTTCATAACCTTTGGAATCTTTAGGAACACCAGTTTCTTAAGATGTTTCAATATTGGGGCGTAAATGAGTCCTTCTCCATTTGTCTAAGGCTTCAAGGAGTAGGATAAAACAGGGTTGTCGTCGGACCACAATGTTATTTCATGCATTATCTAGAAAGGTATCATATTAGGTTTAACCTGATTGACATGTGCTAACGCTCCTCCAACCTTGAATTACAGATCATGGTGTGTTAGCATGCATATGTCCTTTGAACGATTGACGTCAGTCCATTCATGAATAAATGAAAGCGGTGAGTGGTAGGTTTGTGGTTGGTGTTGATGAATCGTTGTTGGTGTAAAGAAAGAAATATGTCTCTAAAACATAATAACAACATTTGTATTTTGACATATATTCATACGTCTAGCCCATTGATGGCATGGAAGGAACCATTGTAGGAGAATAAACAAACTTTTTGCTGGAGCTGGTGGTTTTGAGAATTCACAACGGTAAACGTACGAAAGAATTTTCACAACATTAAAAGAGATGGTGATAGTGTGAGCTTCGAACAAGTACCACAAAAAGACAAGGGATTCTTTAGGATATTTAAACATGTCATGGATATATAAGATGTTCAGAAAAGGGTAACTAGGTGAAACTTAAGAACTTTCATGAAAGTAGACCTAACATACGTGTAATGTTGTGTTGGGTTCGTGTTGTCTCAAGACATTAAACGGGTTGAGAAGGTTTGACCCTAAACCGACCAGTATAATTATCACGTCATGTAATGTAAATTCGCTTATTTTTGTGTCGATTTCGTGTTGGGTTCCAAGTTAAGGTTTAGACATTGTAAATATGTTGTGTCATGTCAGATTGAAACATTTTACAGGTTGGAAAGTAGGAGACGGTGAGGCAAAAAGGAAATAGTAAAACGTTACAGCTGGAAGTTGGAATGACAAAATTCATTGTAAGTTAAAAAGGAAAAATAGAAAGAGTAAGAGTTGGAGATGCAAAGGGGCTAGGTTGTGAGGAGGAGCAAAATTAAGTCACTTTGAAAGTTTGAAACACTGTTCATTAATAGTCCATTCCAAATTTATATTTTAATTTTCATTCTTGAGTTTGACCCACAACAAGTCTTCAGTATAATATATGCAAATGTTCATTAATAGTCCATGTGGTTTTTTAGAATATCAAGTTCACTCCCTAACTTTTTCGGTCTTATGGAAGGTCAATGTGGTTTCAATTTCTATCGTGTTTTGTCTTTCATCCATATAAAAAGACTTTTATACTCTTCTTAATATATTTTAAATTTTCTTTAAACAAAATTATTTAAAAAAAAGAAAAAAAATTTAAACAATAACACCCCCTCCTTGTATTGGCGTCTTTTTGCTCATCTCCTTCTTCCTCCAAAACACTAAATGAATCAAACTCGCATCTCTAACAATCGTCAGTACCGGATCTGAAATCCGAAAGGAAGAAGTAGTCATCGTCGGAGCTGGAATCATCGACCTCTCCACCATTGTTTTGCTACACAAATTCGATTGATTGATCGCTACACATGAAGAAGTAGTATTTAAGATTAGGGATGAGATCGGTTGTGCTGGAGCAGTCATAGTTGTTGCGAACCGGAGGAACATTATTCAATATTTTTAAGAATTGGTAGGAGGTTTTGGATGCCATGGTAGTTGGTGATGACTCAGATTCCAACACCTTCAGATTATAGAATACATTCTTCCCCCCTTTTCTCAATATGATAGAACTATATGCTGGGCATGCAACAAAACAAGTTAAGCAACTTTAGATAAAACGATAAATGACTTTGGTAACACTCACAAAATAAAACTACTAAAAACAGAAAACAAAAAACGAAAACAATATTTAAAGTGGTTCGGTCTAATCTGACCTACATCCACTAGCGATCGAGAGAGAGAGAGAGAGAGAGAGAGAGAGAGAGAGAGAAATCGAGAGAGATAAAGAGTGGATTTTATTATCACCGTGAAAATTACAATCATACAATGTTAAACTTCACTTGTCATCTGATCTGTGACATCCCTCATTTTATGGTCATTTAAAAGTTTATATTTATGGTTATTTAAAATAAAGTTTATTTATAAATACGGAATTTGGTCTCGTAAAAGTATTTTCCGAAGAAATGTTTTTCATTGATTTACAAAAGCTTGGGATGTCACAACTGATACAAAACATAGGCACAAACAAGCCTTACGGTATCTTATACTATTAGTCTACATCGTCTCGAATCTCTCATCATTCATGTACCTATGTACTGATGAGTTTTGAGCACTACATCATTTCTATGTGTACATGCAAACCCTAAAGCTTTGGATATAGTTTGTCTAATGAACATGCAATAATCATCCAAAGCCATAAACCCTAGATCTAGCATACAATAATCGAATAACATATGAATTAGGGTTTAGATCTTACCTTGATTGTTATGTAGCAATAACAATCTCAATTCCTTATTGTAATTGGCTTCTGAAAGCTTAATGTCACAAGTGTCACACCTCTAATGGCTCACAAACACCAAGAGCAAGAGGATGACTTAGGAGAAGAGAAGGAGGCACCAAAAACATCCAAGAACCCTAAAGAATGCTTAGCCACGTTTTTGGTGCCCTAGGGGTCTTTAAATATGTGAGGCTATTAGGGTATTGAACTAGGAAACCCTAATCTAACTGCTTAGGCCCTAAGCAGCCCATGGACTCCCTCGTTAGAGGCCTTGGACGAATTCTTATGGGTTTCCCCATAGATTTCGTCCACTCCATCCTTATGGAGTCCATTAGCCCAATATTTAACTATCACACAATTGACAGTTCTAGTCCCCTTTATTTAATTAATGTCTTTTAGCCACAAAATTAATTTCCTAATTAATTCTTGACTAATATTAATTAAACAATATGATTTCTCTTCTAATATATTATTCATATAATATATTAATAAATCATAATTATTCTCTTTCTCCATAAATCATCCTATCAAGTTGCTTTGGTGAAGGCAACCCAAAAGGACCATGCTCATAATCGGGTCAAGTACATACCAAAATAGTTATGGACTTAGACACTAATCCAACAGTCTCCCACTTGGATAAGTCTAATAACTATTCTGCGTATGACTTCAGATCCTGATCAGCAACCGTAGCTTTCAAAAGCCGCTGTCAACTCTGATCTTATCAGATACGCGTCCTTTAGAGAAGGGATCATATATTCCTCCATTCTAGATATCGTATGAAATGAGACATGGATTATAATTAGTCTCTCAGTCCATTTGTTGTTTCCCGATTTTGATTTATGACGACCGACTAATTGAACAAATCAAATTAGCCATGGCCCGGCCGAGCACTTACGTTTGTCATCACTAAATCATCGAGGGGCCCACAGATATCGCTTTTATTCCACTTTTGGTAAAAGGAACAGATAAACTTCGAATCAATGCTCGCTTGTACTCACTCACCGAATCACACACAACAATACGTTTTATAACACCAAGTTACTGGTGCGTTTGTTGGATATAGTGTCTAAGTCCATAACTTTATTTGGTATGTACTTGACCCGACCCGGCATGGTCCATTTGGGTTGCATGGCATTGCAATACTTGGATAGACTAAATGAGAGAATAAGGCACTTATGATTATTAATATATTATAAGTTCTAATATATTAATAATAGTATTATTTAATTAGTATTGATCAAGTATTAATCTAGGATTAATTTGGTGATCAAAGTGAGACTAATTAAATATATAGGGTTGATTATGACAATCATCAATTCTTTTATGGTGGATTAATGATCCATGGTTTATGGGTTTGGTTATAACCATATGGAGCTCCATGGATAGTCCATGGGAGTTACAAACCCATGGGTCATGAGAAATCAAGAGTCATGACAATTAAGGGCATTCATGTGTAAACCCTAATTGTGACAACACTATAAAAGGGACCCTATGGCTAGCAAAATCATGACCTAGGGTTACTAGAGAGGGCATAACCGATTTTGAGGCTAAGTGACATTCTCTCAAGTTATTCCAAGTCTTGTGGTGTTGTGTGAAGCATTTGAGGCACAACATTTGGGGTGCTAGGCTCACAAAGTCTTGAAGGAATCCAAGCAACAACAAGGTATGTATTTCTACTAGTTTTATGTTCTATGTAATCCCCATGCCATGCTAGTTAGGAAATAACCTTGAAAAAGAAATTTGCATGTATATAGAGAAAACATAGATTCAAGGTTATTAGGATTGCATGTACACTTAGGAAGTGTTAGAATGCTCAAAAACCCATCAGTGGTATCAGAGCTTAGGATTGTTTTCTGTATACTTGATGCAAAACTGCTTAAAAATCAAAAATTCTGCATTCTGATGACTGGACTCGCCGAGTCCATGGGGAGGACTCGCCGAGTCCATGAACAAATTCATCCTACTCGACGAGTAGAATAATGCACTCGGCGAGTAGGAGCGTGCTGGGCAGTTTTTTCGTGTTTTGTTGCTGGAAATGGATTAAGATCATTATCCCAATCTGTTTTGGACTTGTAAAATCTGTTTTTCAAAATGATAATGATTATGTTAACCCATTTTACGTGGCTTTTATCAATTTTCAAGTATTGTATATAGTTATATGATTTCTTGACATGAATTTGTGTTCTTATGAGTTTTTAGAAGATCATAGGAATTATATGTAACCTCCATGTATGTTTAATTCATGATCTTAATGGCTATGATGGTGTCCATAACTTGTCCTCAAGTTATGGATAACCAAAAGTCACTTCTTTTAATTATGATTAAAGAACTAAAGAGGTTTCATAAAATGAAGAGTCTTCATTTTTATGAACCATTAAAACTCATAAGTTACAAATTGAAGAGACTTGGAATAGTTTCAAATCTTGCCCTCAAGTTTTGGAATTTGAAAAGTCTTACACTCTAATACTTTAATTCCAAATTAAACCTTAGATTTTTAAAAAGTTTAAAAATCAACACTTATACTATTATTATAATTTTATTATATAGATATATATAAGAATATGTCATTCTTACCGTTAGTAGGCCTCATTCACGAAGCCGGTCTATAAGGGGGGTATAAGGTTGTTGTCTATAAAATGGTGACTTAATGGGTGTCCACTCTCACCCACCGCTTCCTTGATCGGTGGAGGGTCGTTAGCCGAACGGGTAGGATACGACTTTAAATACTTGTTAAAAGTATAATGAATTATAAAGTAACTATACATTATAAATTCCCAATCTTGGTTACTTTAGGAAAATGTGAAATTGGTGCTAGCCCATAAAATTACACTTTGTACCTTACCAAGTCGTTAGTGGAGCGTGTGTGGTTAACCGGCACACTAACATGGACTAGTAAGAGTGGCAAAGGGTAACTTGACTTTATTATAGATCGGTGGAGCGTGTGTGGTTAACCGGCACATCGATTAGGTAATATTGTTGAGGGTACCAAGTCAATTTGTATGGTTATTCACACCTTGTTTGTGATCCTCGGCATCCCAGTCACAAACTTGAAAGGGCACAATCGAGATTCAAACATGCCATTGAAAAGTTCAATGTATCTCAAAAGATCTAGGAGTTTCAAAACCAATAAAACCTAATAATAAAATATTTCGTTCTTATGGTGGAAATTGGTATATCGTCATTTACCTACCTTCAAATATTTTATAGTATGGATTACGACATCCCTCTTCCAACTATAAATAGTTTGTTGGATCCTAGCCTTAATATTTCATTTGGGTGAATTATTAAGGATTCCTAATCTAATGAAACTTGTCTTTCTTTCCTTTCAGATGTCTTCCAACAATGCTTCTGGTTCAAACCCAACAGGCTCCTTTTCCCTTATGAACTTGTGTGGTAAGGTCATCTTTGATGGATCCAATTTCAATGAGTGGATCAGAAGCATCAGAATGATTACCCGCTATGAGGACAAAGAATATGTCCTCGATAGGGAGCTTAAGGTTGTGAGTGAAGCCACTGCTACTCCTGAAGAGTTTGCGGAGTTTGTTGCACATGAAAAGGATGCTACTAAAGTAGCATGCATCATGATGGCCACCATGACTCCTGAACTTCAAAAATCCTATGAAGATTTCTACCCCTATGAGATGCACCTGGATCTGATGGAAAGGTACCATCAGAGCGCGCGTCAGGAGAGGTATGAAATCATCTCCTCCATGATAACCGCAAGGATGAAGGATGATGAACCCATCACCGGTCACTTGCAGAAGATGCAAAGGTTCGTTGACCGGTTGCTGAAGCTAAATGTTGACTTTCCTGAGGAAATGGCGATTGACATCATTCTCCATTCCTTACCTCCAAGTTATGATCAGTTTCGTATGACTTATCATATGAACAAGGAGGAAGTCACACTTAGCAAACTTCAAGGACTCTTAAGGACAGCTGAAAATGGCCTTAAGGGTAAAGCGGTTGCTACTTCTACTCCTTCAACAGCCCCTGTTCTGGCTATTGGGCAGGGAAAGGGTAGGAAGAGGAAAAACCCTTCGAAGGGTACCAAGGGTAAGACTCTTGATGGTTCCTCTTCAAGTGGGACAAAGAAAGGTCCCATTACTCCTTCTTCAACCCAAAGGAAGCACAATGCTTCTATTGCCAGGATAAGGGACACTTCAAGCGAAGCTGCCCTAAATATCTGCAAGATCTAAAGGATGGGAAGGTTAAACCCACCCATGCAAGTATTTACACAATATTGTCTAATAACTCATCTAATGCTAATTCTTGGGTGCTTGATACAGGTTGTGGTATTCACATCTGTACTGATTTGCAGGCACTAAGAAGAAGTGAGCAAGTGGAGCACGGGAAGATAAACTTAGTCATGGACAACCGGAAAGCATCACCTGTTACCAAGATAGGAGTTTATTCTTTATTGCTTAATAATGGGTTAATGTTAGATTTGAATAAGTGTTGTTACTCGCCCGAAATGGCGAGAAATATTATTTCCTTTCATGGCTTGTACAAACAAGGTTTTACATTTTCATTTGATAATCAAAATGGTGCTATTAATGTTTATTACAATGATGTATTTTACTTTAAAGCATTACCTTGTGATGGTGTATATGAAGCCGTGAATGTTGTAGACAATCTAGGAAATAATGTGTTGTATATTGATTCTTCAGATAGCTTGGATAAAGCATCCTTGTGGCATTGTCGTCTTGGACATGTTAACAAGAAGCGCATAGGCCAACTCCAAAAGGCTGGAGTCTTGGAATCATTTGACCTCAAGTCAGATGATAGTTGCGAGTCTTGTTTACTTGGAAAAATGACAAAGTCACCCTTCACAGGTACTTGTGATAGGGGTGAAGGTTTGTTGGACCTTGTACACACGGATGTGTGTGGGCCCTTCAGAGTTGCTACAAGGGATGCTAATCGCTATTATGTGACTTTCTTAAGCAGGAAGTCGAGAATCAATTGGGCAGGAACATCAAGATGCTCCGATCCGATCGGGGAGGAGAGTATCTTAGCATTGAGTTCCTTGACTATCTTAAGGAATGTGGGATTGTCTCACAATTGACACCTCCCAGAACACTACAGTTGAATGGTGTAGCTGAAAGGCGCAATCGAACCTTGCTGGATATGGTTCGTTCCATGATGAGTCGAGCTTTGTTACCAATCTCTTTCTGGGGGTATGCCTTAGAGACTGCCGCCCATATCCTTAATCTAGTCCCTACTAAAAAGGTTGCCAAAACACCTCACGAGATGTGGACTGGGAAAGTTCCCAATTTGGACCACATCAAGATTTGGGGTTGTGAAGCTTTCGTGAGGCGTGAGACTCATGATAAGCTTGAACCTCGAAGTGAGAGGTGTATTTTCATCGGCTACCCACAAAGATCCTTTGGTTACCTCTTCTACAGACCCAGTGATAATGTGGTCTTTGTAGCAAGAAGAGGAGTCTTTCGTGAGAGAGAATTCATAAGCCAAGGGGACAGTGGGAGGCAAATTGACCTTGAAGAGCTTCAAGAGTCAAGTGGTGAAGGAACCTCAAATGCTATCGACCAACCTGAGGAGGACACTCCTGTTGATCCGATAGATGAGTCTGTACCTCCAAGACGTTCCACTAGGGTGAGGAACACACCTGATTTTTATTATGGTTATCACATCACCACTGAAGGTGATACATTTATTAGTGATAGTACACTAATAGATTTGGATGAACCTAATAATTACAGGGAAGCCATGGCGGGCCCTGAGTCTGCTAAATGGAAGGAGGCTATGGACAGCGAGATTCTGTCCATGTATGACAATCAAGTTTGGAACGTGGTTGACAATGTACCAGGTCGTAAGACAGTTGGGTGCAAATGGATCTTCAAGAAGAAGACCGGCATGGATGGGAAGGTACATACTTACAAAGCGCGACTGGTTGCGAAGGGCTTTACTCAAACTCCGGGAATTGACTATGATGAGACCTTCTCACCAGTAGCTAAGATTAAGTCTATTAGAGTATTGTTAGCCATAGCTACATTTCATGATTATGAAATATGGCAAATGGATGTCAAAACCGCTTTCCTTAATGGAAAGTTGGCTGAGGATGTTTACATGGCTCAACCAGAGGGTTTTGTCGATACAAGATACCCTAATAGAGTGTGTAAGCTTGATAAATCCATTTATGGATTGAAACAAGCATCTCGCAGATGGAATCTTTGCTTTGATGAGAAAGTCAAGGAGTTTGGCTTTTCTAGGAGTGAGGATGAGTCTTGTGTGTATGTCAGGGCTAGTGGGAGCATAGTTAGCTTCTTGGTGTTGTATGTGGATGACATACTTCTCATAGGAAACGACGTCCCAACCTTGCAGGAGGTTAAGTCCTGGCTTGGGAAGTGTTTCGCTATGAAGGACCTTGGGGAAGCTGCCTATATCCTAGGGATAAGGATATTGAGAGATAGGAGTAAGAGACTAATTGGACTTAGTCAGAGTACTTATGTGGATAAGGTACTGAAGAGGTTCAGTATGCAAGATTCCAAGAAAGGAGAATTACCAATCCAGAGTAATGCCAAGCTAAGTAAGACTCAGAGTCCGAGTACAGAGGCTGAGATAGCTGAGATGAGTCATATACCATATGCTTCCGCTGTGGGCTCGATCATGTATGCTATGACTTGTACTCGCCCTGATGTGGCCTTTGCTTTGAGCATGGTCAGTAGATATCAAGGGAACCCTGGCAAGGCACACTGGACAGCGGTAAAGAACATTCTCAAGTATCTGCGGAGGACTAAGGATTGGGTCCTTACCCTCGGAGGCAGTGATGACTTGAGAGTGGAAGGATATAGCGATGCTAGCTTCCAGACTGATAGGGATAATTTCCGCTCTCAGTCAGGCTGGGTCTTTATCCTAAATGGAGGGGCAATTACTTGGAAAAGTTCCAAGCAGGAGACAGTAGCTGATTCTACTTGTGAATCAGAGTACATAGCAGCAAGTGAAGCAGCTAAGGAGGCGATATGGCTAAAGAACTTCATCGGAGAACTTGGAGTTGTACCAGCTATAAAGGAGCCAATGGAAATTTTCTGTGACAATGAAAATGCGGTTGCTTTGGCTAAGGAACCGAGAGATCACGGGAGATCTAGACACATTGACAGAAAATACCATTTCATCAGACATCGAATAGAAGAAGGACTCCTCGTGGCTAAGAGGGTATCATCAGATGAGAACCCGGCAGATCCCCTCACGAAGGGACTGAGCAGGGTTAAGCATTTACAGCATGCGAGGCGCATTGGGCTGAAGGATGATATTAGTTTCAATAATTAGATTCCTGAAACTTGTAAAATGTAATTGACATTTGATGATAAATAAAAGTTGTTATTTATTTATGAGTAAGGTGTTACTATCTTGTGTTGATTGTTTACTATGTTTCAATTTTGCATGTTTTTACTTCCAGAATAATTATGTTATTATTCAAACCATCCACAGTCAGTCAAACTTTGGAAGTAAGTATTTATTTAAGACTGTCATGAATTTGGCTTGTATGATTTGTCTAAAAGTGCTTTGGACAATGCAATGGTTGCTACAACATTCATGAGTACTCATAAGGGCTGAGTATTGGATCCAACCCACGCTCACTTGCATCACTTCATGGAATTTATCTCGAGTGATCGTGAGACGGTAATATCATATAAATCTTCAAACCTAGAGATATGAGTTGTTGACTATGAGTTGGTTATTCATTGATTGCACGAAAACGCATTGGTAACTCGATGTCATAAAACGTGCCTTTGTGAATAATTCAACAAGTAGTTAGTACAAGTATATCAGTCGAAGTTTATCTGTTCCTTCTAGAAATAGAAGCGATATCTGGGCCCCTCGATGATTTGGTTTTGACCTATGTACCGGGCCCGGTCAGAACCTAATTGATGTGTTCAATTTAGTTCTATGTCGAAACAAATCAGAGATCGAGAAACAAATGTTGGACAATAAGTAAGACCATGTTCCATGTGTTTGTACGGCTGATATCATGAGAACAGAGGATTATATGATCACTTATCTTAAATGGCGTATCATCATCATCTCAGTTCCTAGAGACTTTGAAAGAGCTACGATTGCTAGTCGGATTTTGAAGTCATATTTGCAAATATAGTTATTAGACTTATCCAAGTGGGAGACTGTTGGATATAGTGTCTAAGTCCATAACTTTATTTGGTATGTACTTGACCCGACCCGGCATGGTCCATTTGGGTTGCATGGCATTGCAATACTTGGATAGACTAAATGAGAGAATAAGGCACTTATGATTATTAATATATTATAAGTTCTAATATATTAATAATAGTATTATTTAATTAGTATTGATCAAGTATTAATCTAGGATTAATTTGGTGATCAAAGTGAGACTAATTAAATATATAGGGTTGATTATGACAATCATCAATTCTTTTATGGTGGATTAATGATCCATGGTTTATGGGTTTGGTTATAACCATATGGAGCTCCATGGATAGTCCATGGGAGTTACAAACCCATGGGTCATGAGAAATCAAGAGTCATGACAATTAAGGGCATTCATGTGTAAACCCTAATTGTGACAACACTATAAAAGGGACCCTATGGCTAGCAAAATCATGACCTAGGGTTACTAGAGAGGGCATAACCGATTTTGAGGCTAAGTGACATTCTCTCAAGTTATTCCAAGTCTTGTGGTGTTGTGTGAAGCATTTGAGGCACAACATTTGGGGTGCTAGGCTCACAAAGTCTTGAAGGAATCCAAGCAACAACAAGGTATGTATTTCTACTAGTTTTATGTTCTATGTAATCCCCATGCCATGCTAGTTAGGAAATAACCTTGAAAAAGAAATTTGCATGTATATAGAGAAAACATAGATTCAAGGTTATTAGGGTTGCATGTACACTTAGGAAGTGTTAGAATGCTCAAAAACCCATCAGTGTTTACATATTATCAATGTGTAATCGATTCGCAAGATACAACTCACACATCTCGGTTTCAAGAATATAAGATATTATCGTCTCACCAATCACTCGTGATAAAATCCATGAAGCGATCCAAATGGGCGTGGGTTTAATCCAATGTTGTTTCGGGTAATCAACTTATTACTTGAATCATAACAACAATTGTCCCATGCACCAAGCATGCACACTATGTTTTACTTATGGTCCTTACCTTGTGAAATAGATCTATTGAGAACATTTCCAACAAAACTCATTTCACCATTCCTAATCTTTATCAAAAGTGTAAGAATACCAAATTCTTGCCACTTATAGAATATGTTAGATTCTAACATTTTATGCAATGATTCTTTCGTAATATCACATCACCAAAGTCACAAAGACTATTGCCAATGAAATTACAAAATCCTCTATTGGAGATTGTTGCAAGACAATTCCATAGTCATGAAGTCGCACATTCAAAGTACATTCCTTTGAACATCCTTCTTGCATAAAAGTTTTTCTAATCTAGACATAGAGATTCTTAACGTCCAACTCCCAATATGAAAACATTTCCATATTTGCCATATGACAACTCATTATTAATAGAATCATGTCTAATAATAATAATGTCTTTATGGTCCTTCCAATACTATACTTCCAACTGCTCACAAGCGACCAATCCTTGGCGAACCTTAGATTGTCCTTGACAGTTATTTAAATATTTTAGTCAAATCCGGTTCTATTCCCTTTTTCCCTCTAAATACCCTAGGCATTTGGAAAATTTTAGAACAGTCGAATATTACAGCATATGCAATCGATCCTATACCCGAAGTGTATAGGATACGATTCATAATGAGAAACATGATACTTTACCAGTTTCTTGCTATAATATTGTCATAATATTTCTATTTGCCGTGTTCTCAAAATTCGAACTATGAAGAGGGATGTCGTAATCATAATCGAACTTTGAGAATGCAAATAATAAATATATCCTTGACTAAATTCAATTAAAATTTCTCGATGTAAGCTTTTAGATTGGAAACGAAATATAACATTCTCTCCCTTAATTATAGCAAAAACAACTTTTCAACCCCTGCAACTTTGCAAGGTGAAACTTTTGTTTTTCTATAATTAATATTGCCAACTTGCAATACTTAAAATAATAATAATCATGCTCCCACTAACATGATGATTATATCCATTCCAGCACAACATTTATACTCCCACTAGCTTTGACACGTATTCAGAAAATAGTTGGACTTCTAAAAGACAATACTAGTTGACTTCCAAAGTTCATATTTCTAATACGATGTGCTTTGATAAGCCTTTATCTAAGCTTCTAAAACTCACACACCTTTCCTTGGACAGCTCACATGTGTGTCTAAACTAATTCAGAACTTATATTACTAAGTCCCAAATGTTCAGACTAATTGCCAAATCTCACAATTCGAACTATGAAGAGGGATGCCGTAATCATAATCGAATTTGAGAATGCAATTTACATAATCAATATCTCCTTAAAATCTCTCTTAGTGAAAGCGTTCCCTCACAATCATTTTCATGAAGGAGAGAAACCTTATGACACTTAGATTTTATGGTGCATGTGTTCCTATCAATGCAAATTTGTCATAAGCATAATCGTAAGTTAATGTTTGTGACAAATTCAACCTCTTATGGATAGAACTTGTTCATTCTTAATTCCTTGCCATCAAGGGTCCCACCATTGCTTCCAAGTTATTTAGCAGCTCACCTATGCCAGTCAATGTAATTTCATTGATCAAGGTGTTTGCCCTTATGCATTCAATTGAGAACTCGTAGAACTGATATGCATAATCACTCAACTAGATTGGCGCAGAAATAAAATTTTGTCAACACGATAGGTTACAATCCTCAAGTCGTGTGCTAGTGTTTAATAGGTTTACTACTTGATTTGTTCTTGAAACTTTTCAAGATCATTTAGAATCCCACTGACCTCTTGACATATAAAATTCTCTTATCAAGAAACATTTCTTGACAAAACAAATATTCAAGAGTCAGTGTGTGTCTTTATCAAGACAAACCTACACACAATTTGGTACTAGTTGGTCTTTGTCTTATCCAAGACATCACAACTTATCAAAATGTGCAAGTGTAAGAACATTCCTATTTAAGATTATGTCACTCAAGTCACAATCTTGGAGTATGACTCTAAGACTTGATATTGGAACGAAGTACGATACATCTTATTGACTTAACCATTTCTACAATTCACCATTCCTTTTCTTAGCCAAACTAGTGAACTAAGGTATCCTTAGAGGATGAATTGTAATATGGTTCCTACAATTACGAAGACGATCATAAAACACGATACAAAAGTACTCTCCATTCTTCTTAGATTGGAGAAACTTTTTATCTTTCTACCTTCATTGATTCTTCTTATTCGTTCTGCCATTCATTGAAACTTTTCAATGATTCAGAATTACACTTAATCTTGTAAGCATAACCACATCATGGCGAATAATCTCATTTTTATTTATGGTGGACTTGACCAATGCACAACATTGTGAACTCGATCTCCTAGTCCTTCACTTGACTCTTTTTCAAGGAATTAGCCTTGAAATTTCTAAGTACCAAGATTTCCATACATCACATGATTCAAATCATATGATTCCAAGTTTCTGTCCAATTGAAATTTGGGCGATGGGAATCTTTCCTTACTTAGAAAATTACGACATTACCATAAATAACATAACTAAGAATCACATCCATTTAATATTACTTATAATAGAAACACACATACATCAATATTCACAATTGCCATTGCAAGGAAATATAAATAAGACAAAATCAAAATTTATTTTATTGCGGAAAAATATATCCTTACAATGCAAGTGAAAATTATGCTATTTCATATTCCTAGGCAATCTATCATAACTCTAAGTAGCAGCTCAAAATCCGATCTTTGAATCCATGCGATCGAAATCCATTTCTTCACGATCAGATTCAGCACGCTTATTCCTTTAAGCTTCCTCTCTTTTCTTTGATTCTACAAAACATCAAAAATGTAATCTTATCACATAATGTATCAAGAATCAAAAATAGGAACTTATAGAGTTAGTTAATGGATTTTACCTGAAGCAGAGCCAATCGTCTTGACTCTCCCATCTCTTAGATCTCTCAGGTAGACAGGACAACTTCGTCTCCAATGCCCTTTCTCTTGGCAATAAAAGCAAATTGACTCTTTTGGAACAGCACACGGAACTACTTCAGACTTTGGATTTCTCTTATGATCAAACTTTTCGACCATGGCATGCCTTTCGTTGCCATTGTTTATGTCCATAGAGGTTTGGAAGGCAGATCCACCAATCAACTTTGCTTCTCTAGTGCGCCAAATCATTGCTGATTCAGCAGCAACAAGCAAATTGGTAAGATCGATGAGGATCACGTCGTGGTCCATCATATAGTACTCTCTTACGAACTCACTATATGAGTCAGGAAGCGACTGAAGAACCCAGTCAACAGCCAGCTTCTCACAGACAACGACTCCCAACATTTTAACCTATCAATGTGTGACTTCATCTCTAAGACGTTTGCACACACCGACATTCCTTCTTCATGGTTACTTGCCAAAAGGGCTTGAGTGAGCTTGAACTTTTCAAACCTTTGAGCTTGTGGGTTAGGGAGAAAAATAGGAGGATGTGGAGGAAGTGAAGCATGATCTCTTGTTCCTCGATCGAATCGTGGAATATCATCTTCATGTGGAAAGCTTGTTCCAAGGGATTTGGGAAGACTATAGATGTCATACTTTGACATCTACCAAACGGGAGAAAGTTCAAGTTAGATGATTGATTGATTGAGTCCTTAATAAAACACCCAAATGAGATATTAAGGCTAGGACCCAACACAATACTCTACAACTTGGGAGAGGGATGCCGTAACCCAAATTGCAGAACATTTGAAGGTAAGTGAATGACGATTCACTAATTTTCCACCATGAAAAACGAAAAAAAGATTAAGTTTTAAATGTATTGGAAACTCCTAGATCTTTTGAGATTCATTGAACTTTTCAATGGCATGTTTAAATCTCGATATGCCCCTCGATTTGTGACTGGGATGCCGAGGATCACAAAACAGGGTGTGAATAACCATGAAAATATACATGGTGCCCCCAATGTTACAGTCACCTATTCGATGTGCCGATTAACCACACACGCTCCACCGAACTATGACAAACATCAAGTCACCCTTTGCCACCTTTTCTTAGAACTCAATTAGTGTGTCGGTTAACCACACACGCTCCACTAACGCCTTAGCAAGGGTACAAAGTGTAATTTCATGGAATTGCATCAATTCACTTTTTCCTAAAGTAACTAAGATTGGGAATTTTGTAAAATATTTAGTTACTTTAATATTCATTATACTTTTACTGAGGAGAGGGTTTGCCCAATCCTACCCGTTCGGCTAACGACCCTCCACCAATCAAGGAAGCGGTGGGTGAGAGTGGACATCCATTAAACGACCATTTTATAGGCCATAACCTTATACCCCCCTTATAGATCGGCTTCATGAATGAGGCCTACTAACGGTAAGACTAGCAGTTTAATTCATACATATATATAATATTAGACTTTTAATGTTATATATAGTATAAGGGTGTATTTTACACTTTCAAAATACTAGGTGGTTTAATTTTATAAATTACACTTTTAATTTAATTAAATATAAACCATATCATTATGAATTTATTACCTCTCTTTTAATTATACTTTTAATTAACTTAATAAAACCGTAAGGGTGTAATTTGAACTTTTCAAAACTAGGGTTTTAGAATTTAAAATTTCAAAAATTAAACTTTTAATCAAAAAATTTAAATTCCAAAACCTGAGGGCAAGTTTTGAAACATTTCAAAACATTAGGGTTTAGAATTTAAATATTTCAAAAATTAAACTTTTAATCAAAATTTAAATTCCAATGATAGGGTTTAACTATTTAAATTTCAAAACTAAAACTTTTAGAGTTCAAATGTAAACTATAAACCTAAGGGGTGTAAATTGAAACTTTTCAAACTTACTAGGTCAAATATTTGACTAATAATGATCCTATAATATCCACATTTAACCAAATCCATCAATTTTGATGAGGATAACCATTCCAAACTTAAAAATTCGGATTTTGGTAGGAAAAACGAGTTTTGGTAATTATCCTCATTAGAAAATGGCCAGAAAATCAAAAATCCCTTTTCCAACTCGTCGAGTTCTCTTTGGAACTCGTCGAGTTCATGCAACTCGTCGAGTTCTTAGAGAAACTCGACGAGTTCATCAGACAGTCAGCAAAAAATTTCGATTTTCTGATCTTTGGCAGTTTACAATTGCATCAATTCATCATACAAACAACCTGGGCTCTGATACCACTGATGGGTTTTGAGCACTACATCATTTATGTGGTGTACGTGCAAACCCTAAAGCTTTGGATCTAGTTTGTCTAATGAACATGCAATAATCATCCAAATCCATAAACCCTAGATCTAGCATACAATAATCGAATAACATATGAATTAGGGTTTAGATCTTACCTTGATTGTTATGTAGCAATAACAATCTCAATTCCTTATTGTAATTGGCTTCTGAAAGCTTAGTGTCACAAGTGTCACACCTCTAATGGCTCACAAACACCAAGAGCAAGAGGATGACTTAGGAGAAGAGAAGGAGGCACCAAAAACGTCCAAGAACCCTAAAGAATGCTTAGCCACGTTTTTGGTGCCCTAGGGGTCTTTAAATATGTGAGGCTATTAGGGTTTTGAACTAGGAAACCCCAATCTAACTGCTTAGGCCCTAAGCAGCCCATGGACTCCCTCCTTAGAGGCCTTGGACGAATTCTTATGGGGTTCCCCATAGATTTCGTCCACTCCATCCTTATGGAGTCCATTAGCCCAATATTTAACTATCACACAATTGATAGTTCTAGTCCCCTTTATATAACTAATGTCTTTTAGCCACAAAATTAATTTCCTAATTAATTCTTGACTAATATTAATTAAAAATATGATTTCTCTTCTAATATATTAATAAATCATAATTATTCTCTTTCTCCATAAATCATCCTATCAAGTTGCTTCGGTGAAGGCAACCCAAAAGGACCATGCTCACAATCGGGTCAAGTACATACCAAAATAGTTATGGACTTAGACACTAATCCAACATGTACTGCTGCCTGTGATACAAAGAAGCTGAGTGGGCCAGCTTGGGAAACCTGGTTAGTCCATAGGGTTTTCAACCCACAATAATATAAATAATATGTTTAATGATCAAACAATCAACCCAATTACCATCCCTATTTTCTTCTTTATTCTTCCCTAAGGATCTATCCTAAGGGTCATCATAGTCATCGTTGCTGACAATATTTTTATAGGGATTTCTATGCAATACATGC
The DNA here is from genome assembly GCF_052849685.1 of Lactuca virosa. Lineage (NCBI taxonomy): Eukaryota > Viridiplantae > Streptophyta > Magnoliopsida > Asterales > Asteraceae > Lactuca > Lactuca virosa. Next base: position 84,211,079 of record NC_136432.1, read on the forward strand.
CAGCATGTTTCTTTCTATTTTCATTCGTAAGGATATGTCCTAAGGATCATCTTAATCATCATTGCTGACAGTACTGTTACATGAATTTCTCAGCAATATGTGTCAGTACGGTAGAGTACATCAAATGGGCACAAAGTTCATCACCTACAGTTTATAAAACTGCTTGTGTTCCACGAGACTGTAATGAAATAGTCTGCTGGTCATCACCTATACCCTGTTAGGTAACTACATCATTGGTACACTAGTACCATTCCTACATCATTAGTACACTAGTACCATTTCTACGTCGTTAGTACACTCGTACTATTAAAAGTCGTGACATCCTATTGTCATTTTCATCATTCATCGTACTATGGCTTCTTATTAGCTTCATTTCACATCATACTATGGCATTTTAACTCTCCTTAATCTTCTCATTACCCTTTATTACATAATGTATTATATTCATGAAAATACATATATGACATAAATCATATAAAATTTATCTTTATAATATTTCATCTATTACATAACATGTTTGCACATAAGCACATATAGCATTTAATTTTCTAAATACTTCATATCTATGTGTAAGATGAAAGTAACTATGCACTCACTTGTTAAAGTGGATAACTGAAAAGTCGGGTCGCTTCAGTACTTAGCTTTTTCTTCGATGAGACCTAGGTTCATATTACTAAGTCTTAGTCTTATATTCCAGGTGACTAATCACATTCTAAATTCCTTACTAATCCCAATGTATACATCAATATCTATCAAGTAAGGAGCAACCACATATGATCATATCGGAGGTAGGGTCCATTTGGTATATAGAACAAACTGTTTGGAAATCCGACTCTCAACACCTCACTAAATCTAGCCTAGACATCATCCCTGTAAATAGATCAACCAGTAGAATGACTTGAATCACTGATAAATCTTAATTATTGGTTCATAATAATGAGTATGACTATAATTAAAAGTTAGACTTGAATAAAATAAGTGTAGTTGAACTTACAAATCTTTCTGATGAAAACTAAGGATTATGCAGGCAGAAACTCTATCCGAAAGCTCTATCTGTTAGGCGCTCTAGGGCCTCGCTAAAGTAGTCGGAAACTAGAGAGTAAAGGGACTAGAGTTAAGAAGAAATTTCAAAGGATTTGGCTGAAATTTGAGTGAGAAATCAACTGAACATCGACAACCTTTTATAGCTGAAAAAGGTAGGGAGTGCCGCACATGTTGTCTACGAGCTCCGTTTTTGACGTATTTTATATCCATGCATAGCTATCAACGAGATATACAACTGTTATTTAGACCCCTTCGGCTAACTTCACCTTATTTTTATTATTTATTCTTAGTAAGCTTAGCATGCTAAAGTCCATATATAATTCATAGCTTTTTCATATGGTATCCGTTCTCGACTATCTTTATATCGATGGATAGGTATTGACAAGATCTTAAACTCTAGTTTAGATTGTTTAAGCTAAAAATTGACCGATCAAAATTCGATTTCTGTGCTAACATAGCTGCGCTGAAACTTTGAAAAATCATAACTTCCTCGTAAGAAGTCAGATTTAGACGTTCTCTATATGCACTCTCTCGTTTTTATGATTACTACGACTTTCGTTTAGATTAATTAGGATAAAAGGCAACCTATCTAAAATTCACTTTACAATACACAGATCCATGCCTGTTTAATCTCGAAACTTCGAAGAATCATAACTTCTTCATATGAAGATGGGTTTCAGCATTCTTTATATGTACATAATTCTTGTCACGTATACTACAACTTTAGTTAAGATTACTTACCCTAAAAATCTTCTATAAAAAAAGTCATTTTATTGCTTATTTGTCTAGCTTGAATCTGCGGCTGTTACAATTATATCCCCCTTAGGATGATTACGTTCCAGAATCATCTGCAAAACATGGTTTGTATAATGACTCCGCATGTTACCTTTCCATCCTAGATAATGGACATAACTCTTATGTCTCTTCAAATTACTCTTGGACTTCTTGAATGTTGGTGGTGTTCAATCTTTCACATTCTCTTCATTCTAAATTTGATCTTCATCGGAGACTCATGCTCCTTCTAGAATTGACTTAACATATGATAACGTCTTTACTTTGAGTACCGTGACAAACCAAATTGTCATGCTCTAATGATCTTCCATCACATGATGCAATGGCAATACTCATGTCTCTTTGAGTCAGACTCTAACATGGACGATACCTTGCTTCATGTTCTAATGAGTTATAATCACATTTTATCATGTAGCACTTCTAGCTACAGGCTGCTCAATTTTAACGGTGATCGTGATACTTCTATTGATCGCTTCATTTATATTTTCCTTCACTCTAAATTCTGACGCTACATCGAACTTACTTCGTAGATTAGTTGGACTCGATTCGATATGACCACTAAGGTAAGAATAGCATTCATCTTCTTAGTCATTATTGAAACAAAAGGTAATGATGGAAATGAACAAAATGATTTCAACTATTAGTGCCATGTGTAACCTTGTGCCTTTCCCTTATCCAAGTGCGAGTCATGTGCTTCCAATAGTATAGGCCACTGCTACCTTTCACACCAACTCATACTCGTCCCAAGAATTGTCTCGTAGTTTTCTAAGTCACCACTCAAGAAAGTCATACAACGATTTAGTACATCAGATAGTGTAAGATAATTAGGGATTATATTACTTCTAGAAAATGTTTACATGGTTATTCAAGTTTATCATACATTATGCCTCTTTCATCAGGCTACATCACATAATACTATATGTATGACTACTTTATATCTTGAGCTTCGGGTAGGTAGCTTCTTATCCTTGATCTCTTGCATCATCATCTGCTTCATCAAGGATCATCTGCAATGCTCTTGCCTTTGGCCTTAGCGGCACATTCAACCTTGTTGCTTTATTTTTATTAGAGAATCCTTGAAACATGCCCCTTATCTCCACATTCGTAACATACCTTATCATTGAACGTACAATATTTGGAATAGTGACCAGCCCTTCCGCACATGTAGCAGGGCACTTCTTCGTCGCATCTTCCGAAGTGATTCTTCTTGAACTTTTCACACCAAGTGGCTTCATCGCTACCCTAAACTTCTTTTCATTTGGGTCAAACTTCGATATTCTTCCTTTCTTATTTAGACCTTGAAGATTCCTCAAGCATGCTTTTCTCTCCTGCCTCATCCTTTCCAGACCATTTTCCCTTATCTGGGTCTCTACATTTGTAGCCGCCCAGATGGTTGCTTTTAGAGTTGTTGTTAGCTTCACCATTGGACCAAAATCCATCGGTAGTCCACTAGAAAATTTATTAACCTTGGAAAGATCGATAGGAACTAAGTAAGGAACCAAATTCATCTTCTCAGTAAAGACTGTTGTAACACCCACAAATTTCAAGCAAATTTTAAACTTTTTCAAAACACTTAAAACCATTTAACATTACATAGTTTGTTTTCAAATTAATAATTATCACAGTGTCCCAGTATCAATTCATAAAAATCAGGACAGCAGGAGGAGCGGTATGATCATGCCTTCGCCTTCCCGCGATCACCAGAGGTACCTGAAACAACAACTGAAACTGTAAGCCCGAGAGCTTGGTGAGCTACCCCCAAAATACCAGCCTCATATAACCATAATCATATCATGTCAACAAAAGTATATATATATACATATCAGCATGCATCATGAGCCTTCAGCCTGACTGGACCGCCTCGCAGGCCTTCAGTCTATCTGGACCGCTTTCCGAGCCTTCGGCACGTCTGTACCGCCTCTTAGGGCCTTCAGCCTATCCGGACCGCTCGTCGGGATTTCGGACTGACTACCATACCCTTTTGGGTTTGTAGTCTATCTGGTCCGCCCTGGGTATGTTGGCCTTCAGCACGAAGCAGGACCGCCTCAACCCAACCCCCAATCAACCAAACATGTGCACATACATATCATACATTATCATAATAACAGTCAATCGATCTAGCAGATCAAACAGCATAACAATATCCTATAACCAGGACACCGACCTACCCCAGGTCACCAACATAGCATAATCCTATAACCAAGATACTGACCAAACCAGGTCACTAAGCATAAGCATATCACCATCCAAACTACCAGAATGGACAAAATATATCATGCAATCATCCGGATACAAATCCATAAAAGGGCCGGCCTTGGTGCCTTAGACCCTGTTGATACAGTGAGGATAACTCACCTCGCTAGTAGTGCTGAGTCTGTAACTCTCTGACTGTTGTCTCACCGGAAATCCCAAATTGACACATAATAAGCACTAGGTTAATACCCAACATAACTCCCTTGACTAAGTGTCCACATTCCTTATTTAGTCGATTCTCTTTATTGGGCCAAGGCCCAACACCAAGTCCTTGACTTGAAAGTCCAAATATAAAGTCCACTAGCCCATCCTCCTAATTGGGCCTAAACTCATGATCCACTATCACTACCTGGCCCAAAACACATTATTTACAGAGTCCAGCAACGGCCCAAATCCATCTAGTCCATTAACGGTCCAAGCCCGAAGTCCAATAGACAAAAGCGCAACAGAGGAGGTACGCGGGGCGTACTCTTATGGTACGCGGGGCGTACTCATCCAACGTTGACCACCATCGGGGTGGTTGACCCAGTACGCTGGGCGTACGCTACGTTTTTCCAAAACCTTATTAAGTGCTTAATGGCTTAAGCACTTAAGCCCAAACCTCAGATCCAGAGACCTAACATGCTTAGGATCCATAAAGTCATGAACTTTATCACTTTGGACATCCATAAAGTTCTTATTTCTTGGTCTTAGTCCATTAAGACCTTATTTCTCTTTGCATGGGATACATACAGCAAATGGGACTTTATTTTTAACATTCAATGTCCCTTCAAGAGCCTGGAAGGACAGCTCTTTTCGACCAAATCACAACATGCTCCACTTTACGACTTTTGGGACAAGGATTTCTTCTAATAAAGTAAAATGATGAGATATGTATACATGCATAAAGTTTGGAACTTTATACCTTTTGGAGCTTCTTGAACACAAGCTAACTTTAGATCTACAAGCTTGATCTCTTCCTCCAACTCTTGATGCAATGGTTTTCCTCTTCAAGCACTCAAGAACACACCAAATGAGCTTAACACACAAAAAGGGAGGCTAGGGTTTGAGAGAGACGAGGTTGATATGTGGAGGCTGAGGTAAAAGCGGTGTGGGTGCTCATCATGTTGCTTATATAGGCCCCAAACCCTAAATAATAGGGTTTCATCTAGACATTAGTACGCCCAGCGTACTAAGGCGGACCTTAATACGCTTAGCGCACCCTTAAGTATGCGCGGCGTACTCTCTTTTGGCTCAAGTTGCAACTTGGTCCTTAAACTTATTTTAGCTCTTCACTTCCAACCTCCAAGGACCACAATGGCAAGGAAAAGAAAGAAGAGGGTTCGGGAATACCTGCCAAATCTTAGGATGTTACAACTGTAGCATACTCGCTGAGACTTAGCCTTCCTTTTTTCAGGTTCTGGAATTCATTGTTGATCTCCAGAAGGTCTTGCTCAGAGCAGTATTGCATTTTTAACTCCTTAAGGAAGTTTTCCAAGACATCTTCCCCACTTCTCCCTTTAGAATGGAGTCAGCTAACAACTTCCACAAGCTCAACACTCTAGTCTTCAGTTGTCTGACCGCTAAGACGGTCCTCTGTCGGTTATTGCAGTCGAAGCTCTCAAATACCATCTTCATCTCAAAGATCTAGTCCATAACCTCCACTGGTGTTGGGCTCCGAGATAGACTTCTCACTTTGGCAGCCATGAAATCTTTATACTTACATCCTTCTTTCTCAATCCTATCATCAGGATTGTTCCTTCTAACTACTTAGGGCTCAACCTGGCTAACAGTCCGACTGTAATTTCCTTCCTTCGATTGTTCTGCTTCCAAATCACATTGAATGAAAGGTGCAGTGGGTTCATCCCTATTATCACGTAACATTTGTCTCATTTCCTACTTTTGTTTGGCCATCATAGCCTGAATCGTTGCTTGGACTCCTACCATCGTGACAGGTTCAGCTACTGGTACCATTGTAGGTGCACGCTCGATCACACTGGGCACATGTTGTTGCTTTCTATTAGCGTTTCCTAGTCCACTTTGAATTCTCACCATGTCGATCTATACACTAAAGCAGACGTTCAGTGTACCTAGACGAGAATATTAAGATAAGGAAGGTTTAGATGCATAATCCTCATTATCACTCTAAAAAGTTATATGTCCTATTTTTAGGTCATAAATAGACTCTTCATCAAATCAAGTAACAACAAATTAAGCAACTTAAGGCATGCTATAATTTATTTAGCACATAATAGTAATTTAGGCATCTTATCCTAAAGTAAGCTAGTGCTTGTGTCCATTCAGGTATACCACCTAAAATATAATAGACACACATCTCACGATCATCTCTTAACATTCTAAGTATAAGTCTAGAAATCCTCTTAATTCCTAGTTCGCCTAAACTAATGCTCAGATACCAACTGTGACATCCCTAATTTTACAGTCATTTTAAAAAATTTTATTTATGCTTATTAAAAACAAAGTTTATTTATAAATGCGGAATTTGGTCCCGTCAAAGTATTTCCGAAGAAATGTTTTTCATTGATTTACAAAATCTTGGGATTTCATATGTAACGTCCCATTTTCAAAACCAAAAATTTTCATTTTATTTAAGTAAATCTTCCCAATTATAAATCCGTTATGGAGAAAACCATTTATTCCAAATATATTTATAAAAAATTAGAGTAATATTAAAGCGCGAAATCTTCATTGTTGTTGATGAATGTGTTCAGTCATTCCTTCGCCTTTCCATGATGACCGATGATACCTAAAACAATAAACAACTGGGTAAGCACAAAGATTAGTGAGTTTCCCAAAAATACCCCCATACGATAAACATACAAGTATACATAACGACTGCTCTTTGGGCCTTCGGCCTGAATGGGCAGCTTTGCAGGCCTTCAGTCTATCTAGGCCGAATTAACAGAATTTGTTGGCCTACCGCCTCAACCCAACTTCTCCCCCGAGCCTCTATTCCTTCGGCTTACAGCCGACCCGCATCAGGTATCTTGGCGTACAACACAAAGTAGGACCGCCTCAACCCATTACTACCATATGTTGACGTATAAACAATCAGGATCAAGTAGACACATAATACAAGAAAACAATAATCATACAGCTCACTACCGCCTACTAGTCCTCACATCGCAAACTCTCCCGCTAGCAGCTATCCTCCATGAAATGCGTAATCATAAGTATCTAGAGTTGAGATAGCCACCCGAATAGATGATCCTACTCTAGAGCCACAACCAAATAAGGAACATGCAAGAAAGCCTAGATCAAGAGTTCTCAGGCTATCCTACATGATCACATACATTCCCTAGGGCATTCCACTAAATGATAACCATCAAGCACAGGTAAACATTTAGATCTACAGATCACTACCACATAGCAACATCCAAAATACCAGGATACACATCTAACATATCACTACATCATATCAACATATTAAATACCAACAATCCAAGGAATGTATAACCGTATATACTCAGAGAAGAGATAGACACCCGAATAAATGATCCTACTCTAGAACCACAACCAAACAAGGAACAGGTAAAAGAGCCTAGATCAAGAGTCCTCTGTCTATCCTACATGACTATATACAGTCCCTATGACATCCTTCTACTAAAGATAACCAAAACTAGTGGTCTGACATTGGTGCCCTCGACCCACGGGTACAATGAGGCGAAACTTGATGGCTTTTGAGCATATCTACATTCCTATGTGATCATGTAACCCTAGTTGCTTTGGATCTAAGTTTTTCACTATTGAACATGCAAATAGAATACCAAAGCAATAACCCTAGAAACTAGCATACAATTTCGAAATTCACAAAGAAAAATAGGGTTAGAAGATTACCTCACTTGTTATATAGTAATAACAAGTCAACCTTGATCATCCTTGACTCTTGAAAGCTTAGTGCCCCAAGTGTTGCACCTCTAATGGAGTCACAAACACCCAATGCAACAAGATGAGAGAGGAGAGACAAGAATTTTGGCTAGGGTTATGTATCTTATGCATATGCCAAAAATCCTATGTGGTGGGGCTCTTTATATAGCTGTGGGATGCTCGGGTTTCTGGAGGAATCCCTAATTCCTGCTTAAGGCTTAAGCTGCCCATGGACTCTTATTTAGCACGCCTTGGACGAAATCTATAGGGCATGCCTATATTATTTCGTCCACTCCTAATTAAGGAGTCTAGTAGCTCAGTTTCACAACTATCAATGACTTGCAAAACAGCACCTCCATTATTAATCAGTTCCTTTAATCCAAAAATTAATATCAAATTAATTTCTGATTAAATACTAATTAAAAATATGATTTCCAAATAATATATTAATATAATATATTAATAAAATCATTTTGAGTACCAATTTATTATTGCAAATAATAAATTCTACTCTCTCTCCACCAGTCATCCTGTCAAGTTACATGAGTGAAGGCAACTTAAAAGGACCATGCTACAATCAAATCAAGTACATACCAATTATAGTTATGGACTTAGACACCTAATCCAATAGTCTCCCACTTGGATAAGTCTAATAACTATTATTTAAAGTATGACTTAAAACTTTGACCAGCAATCGTAGCTTTCAAAAGCCGTTGTTCAATGACGCGCCCTTAAGATAAGTGATCAAATATCCCACCATTCTACAAGATATCGTATGGACATGAGACATGGATTATAATCAATCTATGTCCAAGAGTTGTTTCCTGATTTCCTATTTATGACGACTGACTAATTAAACTAATCAAATCAGTCCAGGCTTGACCAAATGCTTTAGATGTCATAATTAAATCATCAAGGGGCCCACATATATCGTTTTTATCTCATTTAGGGCAAAAGGAACGGATAAAATTTGACTCATATGCTTGCACAATTTACTCATCAAATCACATACAACAATACATTCTACAACATCAAGTTACTGATGCGTTTACGTATTATCAAAGCACAACATTCTCGTAAACAATAACTCATATTTCTCCGTTTTAAGAATATAAGATATTATCGTCTCAGAATTACCCGTGATAAAATCGGTGAAGTATTTCTCTGAGTGTGGGTTTATCCAATACTCAAATTCCTATTTCAGGAGTACTCATGAACACTGCAACAAACATTTTCCATGTCTATGCTCTAAGACAATCTACAGTCGGGTTCATGACAGTCTTAATTCACTACTTACTTCCAAAAGTACGATCGACTGTGGATGTTTGAATAACCTAGTTATTCGGGAAGTAAAACACGCGAAGTGAAACACAAGAATAATCTAATTAACTGTGGTCTCAAAACTTTTGAATATAAATAAAACACTTATTATTTAATCACCATATTAATTAGACTTTATTCATTTTATAATGTTTCGAGTAATCAACTTAATACTTGAATTAAAACAATAGCCATGCCTTGCTCGAAGCATGCAAACTATCTTTATCTATGGTCCTTTCTTTGTGAAACAAATCAATTGAATACATTTCCAATGATGTTCATTTCACAATTCCAAAATCCGTATTTCAAGTGTAAAAATACGAAATTCTTGCCACTACTAGAATCTGTTAGAGTCTAAACTTACATGCAATGATCCTTTTGTAATGTCTAGGCACCAAAATCACAGAGACTTGGCCAATGATATTACAAAACAATCCATTGGAGATTTTTTACAAAAAACAATTCCATTGAAATGAAGTCTCATATTCATGGAGCATTCCTTGAACATCCTTCTTGCATTAAAGTTACTAACTCACACATAGATCTTAATATTCAACTCCCATTATGGAAACATTTCCATATTGCCATATGACTATCAATTCTGAACACGAGTTACCTCTACTCAGAACAAGTCAATATGGTTCTTAAAAAAATTATACTATACTTCCAACTGTCCACAAGCAACGAATCTTTGGAAAACCTCAGATTGTCCTTGATAGTTATTTAACAGCTTTAGTCATATCTAGTTCTAGTCTTTTTCCCTCTTAATACCATAGGAATTTGGAAAATCAGAACAAGCGGATATTACAACATATGCAATTGATCCTATATCCGAACCATATGAGACTCGATTCATAATGTCTTACATAAAGACATGATACTTGATCAATCTCTTGCTATAATATTTCCATATATAGAATTTCCTATGTTGAATCACTTCAACACAATATTCATATACGTTCATGACTAAGTTCCATTAAAACTTCAATTTAAACATTTATATTTGAAATGAAGTATAAGTATCCTCCCCTTTAAATCTTTCTATGGCGAAACAATTTCCAAATTCTGCAACTTTGCAAATTTAGAACTTTGTTTCCTATTGCTAACTTGCAACACTTAACATAATAATCACGCTCCCACTAGCATAACAATTATGTTCTTACCAGCATAACAATTATGCTCCCACTAGCTTTGACGTGTATCCAAAAATCAACTGGACTTCTAGAAATCAATACCTATTGACTTTCTTACCAAAGTTCAGATTTCTGATACGTGTTGCTTCGATAAGTCTTTATCTAGACTTCTCAAGTTCATACACCTTTCATTAGACAGCTTATGTGTGTGTCTAAACCCTTTCAGAACTTATAGCAATAAGTCCCGAATGTTCAAACTATTTGCCATTTCTCACAATTCGAACTATGAAAAGGGATGTCGTAATCATACTCGAATTTGAGAACGCAATTATCACAATTACTAACTCTAACGATATTAACCAATCCTATAAAATCCACAAGTGAAAGTGTTTCCTCACAATCATTTTCATGAAGTAGAGAGAAACCTCTTACCACTTAGATTTTATGGTGTATGTGTTCCTATCCATGTGAATTTGTCATTTCCAACCACTATCATAAGACATGGTTCGTGACAAATTCAAACTCATATGGATTGAACTTGCTTCATCTTAATTTCTTGCCATCGAGTAGCACAAGGGCCTACCAGTGCTTCCAAGTTATTGAGCAGCTCATCCATACGGATCAATGTACTTTCATTGATCAAGATGCTTCACCTTATGCAGTCAAATAAGAACTCATAGAACTCACATGCATAGTCAACTTAACTGGAATGGGCACAGAAATAAGAATGTGTCAACACGATAGGTTATCAAACTTAGGTCGTGTGCTAGCGATTACTAAAAGGTTTATTCTCGATTGTCTCCTGAAACTTTTCAATATCAACAAGACTCCCACTGACCTCTTGACATATAAGATTCTCTGTCAAGGATCATTCGTTGACAAACAAATATTCAAGAGTTAGTATGGGTTATTATCAAGTAAACACTTCATATAATTGGTATTAGTTGGTCTTTGTTTAAACCAAAACATCACAACTACCAATTTCAAATGTGCTAGAGTAAGAAAACATTTCTACTCCACATTTCATGAGGTGTTGTAAACCTACTTAGGACATGTTGCTCGAGGTATAACTTGGAGTAACTAGAGTATGACTCTAAAACTTGTTTTTAGAACGAAGTATGACTCATTTTCTTGATTTAATCATTTCAACAATATCTTATTCCTCTTCTCAGTCATGTAAATGCACTAAGGTGTTCTTAGAGGACCAATTGTGACATGGTTTCATAATCATTTGGATGGTCATAAAACATGATACTAAAGTACTCTCCTTTCCTTTCAGATTGGAGAAACTTTTATCTTTCTGCCCAATGGATTCTTCTTATTCGTTCTGCTACACCTTAAAACTTTTCAATGTATCAGAATTATACTTAATCATGTAAGCATAACCACATTTACTGAACTATCAGTAAACCGTGACGAATAAACGTATTGTCCTTTGTGGTGGATCTAACCGGTTCACATCAATGTGTACTAGATCCTTTAGTCCTTCATTTGACTCACATATACACGTGATCAAAGAATTTAGTCTTAATTTTTCAAAGATCAAAATTCTCATAAATTACACAATTCGAATTGTAAGATTCCAAGCTTATGTCTAATTGAAACTTGGGTGATGAGAATCCTTCCTCACTTGGTAAATCAAGACATTTCCATAAGCGATAAGAATCAAATCCATTTTCAGCATTGCTATTAATAAAAATATAAACACCAATTTTCATAAATGTCATTACAAGTAATCATAAAGTAAATAAGATAAACCACAAAAATTTACTTTATTGATCATGTGCGGAAAACTTGTTCTTACAATGCAAATACATATGAAAACTATGTTTCTATATATTCCTATCAATCTATCGTAACTCCCAAGCAGTAGCTCAAAATTCTGATCATCGAACCATGCGACCGAAATCCATTTCTTTAGATCAGAATCAGCCTTTACTTCCTCTTAATCCAGTGGCTTCAAGTACACACTAAAAACACTTAGAATGCCTCACAGTCACTCACAATAGCTTTACGGTTTCAAGATTTAAGGTTAGGGACTTGGAGGCTGGAAATGAGGCCAACACCTTGGGGTTAAGGTGTTTAAATAGGGTGTAAACCCTGGAGATTGGAGTTTCATATCTGCCAGCCTACTCGTCGAGTTGAGGCCTCCCAACTCGTCGAGTTGCTCTATAAATTAGAATAAATTATAAGTTAAATATATACCAGGAACCAGGTGTTACATATATATATATATATATATATATATATATATATATATATATATATATATATATATATATATATATATATGCCCTAATTATGGATAACTTGATATTTGGGCTGAGTAACGATTAAATATAGTGCATATCCCAATATTTGACAAACATAACTTCTAGGTACTATGTTATCCTAGGGATTTGGACATTATAACATCTAGGTATTATCTTTTCCTAGACTATCGGGTATCATAACTCTTAGGCATTATCTCATAGCTTAGAACTAGGCATAGTTTCTATAGCAACATTATCCTAAGGCCTTTAGCTTTATAAAACGGTTGATATTTATAGGTATAAATATATTTTGATAAATTCATTTGATAAGCATGTATCCCCCCTGTAAAACATTTAAAATAGTGAAATAGGGGTCGTGTACTCACCCTAGTCGTGTGGTACCTTTGATATAGGGCTAAATCGGGCTCGGGACAACCTCTCTATTTATAGTCATGGATTTGAGGTTCTTGTAGCATAAATATTTGCGTGCGTCATGCGTGATGATCATGGCTCCATCCAGAGAATGCCATGTGTCACTTCCCAAATTAACCACATCACTCACAATCTACTCGAATCTGGTGTCAGATGCATTACTGGCATAGATGCGCACCTCGCGTGCACGAAAAGACTTTTAAAAATCATAACTTCTTCGTGCGAGCTACAATCTAAGCCATCTTTATATACATCATATATGTGATGATCTCAATGGGTACTACAACTCTCCTTTAGGCTGATTTAGCTAGTTTTGACTTTCATTTTCATGCCTAACAGTGGTAAAAATAAATGATTTAGAAAATCATATCTCTATCATACGGATCCCATTTTTGGCAAACTTTGTCGTAAAGTTTATATCTTAAGGAGTACTACAAAACTCCTTTTTGCACTTTTAGTCAAAACTCAACCAATCTCTAAGTACCATTTTAACTTAAGTAATTTTTCTTACGCTGTTGATTTCTATTTTTATAAAATACATGACTCTTTCCTTTGGAGTCGGATTTTTACGAAGCTTATATCCTTGAGATCACATTAACGAGTAATATCCAAATATGTTAACCATTATAGAAAACAACACAACTTTTTGGATGCTAATTTTTGAGCGTAATGGATGCTTTGACAAATAAATGTAATGGCACATTTGATTTTTATTATCTCAATATAGAATATTTCAATACTAAGCTATTTCATCTATTTTCCTACTCTTTCCTAATGGCGATCAGTGGTGGAAACCTCTCGATTGTCACACACCTGACTCACAAAGCCGACTAGAACTCAACTCAATATCGCACCGCCCACAGCTAAATGATCTCTCTGCCAAATGATGGGTACTAAACACCTCTTAAAAATCTACACAAGGTAAACATTAAGTCTACCTTATAAAAATATAAATTTTACCAAAGTCAACATGTGCCAAAAGTCAACAGTCAAAGTCAAAGTTAACAACCCACAATGCCAACTATCCAGCCTCACGTCATGGCTAGCCCTTGATCACGTCGTGAGAGTCCACTTGGTACAATTCAAACTCGTCTTGACCCAACTCAACCAACTCAATCATGGAAAATCATTGGAGCTTACCTCATGACATGAACGCCCATCTGTCACATCGTGAGCCTCAAAACGCTCAGCAGAAAACAAGACTTTCGATCCCACGTGGCGATACCTCATGTCTCACGTCATGAGCACAATCTGAAGCCAAAATCCAAAGATTTAAGTCCTTAATCCATTAAGCCCTTCACTCTAACTTTTCTAAAAGCCAAAGGGAACTCTAAAGGTCCATAAAGATGATTAGTTGATGGACATGCATGCGTCATGCATGTCCTCCATCTATTCTAGGTCAAAATGAAGAGATTAACCCAAAATTCTCATGCATGGGTCCAATAATTAACCAACTTCTAGATCAGAACCATAATCATACTCCAAGAACCCTTAGAATGCATAAAGTTGTCAATATATCCACATCAAGATCTTCCGGAACAGTCTCGAGGAAGGCCACCAGCACCCCGACGAATGTCCCGTGGCAGCACCATGCAAGTCTTTGTTCCTCTTAGAAGCACCATCCCTATTTTTTTATTTCAACGGAAGGAAATTCCTAAGCAAGAAACTTGGTTACCTGCATACTTGGTTCCGTTTTCTTCAAATAGAAAGTAGAGACAACAATTTAAACATCGTTAGCAATCCTTCGGTTATCCATTCAAACTTGCTAAAACATGAAAAACATGGGACACAAACTTAGATCTAATCACTATAAGCAATAAAGCTTGAGCCTTTGACACTTACAAAGGTCCAGAAACAATATGATATGGTGATGATGTTGTTTCCTTGCAAGATTCACCAATACATCACCTTATTCTCCTTATTCTATTCTTCTTCAAGCCAAAAAATGCTCCAAAAAGGCCATGATTCAACCAAGGAATGAGGGTTAGGGTTTTTATTAGGTAAAAGAGTGTTGAGGCTGATAATGAACCCTACAAATGACTTAGAAGGGCTTAAATATGAAGGAAACTCTAAAAGATCATGGGCTTGGGATGCAACAGTTCTCAGATCGTGAACCTTTATGTCTCACATCGTCAGATCAGTCTCGAACACAATTTACATATTAACCCATGTCACATCGTGACCACTCAAAGGTCACGTTGTGAGACTCCATTTCTTCCAAAAATCGACCTTTTGACTCCTTGAAACCCTAAATCGATCCATCCTGAAAAACGGGTGTTACAACTCTCCCCCACATAAATTAGATTTTGTCCTTGAAATGATTCCTTACTACTTTTACAGCCACACCTGACAACCCTGACAAGACTTCTCGAATCCTGAAGAAGAACGATCCTTAACACCCTACCCATAACCATCAAGGGGAAATTCGAACTAACCTATCCAAAACTTGTAAATCTTGTATTATGTCGGACCTCCAGACATACAACAACATTCCGAACTACCACCATAATGACTCCATTCTGCAACCTGGACGGAAGAAACTCTCTTCCCCTAAATTATCCCACTAGTACCAGAGAAACATAACCATTGAACATTAACCAATTCCTCTATTCCTGCACCTCAAATCAAGGGTGAATTCCCAGCACAAGTCTCAATCTTTGGTGCTATACCAACATAAAGTCACATTCTGTTAACCATCGCTAAAGTTTTCGATCTATCCGAGTTCTCCTGATACTATGCAGATCCTTCAAACCATTGGGATGCAGAAAACTAGATTGCTTTCAGAGACCGGAAACTACACACACGGTCGCACCATGAGACCACGACCAAAATTCTACCTGATTTAGGCCACTCAAGCCCACCTGCCACACGGATCCAATCCACTGATCACTAAGCTCTCCTACTCCAAACTTGATCTAAAGCCTCGACCATGCTAAACATCATCGGGTCTCACCCTCCTGAGTTAACATAACCAATCAGGACTCTCCCACGGGTCTCACCCAAACTAACATAAATAAACGGGCCTCGCCCACGGTACTCGCCCATCTGAGAGCTATACAAGCCAAAAACACTGCCTCATCTCTAAAAATCCTCATTCCCAACAAGGAGTGGTCAACCATCAATAGCGGTCCAACTTAACTCATGCATGCGTTGTGATCGTCCTACAGTCAAGCAACCACTCCTATAAAGGTCTAACTCATCCTAGTAAATGCTATTACTCTCATCATAGATTGACAACACTTCCACAACACCCATGAGCCCAGCCCATGGTCTTGCTATCTATCTACCATACCAAAACATAATCAATCATGAGTCGAAACCTCATCTAGCTAACCCGGATTAGATGTTTGGGTCATGCTTCGAACCCCAAAGCCTTCATCCGATAAGAAGAGGAAGAGAGGTTCTAACACAACCCTCAACCTGAAACCAAAAACAAACCCATAAAGTGACTCTACTGATGCTTCGCGTATACAGGCAGATAACCCAAATCCTTATTTCTTGTGTAAACCTCAACCCATACCGTAACTAGAACTAGCTATCCACTTGCCTAGGTATGAAACCTCTCCTTTTTTCATGCCTGGCACTATTCCCATCAATCCAATCGGTTCTTCCTCACTTGGATTGAACTATACTATGTCAACCTCATGACCAATGGACTTCCGAACCATGTCTCAACCTTACTACTCCATTCCTATCATCCTAATCTTAAAAAAACTATGATTTCAAGATCATACAAGCTAGGGTACCCACACGCCAAAACAGATTAAATGCTTCGCTACCAAAGTAGGAAGACATTATTGCATCCAAAGCATTTCCCGAGAAGGAATTCCAAATATTTGAGCCACCTCAGCTGATGTGAAAGGACTATAAAACCTTGGTCGGAGCGGATAGATCACCAATCCAACAACCCACTTGCCAAAAAAAATTGATGCACTCAGAACAATATCGACAGATACAGTTTGAATCTGTTTGTCAATCTCAGCGGTTGGTCAAGCCCATGCGAGCAATGCATCACTCCCACCTAGAAGTGATAGGTCACTACCGCTCTTACTCTACTAATGGCGGCAATTGAATGAAAGAGCTAATCATCAGTAAACTGACATCCAAACTGAGTGACCCAAGCACCCTTGAACTCCGACTTCGTTATCGCAGAGGAGGAAACCCATTACCATGAAGTCTTTCCTCAAAAGCTTCTGATATGAGGACCACACTTACATCCTTGAAAATATGAATCTGACATTAACTAACCTTGCGCTCGCATTCTTACCAATCCCTTACACCTCTCAACCATAGAAGGTCTCAACCATCTCGAATTCCACTAATCAAAATAACTTACACTGTAACTCGCTCTGACCCATTGTGCTGAATCTAACACATCCATCCAGCTGTTGATCCTTCGAAGGGACGCTTAGATCGCTTCCACCTAAGGCTCACACTAACAATGGCTGATGTCCTAAGACCAACTCATCCAGGTACACTCCAATCATGACTCTCGGCATGCAAAATGGCATATGACAATCCTTCGATAATAATAACCAGACAATCATAAAGAACTATGATCTTTAGGTGGAGACTTAACTAAACCGAACATAACGTCTCACACATATAGACATATGATCAAAAGCATGAAAATAATAAGGCACGAAGAAAGAGAAAATGAAACATACCTATAATAGAATCTGGTGGACCTCAGGTCTCCTCGGCCTGGAGTTGAAATGCTCGGCTCCTCACCACTGGAGCCTCCCCCATGCCCTCACGGCCGTCGGTAATCCTCAATGTAGCTGGAGCATATGCTCTTACTGCTCCACTCAGCAGCCTCGGATAGTCGGCCTTCTTGTGGCCCACCTGCTTGCAGTAAAGACACATCGGAATGGAGCCTCGAGGGTAATCCCTGCTAAAATGACCAATATGACCGCCACTGAAACAACTCCTTCCTTTCTCATGACAACTCCCCTCATGAGTCCTCCCACACTTGGCACAACGGCCCCGACCCTGATGAATTCCTAATCGCGAATGCTAAGTCATGGGCCTCTTCGCCTGACTAACTGCGGTTTAAACCTGCTCTGGCTTGTGCTTTGTCAGAAGCTCTAGCTCAATATCCTGTTCCCAGGCTCTAACAATCATGTCATTCAGGGTCTTGCACCCTGAAAAGCTCACAAAGTTTCTCATGTCATCCCTCAACATATTGTGATACCTCGTGTTCTTCATATCCTCGCTCGTATCACACTTTAGGAGCAACAAAGCCCTTTCTTGGAATTTGGTAGTGAACTCTGCTACAATCTCAATAGTCTGGCGAAGGTCTTGAAACTCCCTACCCTGCTACAACACCTCAATCAATGGTGCAAACTCCTCCTCGAATCTCGTAACAAACTCCTCCCAAGTCATGGCCACCACAACCACAAATCCTAATGCACGACCGACCTCCTCCCACCAATCACAGGCTCGGTCTCTCAGAAGGGAGGATGCAAATCCCACCTTCGCCCCCTTAGGGCAGAAGCTCGTTCGCTGAGCATTCTTCATGTAAGTTTTCCATCGACGGCTAGCAATGGGGTCCTTAGCCCCAAAGAATTTCGGAGCTCCATAGGCCTTGAAGTATTGAAAAGAGGGAGTCCGAGCTCTAAACTGACCAACCGCGACCTCGGCCTAAAAGGCCCCGAGTTGTTCATCCAGCAGTTCCACAATCCCAGTTCAGAACGCGTCCATACGCTCATCCATAATCTCCATGATCCCCTCCTTGACCGTACCGAAGATCACAAGAGACTGCTCAAAAATACTGCGAGTGATTTCCGACGAGATGAACTTCCGCATCTGCTCACCAATCGAATCAGCATCATCACCAGAGCCTGAGCCAGATCCTCCTACACGAGTGCTCATCATCATGCTGTAAAGCAACCATACAATAATCATAACATACTCACAAAATTTCTCATCCTACAGGCTTCCTAGAATCTCTATGACTTTCCTTTATTTGAGTACAGATCATGTACTTTTAGTAGTACGCCCAATACTACCTTGCACATCTATCCATACTTTCCTCAAGAATTATCCTGTATCCTCTAAGCCACCTTCTCAAACTAGTACTCCAAGTACTCTCTAAATAGCACATCCAAACCCACCAAAACACTTCCTAGGCTCTTCTAGGTTCCCAAACTCACCCTTCCATTAGCTGTTGAAGAAGTCCCACTTATGTTAGTTAACTACTCCATAAATACAATTACATACAACAAAGCTTAGATAATCCTTCGACTAAAAGACTCCACCATACAACGGTTAGACTCAGACGAGAGATGTGCTATAGGCCCAAATCAATCACTTTGAGATTATTTAACCTTTGCAACATGTAAGCTAACGTATTCACTTAATAGTTAACTTAGATCAGCAAGGGTCCCACAAAGCACAAAGCAATCATCATTCGTGCAGTAACACTCCATGCCAAAAATCAATCAAAAAGGCATCCCAACCTCACTTGCTACTACCATGCTAGGAACTACCACTCTTATTGTCGGTTTCCTTATGCACGCAAATTATACACAATACTGGATCAAATAGACTGTCGAATAAATGATTCTACCCTAGGTCCACAACTAGACAAGGAAAGGGAAATAAGGCTAAATTAGTCATTCTAGGGCTATATGATCCTAACTGTATACACTTTTTAAAGCATAAACTTAGAAATCACTTCTACCAATATAGATTCCAATTATAACATAACATCTAATTCCTCCAAGTCTACAAATCTTCACAATCAAGCCTATCTATCATGCAACTCTTGAAGGTATCCTTAGCCTTATCCTAGCATGAAAATATTCCATATCATATAACATATTAACATGTATAGGTATTCTGGGAGTCACTTACGTGAGCTTGGCTGATTGCACGCATCACACCCCCTTCTTTATAAAAATCTTTTTTAGAAAACTTATTTTCTTTCAAAAGGATTACCAATTCCTCAGTTTGAGTTTAGTCGGACCCGAGAGTGTGCCCAAATCCCTCAAACCAAGGCTATGATGCCAACTTTTAACGTCCCAAAAATTCATATTAAAATTTCATTTTTAAAAACCATAAACAATACAAATAAGTTGTTCCAAAACCAATCCAAGGTGAAATATAATAATTAAACATCAAAGTAAAAATCACAAATAGCTAATGCGGAATAAACTCTAGGGATGTTGTGCAGTCAGGTCGGGCCCTTACCTTTTGAACTAAAAGTTCCTGAAACCATAAGAATAAAACCATAAGCACAAAGCTTAGTGAGTTACCCAAAATACCACATACCATACATATAATCCGGCCTAGCCTGGACATTTGGCCCAAAACATAATAATGGTCCTAGCCCTTCCTAATCAATGGGCCCAAACCCGCATACAAATAGGCCTAGCCCGAAATACAATGGGCCTAACCCAACATACTATGGGCCTAGCCCAACTTATAATGGGTCCAACCCACTCAAATGGGCCCAACCTTACATGCATGACAATGGGCCCAACCCAACACATCAATGCAAGAGTCACAAAGACACTTAGTATCTTACGTAACACATTCTAGTGGTCCGACATTGGTTCCTTCGACCCCAAACATAAAGTGAGGGGACTCACCTGACTCACAAAGCCGACTAGAACTCAGCTTAATACTGTGTCAACCACAGTTAACTGCTCTCTCTTTATGCCAAATGAAGGGTGCTAAACACCTTTTAACAATCCACACATGGTAAACCCTAAGTCTACCTTCTAAAAATAAAATTTGACCAAAAGTCAACCCATGCCAAAACTCAACGGTCAAAGTTGTGAGAGTCCACTTGGTATGATTCCAACCTGTCTCGAACCAACTCAGTCATGGAAAATCACTGGAGCTGAACTCACGAAGTGAACATCCATCTGTCATGTCATGAACCCCGAAGCTCAGACGAAAATGAGACTCTTTAGTCTCACATTGTGAGACCTCATGTCTTACGTCATGAGCACAGTCTGAAACCAAAATCCACAGATTTAAGTCCTTAATCCATTAAGCCTTTCACTCTAACTTTTCTAGAAGCCAAAGGGAACTCCAAAGGTCCATAAAAAGGATTGCTTGATGGACATGTATGCCTCATGCATATCCTCCATCTATTCTAGATCAAAATGAATAGATTAACCTAAAATCATCATGCGTGGGTCCAATAATCAACCAAATTCTACATCAAAACCATAATCATACTCCAAGGACCCTTTGAATACACAAAGTTGCCAACTTTATGTACTCCATCCATTGAAACTTCCTAAAACCTAAAAAACATGGGATAATAACGTAGATCTAACCCCTATAAGCAATATAGCTTGATCTTTTGACACTTACAAAGGTCTAGAGACAAAATGAGATGATGATGATGATGTTTATTCCTTGCAAGCTTCAACAACAGATCACCTTCTTCTCCTTCTTCTCTTCTTATTCATGCCAAGAAATGCTCCAAAAAGTCCAAGAATCAACCAAGGAATGAGAGTTAGGATTTTTCTTAGGTAAAAGGTTGTTGGAGGCTGATAATGAACCCTAAAAATGACTTAGAGGGGCTTAAATACAAAGGAAACCCTAAAAGGTCACGGGCTTGGGTTGCACCAGTTCTCACATCATGAGCCTCTATGTTTTACGTCATGAGATCAGCCTCGAACACAGTATACATATTAACCCATTTCATGTCGTGACCACTCAAAGATCATGCCGTGAGACTCCATTTCTTCGAAAAATCGACCTTTTTACTCCTTGAAACCCTAAATTCATCCATCTTGGAAAACGGGTGTTACAAAAATAAAACAAGGCAGGTGATCATAATCACACCCCAAGGTTATGTGTCAAAGATCCTATCAAGGATTTAGGGCTTTTCTAGTAAATCATTTGTGTAATTCCAATCTCGATTTTATATCCATATTGCTTATAACACCATACCCTCTCATACAATTTGGTTGATATATTTTTGATCGATTTTTTACTAAAACAATTTGGCGCCTATCATGGGGTCGTGGTGTTCATAATTCACAAAAATCATATCTATGCAATCAACCTTATCTTCTTCCTCTATTCACCCATTTCCTCAAAAAATCTCCCACCACCTCCAAGTGGACCTCCTAATTAGAAGAAATCTTAGATGCCTCTAAGAAATGCAGTTATCCGATAACTAGCCATGGAAATACATGATCCATGGGATTCCAGGATCCTCCTATTTTGTTTTCCAATAAAGAACTCTTCTCCATGATGAAGACGTTGACGCCACAAGTGACTCAACAACAGGAGGACAACATGACATTACTCAAGTAGGTGGAAATAATAAGAGCAGTAATATGTAAACCTCATGAAGCGACACCCTCTATCTTACAACCCAAGATCCTGAATTTAGATAGTGTAGGATCCTTAGGGAAACATCTGGAGACTGTAGCCCCGACATCTGTCGCAATTTTGACTTGGGGTGTAATCCCAAACAACCAAACTCCTGTGATCCAGAATGTCGACGAAGCTTTTATTACCCCTAAGAACAAAGATGTTGGTAACTTCTTCAAAAGTAATACCTTTAATACTAACTTTGTGGATCTTGGTCCAGTGATAAGTCCAGTCATGGATAGAGAACAACATCGACTAAGGCTGATGATCTTGAGCGTACCGGGAGTATTTCGACCTATACCCGAAGTATCCCCTACTAGCCACCATATCTTGAGATTTGCGCCCTCAATAGCTAAAAATAAAGTTCCAAAATGCTTCCAAAATCCCAGCATGAGGCCATACGATGGACCTACAGATCCTGAGGAATATATATCACAACATAGAGAAAGAATGGAAATCATTCCCATTCTATCGCATATCAAAGAAGCTCGTTTATGTAAGGGTTTTGGTTCAACCCTTAGAGGATCAGTCTTGAAATGGCTTCTCAATGTTCCTCCTTACTCTATAACTTCTTTTGCTCATTTAGTTAACCTTTTTAATAGTCAGTTCTCTTGTAGTAGGACATTCAAAAGGATCACTAGCGATCTTTATTGATTAGTTCAGGAGCCTAAGGAATCCCTTACAGATTTTGTAAGTAGATTTGTCAGGGAAGCGCTAAACATTCCTAATATTGACATGGACATCGCCATAGAAGATTTCAAAATGGACCTAAAGAAGGATTCTCCATTCGATGAAGATCTTGTGATGACCCCATGCTAAAGAATGGATGAAGTTAGAAGTAGAGCGCTGAGATTCATCATACTAGAAGAAGACAAAGAAATTTAAAAAACGACCAGCACCCCGAATTCATACGACAACCCTAACAAGAAGGTCGAGTCCTCGGCCCAAAGATCCTATAAATCAAAGCAATATTTTGTCTTGTTGTTCATTGCTTCAAAATCACAACTTACTACATGTGGTATAATGTCCCCTTGTTGAGATTTTAATATGATTCTGAGATCGGATCCTTTAGAATTAGAATCCACTGAACTTATTTTTCGGCTTCATGTTGAAGATCTGAAATGAAATCAACCACATAGTATGTTAATGCCTGTGATTTTAAAGCAGATCTTGATTGCATCTTAAGTCATATGTACTTAACTGTACAGACCACTTTGTTATCCATCCTGACATCTCAAAGTTTCTTATCACATGCTTAATTGGATAGTTAGTTTTTACACAAATAGGATGAGTTTCAAAATAGTGATGAAGTTTTGTCGAAGCACAAACTAGAGATAATATTGGTTATTCAAGATGTGATTAGTTGGTTTCAGCAACCAAGAAACTCTTACTTACTTAATATACTAGATGTTGAACACCATATTTTTCCTTGACCAAGACTACACTTGCTATATTTTTGGACACGACAAAATATAGGAACAAAGGCTCTCCATCTTCGGGTTTAGCCAGCAAGGGAGCCAAAGATTGATAACTCTTCAGCTCTTCGAACTCTTCTCATGATCCATCATCCATTCGAACATTTTGTTCACTCTTAATATATCATAGAAAGGTTTTCATCTTTCGGATGCAATAGCGATAAACTTGTTATGGAATGCAACTCTACCTGTCAAACTTTGAATGTCTTTGGTCGAAGTTAGGGATTGAAGATTCAAGATAGCCTTGATATGTTATGCACTAGCTTCAATCCCTCTTTTTGTCACCATGTAGCCCAAGAACTTCCTTATATTTACAAGGAAATGGAACTTGGATGGGTTGAGCTTCATGTTCAACTTGTCCAAGATATTGAACGCTTCTTCAAGATCTTGGAGATGATTATCGGCTTTCTTGGACTTTACTACCGTGTCATCTATGTAGACTTCCATGGTCTTCCCAAGTTGTTTCATGAACATTTTGATTCACCAATATTTGATGCGTAGCGCCTACATTTTTAATCCAAAATGCATTGCTATATAACAATATATACATATTGGGGTTATGAAAGTTGTATCTTCTTGGTCTGAAGCTCCATTTGGATTTTCTGAAATCCTACTGAAGCATCCATGAAGGTAAGGATTTCATGACATGCAGCTGCTTCCACCAAAGAACCATATATGGATGTGGAAATTAATCCTTAGGGAAAGCTTTGTTAAGATCCGTTAAGTCTACACAAACTCTCTACTTTCCATTCTTCTTTTCTACCACCACCACGTTGGCTACCCATCTTGGGAATTTACTTCATTGATCATCATGGCCTTGAGAAATATTTTGACATCCTCTTGGATGATCAAGTTCCATTCGAGTAAAAATTTTCTTCGTTTTTGATGGATTGGCCTAGAACTTGGATCAATATTTAATTTATGAGTTATTATATCTTTGGATATACCTGTCATATCCTTATGTTTCCAAGCAAAGATCAATTTTCTGTTCTTCATGAATTTGGTAAGATTTTTTTCAAGATCTATGCATAGTAGAACTTTGATGTTAGGATCCTCAGGGGTCAGCAAGACTTCTTTGACTTCATTCTCTTTAGTTTTTATAACACTTTTTTTCTTTTTTAATTGCTATGCTTTCCTGGGTATTGTTGAGTTTTTAATTGAAGTGTTATAGTAATCTTTAGCTTCTTATTTTTCATTGTTGATCTTGACTACTCCCCATGGCGTTAGCATCTTCACACATTGATGTTAAGTTGAAGGGACAAATTTCACGTCATGGATCCAAGGCTTGCCTAACATAATATTATAACGAGACAAAGAATCAACAACACAAAAAACGTTGAATAGAGTTAACTCCATATATATATATATATATATATATATATATATATATATATTGGCAGTTGAATCTCTTCAATGGTATTCTTAGTCTCGCTGCTAAATCCTACTAGGTCTGACGATCTTCGGACTTTCCCAGAGTCTATCATGTTTATCTTGTTGAGTGTTTCTAATAGGATGATTTTGACTGAACTGCCACCATCTTTCAAGACCCGTCAAATAATATGGTTGGCCACATACAATGTTATGAATATAACATTATGGTGTGGGTCTAGCATATTTTCCCTGTCATCTTCGTCGAAGGATATATCTTTTTTGTTAGTCAGAAACACATTCTTTCTTGGCATGTCTTCTCCCTCTATCTTGGAAGTTTTCACATGTCTCTTGGCTATAGAATAAGAAGTTCCATAGATGTTAGATCCACCCAAGATAAAGTACATTACATTGGCTTATGAGGGTGGAGAGGCTATTCTTTGTGGAAGAATTTCAGGATCTTGAGATTTCTGGCTATTCTTGTCTTTCCTTCTTCCCAATAGTTCCTTTAAATGCCATTTGCCCAACAAGTAACTATATCCTTTCTAACGATGAATTAATCAATTGTAAGATGTCCTAAATCTTTTTGGTAAGCACACCACTTGTATTTTTCATTCCATCTTGGGGTTTTGTCATTCTTCTTGGGTCGTCTTGCCTTGTCCCCCAACATCTTGCGTTGCACAGAGAAGACCTGAAACTTTAACATAAAAACAATACCCAGATATCTTAGGATCATCCTCTTCAACTTCCAGAGCATTAATCCTATGATTCTCAGGTCTTGAGTAGAATTTAACCCGAAAGGAATTTCAGGACGAAGATTCATGTTGCCTGTTAGGATGGTGATTGGACATGTTTTTCCTCTTATGGATCTTCTTGTCATCTTCGAGCCTAATAAATCTTAATGTTCTATTCATAACTTCATGCAATTTCTTGCACGGGGTCTTGACAAGATCCTTGTAAAATGGAGAATCTTTCTTCAGTTCCATCTTGAAGGCTTCCATAGTTGTTGCAACATCTAGATGTGGAATATATATGGATTCTTTCTCAAACCTGCTAACATAATCCCTTAAGGACTCATCATTGCCTTGAGTTACTATGTAAAATTCACTTGTTAGTTTCTCAAAAGCTCTACTTCAAGAAAATTGATTATTAAGCAAGTTAACAAAATGTGAGAATGAAGTAATAGAGTAAGGAGGAACAACTAATAGCCAGTTTAGTGCAGATCCTATAAGGGTTGAACCAAAACCTTTGCATAAACAAGCCTCCTTAAGATGTTGAGGAATTGTAACTATTTCCATGTGTTCTCTGTATTGGGTGACATGGTCTTCAGGATCCGTGGTTGAATTGTACATCTTCATGTTTAGCGTATGAAACATTTTTTGAACTTCAATGTCATAGATAGGAGCTGTGAATCTTGAGACCCTATGGCTAATAGGTGACACATATGGTATAGGTTGAATGATTCCTGGTACTTTTAAGATTATATCTCTCAACTACCTAAGTTCCTTCACCAGGATTGGGCTTATCCCTGGATCTTGGGTATTAAACATGATATTGAGTATCTCTCCAAAATCTTAGGAGGTAGGACTTCCCGTTCTAGGAGATAAACCATCAATGAAGATGGGTGCATGTCTTAATATGAAGTCTCCGTCTTGGCCTTCTGAAGATGCACTAGTTTCAAAGTTCAGGATCCTAGGCTGCAAGAATGAAGATGGAGTTGCTTTAGTTTCCATAGTCATTCTTGAATTTGATCTTAACTTCTCCATTCTTTCGAACAACATATGTTGCTTTCATATTTCTCAGTGATATGTCGATCCTTCTGGTCAGCATGGATATGATCTTGTTGTTCGATACTGTTTTGGCTAAAAATCATTCAAAAAGATATCAACCAAATTGAAAGAGAGGCTGTGGTGTTGTGACCAATATGGATATAAAATCAAGATTGGAACGACACAAATGATTTACAAGGAAAACCCTTAATCCTTGATATGATCACTTTAATATAACCATGGGATGTGATAATGATCACCTGCCTTGTATAGTTTTATTAATGGAAAAGCAAGCTACAGAATTGAGATTGAAAGTGCGAGTACAAGTGTTTAAGTAGCTCTAGATCGTGTGTATAGTGTGAATTATACATGTGTATTTTTAGCGTAGATTAGATAAATAGAAGTCCGAGATTCCCGTAATCTTGTTATTTGATGATTCTTTTGTTGACTATTTTTGCACATGTGAAGAATAAACAAGAAATATATTCAATAATTCTTATTGGAAGTAATATTGTTAATTTGAGGATCCTGAGTATATATATTTTAGGATCCTGGTTATATTTCCAAATTGGGGATCCTGGGACTGTCTTAGCATCTTGACCCCTAACAATTGCCCCTAAATTATACCTGCAAAATATTGGAATTAGTTTCGAATATTTAAAGAGTATACTTTAATTAAATTGAGATAATGAATTTGAAATTCAAACTCTAACGGATAGAATTCTATCCGTTTACTTAGGCATGATTAACGATCAAATCACTTCTCTCTCCTCTGTGACCTCGAATAAAAAGGGCATAGAGGTTCCTGATCCTTCTTTACTTCTTCTAACTTACATCCCAAGCGTTATCAGTCATCCCAATGTAAATCCTATCGCTTTGATTTTTCATATTTTTCTGTTTTCTTGTTTATCATGGGTAAGAAGATTCTCCATTCTCGAGTAAGTATCATGGCTCCGTCTGGGGTGGATTGAATTGATCACAAAATCCTTGCCTATGAGCAGACTTAATGTTTTAACGCTGATGACATTGGGTCCTTGAGGGCAAATGAAGCTTTTCCAGCTAGCACCATCATTAGGTCTTTTTATGTTAAGGTCCAACCAAATTTCGTCTCTCCTACTTGGGTCTGTTTCCCCTAGTATCCTTTCTCATTAGGCCTGACTTACCCTTTCTCTGGTGTCATCTCCGAATTCTTTGAAGTTGCCTAATTTTCTTACATCCAAACTATGCTTATGATCTGTAGGATCATTTTCTCGATTGACCGGTTGAATCATTCCATGGATCAAATGATTAGTCTATCCGAGCTAGCTCACGTCTCTGATCTTTCAATTTTTGGTTCTTCTCGTTTCATGTTTAAAGTCAAACCCAGCAAAACACATCTTGTTTTGAAAACAAAAACTAACAATGGTTCTTAGAAAGAGAGGTTTTCTTTGCGAAACTCGATTTCCCAACGACGATCTTCTGCCAATGAACCGGGTCAAGAAGGGTAGGATTTGATTTATTAGGGATATGAAATTCACATTCTCTTATTTTGTTTGATTTTATACAGCCACCAACCTCGAGGAACTTTCTCCCGCCAACGATGAAACTGAAGAAAAGATTGAGTATCTCCTTTCCTTGACAGAAATCGAAAGAACCTTCAAGTCTGAGCAGCCCATCTTCCAAGAGAGTTCATCCACTACCTTCCCAATGACTACTAGTAAGCATCCTCTATTCATTCACTTTATTGTTAGGGTCTTGAACTCATGAAGATCCTATATGATTCTTAGGATCCAAGGTCACTCGTTCCAGTGCTCGCTTCGCCCTCTCCGACCTTGAGGATGACATGTCAGGTGGTCAACTTATGGTTATGAAGGAAAAAACTTCCTCTTCCCGTCCTCCAAAGAGGGTCCTGATCGATATATCAGTGAATACCCCTGCATCCAAGAAGAGAAAGCCTTCTGAGATCTCGGACCTCATTCTGGAGAGTTTAGGGGCCGAGGAAGCCATGAAGAAACTAATCTCCTTCTCGCAAGTTATAATCACTTTTAAATCCTCCTTTTCTTTTGTACTTGATTTCTAATTTACTAAATGCATTTTTTTCAGGCTGTGGATCATGTTTCTCGATCCACTGAGGATCTGAAGCTGAGGGCTGATGAGGTGGAGCGCACTTTGAAGGAGCAGGAAGCCATCTGGATGGCAACCAACAAGGATCTTTCGGCAAGGGTGGAGAGGTTGAGAAAGTAAAAGGAGAAGAAAGAGGAGGATCAAGCCTAGGAGACTGAGGATGTAATCGTCGAGCTTAAGAGCAACGATGCCAAAACTATATGGGAGGAAAATATCAAGATGGTGGGGGATATGGAGAATGGGAACACAGGATCATGGAACGTGGACGACGGGCGTGACACCCTGGCCAAGTTAACTGGAAAGCATGTTAATGCTAGTTAGGATCCTAGGGATAAGAAGAAGAAGGAGGTGGGAGGAGAAAAAGAGGAAAAAAGAGGGTGATGGTGATCAAACCTTATATGCTTAGGTTTGATGAACTAAAAACAATTTTTTTATCTATAAAACAATTTATTTTTTGTTGGGTTGGTGGGCAACCCTTTTTTAATTTTCATGCTTTGATTTTATTATATATATATATATATATATATATATATATATATATATATATATATATATATATATATATATATGTGTGTGTGTGTGTGTGTGTGTGTGTGTGTGTGAATGGTTTGGTTGTATAAATAGTGTTAAAGTAGATTTTTCTAAGGGTATTAAGGAGACTAGGATCCTAAAAAGTTTAGGTTTTACAAAAACCATTAGGATCTTTAAAAATCTGAGATAGATAATTTTTTTATTACGATCTTGAAATATATGGGATCTTAATATTTGAAAGATATAAATTTTGGTTTAAAAAGTAGGAGAGTCTTTAGAAGAAAAGGGCAATTATTTGTTGTTTTGAGGATAGCTTCATGTGTAGTAAACATAGAAGATAAGGATAAATAGAACTTAGGGATAAACTCCCTTCCTTAGACTTCAATCAATTTTTTAGTTGTATTTTTAAACTCTTATGTATCTTAGCATCCGATAGTATTAAGGCAGGGGGAAGATCCTTCTAAATACGGATCCTTGGAAAAATCCCAACTTATAAATTCGTTGGGGAAGATCCAAACATAGAAATCATAGGGGAAGATCCCAACTTTGAATTTTACTAGAGTATATCCTAACTTAGAAATTTAATCGTGAAGTTAACAACTTAGAGATTTACTGGGGAAGATCTGAAATCGTAAGATATCATGATAATGTTATAAGTCATAGATTAAACTTTAGGATCTTAACATATGTTTAGAAATAAGAGGGTTTCTAAGTCACTAAAGCAAGAAATGATCCTCGTATCCACATCCCATAGTTAGATATCGTGCATCCAAGCAAGGTGTGGAAACCCAAACATGGATGAAAGAGGTATTTAACTCTTTAAAACTTTGAAGGGGTTAAGTACCCTTGATCGGAAGAGAGATGATCAATCTCTTATTCATGGTTTCCAGGATCTTTAAGTCTCTGCATGTTGAAAACATTAGCTTGGGGTGAGCTTGAGATTGGCTAACGCCCCTCCAATGCTTAAGTCAGTAATGATCTTGGAATAAAAATAAGCAAAGGAAAGAATTGAGGCAGAGGAGTAGGTGCATACCTTCGTTTTGTTATAATGAAACATGAATAAATTGACTTACATAAAGTACGCTTTGAGGTGTACAGTATTCCAGGATCTTGAAGAGATACTTCCTTCTAGAGTAGCTAGCCAATATGCCCCGTTTCCTGCTTCTGAATCAATGAGATAAGTTCCTTCCCATTTGGGTGCTAGTTTAACTTCTTTAGGATCCTTGCTATTCTGAAATGATTTTCTGAGGACTAAGTCACCTACTTGGAATCTTCTAACTTTGATATTTTATGGTAAGCATTGGCAATCATTTGTTGATGAGTTTCTATCCGGATCTTGGCGATATCCCTTAGTTCATCGACTGTGTCAAGATCCTGGGCCAGGATTGTATCATTGTCTTCTTAAGTCTGGAGTTGGTATCTCGCCATTGGAATCACCACTCGGTCGGGATCACGGCTTCTACTCCAAATACTAAGGAGTATGGGTTTTGACTTGTAGCCTTTTTTGTTGTGGTCCTATCTACGCATAGGACGAAAGGAAGTTCTTCAACCCATCTCACGTTGTTTTCATCTAGACTCTTTTTTAGGTTATTGATTATGATCTTATTACTGGACTTTGCTTGTCTGTTAGCTTGAGGGTGAAATAGGGTAGACATTATCATTTTGATTCCCCAATTGGTGCAAAAGTCCCTTGCTCTTTTGCTAATGAATTGGGATCCGTTATCACATATGATTTTGGCCCGGATCTCGAATCTAGTCAGGATATTATGCTTGAGGAATGAGACTACTTCTTTATCCCTTACTTGAACAAAACCTTCAACTTTGATTCACTTTGAGAATTAATTTGTCTTTGCTAGCAAGAAGAGTTTTCCACCTGGTACCTTGGGTAGTTTACTGACTATGTCCATTGACCACCTCATGAATGGCCAAGTAGAAATGATGGGGTGTAAAGGTTTAGTTGGTTGATAAAGGATATTGCTATGTCTTTGTTCAGCATCACACTTGTGAGAGTGTAAGAAGGCATCTCACTTCATGGTTGGCCATTAGTATCCTATTCTTACTACTTTCGAACATAAGGATCTGCCCCCAGTGTGGTTTCCATAATGCCCTTGATGTATATCTTTCAATACACCCATAGCTTTGTGCTCTTCTAAGCATCTTAGATATGTTCCTGCCATGAACTTCTTCTACAATACTCCTCGGATCATAACAAAGCGTGAGACCCTAATTCTAATGCTTTATCACTCTTTTCTTGTTTTTGGATCGTACCATTTTGGAAGTATTCTATGATGGGTTGGATTCAAAATCTTGCATGTTCTTGTGGATCCTGGATGTTTTGTCCAGGATCCTAAGCATTAGGATCACGGTTAGGGGGTTGGAGATCAGGATCTTTGGTTGTTGTGATGCTAGTCGTTTGATCATGGGTGGTGAGATCTTTTGTTATCTTGGTTGGATCTTCTATTGCTGGGATCATTATATGGATTTTTAGGATCTTGGTTTCAGGTCGGATCCTAAGAGAAGATCCTAGATTGGCAAGTATGTCTGCTTCAACATTCTCTTTTCTAGGAACTTGACTTAAACTGAAATTTCTAAATTATGATGCCAAAATTTTGGGTATCTAAAGGTATAGTGCTAATCTTTCACCTTTGACTACATAGGATCCAATGAAATGGTTAGTTATTAATAATGAGTTGACATATACCTAGAGATCCTTGATTTATAGATCCTTAGCTAGTTGTAGTCCCATGATTAGAGCTTGGTATTATGCTTCATTGTTAATTCTATTGAATTCACAACTTACTACATGGGGTAGGATGTCCCCATGTGGAAAATTTAGTATGATCCCAAGGCATGTTCCTCTGAATTTTGATGTTGCATCTGTAAAGAATATCCACTCCCGCATGTTTTCTTCTTTTTGAAGTTGTTGAATTTCTAACTCTACTTCGGGTTGTAGATCATCACTAAAGTCAGGCACAAAATATGCTAATGCTAATGACTTTATCGTGGATCTTGGCTCATATTTAATGTCATATGTGCTTAGCTTCACTGACCACTTAGCCATTCTACCTGACATTTCTAGTTTTCTCATGACATTTTTAATAGGATAGTTATTCCTGATGTATATAGTGTGATTTTTGAAACAATATCTTAGTTTGGTAGAAGTTGTAACTAGTGCGAGTATCAATTTTTCGAGGTTAGAGTACCTGGTCTCGGGATCCAAGAGATTTTTATTTACATAGTAAATAGGATGTTGATCTCGTCAAGATCCTTGGCTAGAACCGCACTAACAACATTTGATGACACTGAAAGATAGAGGATGAGTGGCTCCCCATCCAATGATTTCACCAATAAATTTGTTGAAATTAAATATTTTTTAAGTTCTTGGAAGGCCTCTTCATGCTCTTTTGACTACTCAAATCTCTTGTTTCTCTTCACGATATCATAGAGAGGTTTGCACCTCTCTGAGGATTAAGAGATGAACCTATTTAGGGTTGCCCCTCTTCTTGTGAACCTTTGGATATCCTTGGTTGAAGATGGGGATTTTAGATCCATTATGGCTTTCATATGCTCTATACTTGCTTATATTCCCCTCTTAGTGACTATGTAACCAAGGAACATGCCTGCCTTCATTCGAAAGTGGCATTTGGATGGATTTATCTTCATGTTGTATTCATCTAGTATGTGGAAGCTTATTTAAGATCCCTAAGGTGATCTTCGGCTCTTCAGGATTTGACCACCATATCATCAATGTATACTTCCATGGTGTCCCCTAGTTTTTCCTTGAATGTTCAATTTACCAATATTTGATACGTTGCTCCTGCATTTTCTAGACCAAGGGCATAGTAATATAGCAATATATACATGTGGGGGTTATGAAGGCAGTGTCCTCTTGATCAGACGGTACCATTTGTATTTGTTGGAGCGCAGTCGAGGCTTCCATGAATGTTAGTAATTCATGGCTCGCCATGGCATCTATAATAGAGTCGATGTGTGTCAAAGGGAAAGGATCCTTAGGGTAATCCTTATTAATATCTGTGTAGTCCATACACACCCTCCATTTTCCATTCTTCAATTATGCTACCACCACGTTGGCCAACCACCTTGGAAACTTGACTTCATTAATCATTCATGTCTTAAGAAGTTTTTCAATTTCCTCTTGGATGATTTGGTTCCTTTCAATTGCGAACTTCCTTCTCTTTTTATGTATAGTTCTGAAAGAAGGATCTATATTAATTTTTTAAGTTATAATTTCTTTGCTTATCCATATCATATCTTCGTGTTTCCATGCAAACATCTTTCTTCTATTGTTTAGAAACTTCATTAGGTCTTGTTTGATTTCTTCGGGTATCCATCATCCTATAAGTACTTTGGCGTTAGGATCCTCATGATTTAAGGGGACTTCTATTACATCTTGTTCTTCTTCTTCTAATACGTCTTGTGACCTTTGCTTTAGTTGTTATGCTTTTCTTGGTGCCGTGGAAGGATTCATTGAGGTTTTATAGCATTCTTTGGACTCTTGTTGATCACCGATGATCTTCATTGTCCCCCAAGGGGTAGGCATATGCGTTAGAGGTATGTTGATGGTACTGCTTTCATGTCATGAATCCATGGTCTACCTAGTATAATATTGAAGGAAGATAAAGCAGCAATAACAAAAAAGCATTGCATAAAGTTTACCCCTTCAATGTAGATAGGCAGTTTGATCTCTCCAACTGTATGCTTCGTTTCACCGTTGAATCCTATCAATATGGAGGATCTTTTGATTTCTAATTATGGTACATTCATCATGGTCAGAGCATCTAAAAGTATGATGTTTACCAAGGATCCTTCGTTTACTAGGATCCTTCTGACGAAGTGATTGGAAATGTAGAGAATTATTACCAATCCATCAGGGTGAGGATCATGAATGTTCTCTCTCTCCTGTTAATCTAAGGTGATTTCTTTCTCGTTCAATATTGATGTGTTCTTCCTGGGTATCTCTTCTTTCTTCTACTTTGACACCTTGGCATGTATTTTGGCTACATAGTAAGAAATTCCACAAATATCATAACCCTTAGAAATAGCGTTGATTACCTTGGCATCCGCAGGAGGGGATCCTGGGTTTTCTAGAATCTTTGCAGGGTCTTGCTCCTTATATTTGGATCTTTCTTTCCTTCTTCCTAAGATTTCCTTAAGATATCCTTTGCTCAGGAGATTGCTAATTTCCTTCCAGAGGGATATACAGTCCTCACTGACATGACCAAAATCCCCATGGTATACGCACCATTTTGATTTATCCTTCCAGCCGCTTCATTTTTCTCCTTTCCTTGGCTACCTTGTTTTCTCACCAAGATCCTGCATAACAAAGATTAGACTTGAAACATCCAAAGAAAAACAATAGTCAGTGATCTTAGGGAATTCATACTCCTCCCCTTCATTATATAGGGCATTAACCCTATGATGATCAAGTTTGGAGTATGTCTTTTATTTTTAGGATCTTTGGGCCAAGGACTCAGCTTTCCTATTAGGGTTGCTGTATGAATTTGGGGTGTTGGTCCTTTTCTGAATTTCTTTGTCTTCCTCTAGTCGAATGAATCTCAGCTCTCTACTTATGACTTCATCCATTCTTTTTCATGGGGTCATCACAAGATCTTCATAGAATGGAGAATCCTTCTTTAGGCCCATTTTGAAAGCTTCTACGATGGTGGCCATGCCAATATTAGGAATGTTCAATCCTTCCCTGCCAAATCTGCTTATAAAATCTCTAAGGGATTCCTTAGGATTTTGATATACTTGATAAAGATCGCTAGTGATTTTTTCGAATGTCCTGCTAGAAGAGAAATTATTATTAAAAAGGTTAACAAAATGAGAAAAAGAAGTAATATAGTAAAGAGGAACATTGAGAATCCATTTCAGGGATGATCCTGTAAGGGTTGAACCAAAACCCTTGCATAAACAAGCTTCTTTTAAATGCAATGGAATGGGAATGATTTCCATTCTTTCTCTATATTGTGCTATATGTTCCTCAGGGTATATAGTTACATTGTAGAACCTCATGTTGGGAGTTTAGAAGCGTTTTGGAACTTCAATGTCATCTATTGAGGGAGCAAATCTTGAGATATTGTAGCTAGTGGGAGATACTTCGAGTAAAGGTTGAACTACTCCTTGTATGCTCGAGATCATCTGCCTCACTCGATGAAGTTCTCTAGCCGTGATTGGACTTATCCCTGCACCAAGATTCATAAATTTAGTATTAAAGGTATTACTTTCGAAGAAGTTACCAACATCTTTGTTCTTTGGTGTAATGAAAGCTTCTTTGATATCCTATATCATAGGAGTTTGGTTGTTTGGGATTACACCCCCAGTCGAAATAGCGACGGATGTTAGGGCTGCAGTCTCCAGATGTTTTCCCTAAGGATCATGCGCTATCAAAATTTAGGATCTTGGGTTGCAAGATAGAGGGTGCCGCTTCATGAGGTTTATGGATTTATGCTCTTATTCTTTCCACCTCCTTGAGCAATATCATGTTGTCCTCCTCTTGTTGAGTCACTTGTTGCATCAACATATTTATCATGGAGAAGAGTTCGTTTTTGGAAATCAAAATGGGAGGATCCTGGCTTCCATGTCTAGTGAACGAAGAGGTGCTCGTCTTAGAGGCATCTGAGTTTTTCTTCTGATTAGGAGGTCCAATTGGAGGTAGTGGGAGACTTTTTGAGGAAATTTGAGGAATAAAGGAAGAAAATAAAGTTGATTGTGTAGACATGATTTTTGAGAATTATGAACACGACAACCCTATGGTGGGCACCAAATTCTTTTGGTCAAAAATTGATAAAAAATATATCAACCAAATTGTATGACAGGCGGTGGTGTTGTGACCAATATGGATATAAAATTGAGATTGGAATGACACAAATGATTTACTATAAAAGCCCTGAATCCTTGATAGGATCTCCTCCATAAAACCTCGGGAGGTGATAATGATCTCCTAACTTGTTTAATTTTATTAATGGAAAAGCAAGTTACAACAATGAGATTGAAAGTGCGAGTACACGTCTTTCAGTAGCTCTAGATCGTGTGTAGTGTGAATTATAAATGTGTATTTATAGCCCAGATTGGATAACTAGAAGTCCAATATTCATGGGATCCTTTTAAAAAAGTATTTGCATGTTGCTTTGACATGGTATCTCCGTGTCTTAAGCTTGATTCACACGATTCTTTAGAGTTGATGAGTCTTTTGTTGACTATTTCTTCACATACGAAGAATAAACAAGAAATATATTCGATAATTCTAGTACGAAGTAATATTGATAATTTCAGGATCCTAAGTATATATATTTTAGGATCCTGGGAATGTCTCAGGATCTTGACCCCTAACAGATTACCATAACTAGTATTTATTGGTCTGCACCTACTGAATATTGGACTCGTGAAGATGTGGACACCGTCCTTTTAGGGATCTCGACATTCCTTTTGTGGTTGATTTCACTCTGAATCTTCAACCTGAAGTTCTTTAGTCCCGAGATCTTAACAAATTCGCAAGCCCAAGATTAATGCTTCATATTCTGTCTCATTGTTGGTTGCCTTTAAATTACAAATTATTGTTTGGGGTATAATGTCCCCTTTTGTCGATCTTAGTACGACTTTGAGACTTAATTTTTTAGAACTAAAAGTCCAATTTATAAAGAGGGTTCATTTCTTGGGTTCTTCAGTATCTTGAAGCCATTGGACTTGTTTTTCTGCTTCAGGTTGAAGATTCAGACTGAAATCAGCCACAAAATTTGCTAATGCATGTGATTTTATGGCAGATCTTGATTTTTTATCTTAGGTCATATTGTCACACCCTGGCCAGCGATGGAAGTGTCGGGGTTGCAACACCATTGTTGGATCACAATTAACAAACATACATTGAACACTTCAAAGAACTAAAAAAAATATTACATTCTTTCATTAATCTGGTACGAAGATTACATGGTTCAAAATCCAAAAATTCAATATTTAAAAAAAACAAGTTCAACAAAGTGTAAGTTAAACATAAAACAAGGCATGAACAGATTGGCCCATAACAAAAGACAAGGAAATATAGATTATTCCATAACTCATGAGGCTCCTTCTCCAACTTCTAATTTCGTGACAATACACATATTTTGAAATACGTCAACAAAAATTGTGGTAAGTTTCATAGCTTGTCTTGGGTCAAAAGAAAATACAAGAGACTAAAGCCTAGTTAAATACTCTCTCTTCCTTCCTTCACGTGACGTATTTCGGTCATTAAGGCTTCAAAGGATTTCCATTAAAGCAATAGCTGATCTTTCATTGGTCTGAATGTGGTTTATATGACTAAAATTCTTCTTCTTGAGAAATCTTTTGAAATGCAATAATGACAGACAATGAAAAGTCAAAAGCTGCAACATCTTGTTAAAACATGGGTTATCCAGCTTGTTTTGGGTCAAAAGAAAATACAAGAGACTAAAGCCTAGTTAAATACTCTCTCTTCCTTCCTTCACGTGACGTATGTCGCTGAACTCCAAAGAAAAAGGTTGTTGTGCATAATTTTATTCTAGAGTAGTTATGAATAAAGACAAATATGTGTGTTGCTGTCAAGAGTTACCAATTCTGAGTTCATTGTGTTATCAATTGTATTGTTAAAGAAAGCATGGATCAATGGCCAATTCATCGAATCAAAAGTAATTATGTTGGTCCATTTCTACATGCATGAAAGTTTGTATGGACAAAAGTTACTACATAAGTTTCAATGTATAGTAGCTTCTAAATTGGGCTAAGTATTGGGAAAGCTATGATCGTCGAAGCCTAGCCTTGTATTCTCTCTCACACACACACACTATATGGATTAATAAGGGCTAGTTTTGTCCAACAGGTAAAAGGTGTGATGTAAATTATTTTTGTAATTTTTTTTAGAAGTTTTTCAATAGTTTTATTTTGTTTTTAGTTAATTATATAAAAAAATTATAAGTGTTTATATTTATTTTGTTTTTCTTTTCTATTTTTAGTAAAATATAAAAATTAAAAAAGAAGTTTGTGCAGGTCTTCTTAACAAGATTCTCAAGTATATATTTTCAATCAGCCTGATAGAAATATGAAGGGAAAGAATCCACTAAAGTAACAAAGGGGTCAAACATTTAGCTTTCGGGGGAGAAATTTAAAGTCGTGTCTGGTATTCAAATTATATATAAACATCAGAAGTTATTTACCTCTTAAAGTTCTAACAGTGACATCTTTATTGTGTGTTCAAAGATATTTGGTTTCAGGCATTGATTTGCAGTTGAATATGAGATAGCATGGATGTTTGATCATGTTATGTTTTTATATAGTTTCAAGTGGGTCGTGGGATATTTAACCTAATGTGTCAATACACATTTGGTTCAAGATTTGAAAATTCATTGCACCACTCTAATAGAATTGTCGAGAAATGTCATACTTTATGATCATACACTGAGTTGGCAAAGTGTCTTAAAATTGTAACATCCCAAAATATGGTCCCAAAATTTTCATTTTTAAAATAGATAAACTAGTATTTCTAAAATATCATCCATACATCTTAACAAAACCAATGTATCAAATGTCATAAAATCAGAGTAAAATATCATATGCGGAATCCCAATGGTGTGTGTGATGCAGTCAACCCGAGCTCTTCCTTTTGCAACCGAAAGTACCTAAAACATAAACTGAAAACAGTAAGAACAAGCCTTAGTGAGTTCCCTAAACAACCCCATACCATAACTAATAAATCATACACTGGTCCCCCGCCCAGCATCGGGCCACACCCGGCATCGAGCCCCACTCGGTATACAGATTTATTATTCTTAGGCCTCGCCTGTCACAGGGCCATGCCCGCTATACGCATACAATCAATATTACATAATCATACTAACACATATAATGATCATAAATACTAGCATATGTTCCAGTCCTCAAGCCTCGCCTGACATCGAGCCCCGCACGGTATACATAGCAGCACATAACATATGCAAGGGTCACGCAGACTCCTAGCATCCTAACATAATCAATAAGGGCCAGCATTGGTGCCTTAGACCCGCTAAACCTAGTGAAGAAACTCACCTCAAATGTTGAATCTCACAGAAAGAAATCCCTAGCTGCTGCCTTTACGACTCCCCGAGCTATCAGTACAAAATAACACCCAATCAATATCTAATACTCTATACTTGGGGTAAAATGACCATTTTACCCCTGGCCTAAATTGATCCATGATTAAGGCCCAAATCCACAATATAAAAGGCCCACTAATCTTCCAAGGCCCACTTATGGCCTAATTTTCAAAAATTGGGCCTAAACCCATCCAATGGGCCTTACCCTAAAGCCTAATAATTTCCTTAGTCCAAAAGCTTGTTTTCAAATGGCCCACTAAGGCCCAAAGCAACTAGGTCCATGAAATGGCCCAACACGAGGCCCAAAGGTGCGAATCCCATTCTGACTGAGTACGTAGGGCGTACTTAGTTGTACGTTGCGCGTACACGCTTGATGACTTGTACGCTACGCGTTCAGGCTTGTACGCCCAACGTAATCCTCTATTAAGCAAATTTTTTCCATTAAGCACTTAATGCTTAGCCCAAAGGTCCAAACCACAGATCTGAGTTCTAATCAATGTCTAGACCCATAAAGTCACTGACTTGGTGACTTTGCATACCCCAAATGAATCCAAACTCAAAATATAACATTCTACTTTCATGAAAATGGCCCTAACTCATGCATGGATGGATTTAAACCTAAAAAATGGCAACTTTATGACTCAATGACCAAAATAACACCAAGAGTGGCAACTCTAAGCTTCATAAACGATATGAACTCATAAGATCTCATCAATGGGACCAAAAGGGTCCATAAACCCAAACCAAAAGAGGTCTAAGCTAAGAAGCATCAAGTTCAAGACTTTATACCTCAAATGAGTGCCAAATGATGCTTGGGTTCTGGATTTATAAGCCTTCACTCCTCTAATGAAGCTTCAAATATGGTCACCTTCCTTCAAAGTACCATAATGCACCTCGAAATGGCCTTCTAAGCTCAAAAACACACAGGTATGGAATTAGGGTTCGAGTGAAGGGTAAGGAGGACAATAAGGCTGATAAAATGAGGGTTTTAAGTCCATAGGGATGCTTAAATAGTGGCCAACCTCTAGAAATTAGGGTTTTCAAGGTCTTAATGTACGCCCCGCGTACACTTTTATACGCCCAACGTACACATTCGGATCCCCGATCAATACCCTCACATGAGTATGCTAAGCATACCACTTAGTACGCCCTGCGTACTCGCTTCACCGCTTGTACGCTAAGTGTACCATGTTGTACGCCTTGTGTACAACTCAAGGGTCAAAATGGGTCAAGTTTAATAATGCAAGGTCATAAGAGAAACTTACTGAGATTCAAGTGTTACAATTCTCCCCCGCTTGAATCAGACTTCGTCTTCGAAATCCGCTTCCCCAAACAACTCTGGATAATGCCCTCTCATCTCCTCCTCAGGCTCCCAAGTCCACTCCGACCCCTTGTGGTGCTGCCATGCACCTTCACCAGCTCTACAACCTTGTTCATCAAGGTTTTCGTCTTCCGATCCAAAATTGCCACCGGTCTCTCGATATAATTTAGGCGGTCATCCACCTGAATATCCTCCAATGGTAAAACTATGGAATCATCCCCGAAACACTTCCGCAGCTGAGAGACATGAAATGTACTATGAATCTGACTAAGCTCAGCTGGAAGATCTAGACAATAAGCAACCTAGCCCACCCGAGCAAAAAACCCTGAAGGGGCCAATATACCTAGGGCCCAGCTTTCCCCACTTCCTTAACCGGATGACACCTTTCTAAGGCAACACCTCCAAGAGAACGATATCTCCCACCTCGAACTCCAAGTCTGACCGGCGCCTGTCAGCATAACTCTTCTGCCGACTTTGACCTGTCTGGAGCCTGCTCCGAACCTGATAACCTACCTCGCCCCAACAAATCAGGGTCCTGCATTTCCTCCCATAGAGCATCTCAAAAGGAGTTCAATCAATTCTAGCGTGATAACTGTTGTTATACAAAAATTCCGCTAACGGAAGATACATATCCCAACTCCCACCAAAATCCCACACGCATGCAAGCATAATATCCTCAAGGGTCTGAATAGTCTGCTTACTCTGACCATCGGTCTGCAGATGAAATGTCGTACTGAAATGGAGACAAGTGCCCATCTCGTCATGAAACTTCTTCTAAAATCTGAAAGTAAAACGAACATCCCTGTTTGAAACCACTGATACCAGCACCCCATGACGTGCCACCACCTCCCTGACATAAATCTCGGCCAACTTCTCTGCAGATATACTTTCCTAGATCGGAATGAAATGTTCACTCTTGGTCAAGAAATCCATGATGACCCAAATAGAATCCACTCCACGCGAGGTCCTGGGAAGCTTCGTGATGAATCCATGGTGATGTCTTCCAATTTCCATACGGGAATCTCCAACGGCTGCATCTTTACATGAGGTCGCTGATGCTCAACCTTGACCTTCCTGCAAGTCAAGCACCGCTCCACATACCATACTACATCCTGCTTCATGCAGGGCCACCAACAATCAGGACGAAGATCCCTATACATCTTCGTCGCCCCGATATGGATGGAGAACCTCGACTTGTGGGCCTCCTCCATATGAACCTGGCGCACACCGCTCCAAAAAGGAACCCAGACTCACAGATGCAGAGTCAACAATCCACGGCTATCATAATCGAAGGAAGCCACCTGACCCACAATGCGCTCACTCTTCCGGTGCTCTTCCTTCATAGCCTCTTCCTGAGCCTCACGTATCTGCTCCAACAATGGAGTAATCACAGTCATCCTTAAACATATATCTCTAATCAAAACCTCGACCACCTTGCCGCTGATAGCATCGGCCACCACATTGGCCTTCCCAGGGTGATAAAGGATCTCACAATCATAATCCTTCACCACCTCTAACCATCGGCACTGCCTCATGTTCAGATTATGCTGATGCATCAGATACCTCAAGCTCTTGTAATCCGTGTAGATAGTACAACGAACCCCATAGAGGTAATGCCACCAAATCTTGAGTGCGAAAACCACGCTGCATCACAATAAACCACAAAGTCATCAACACCCTCGGGCAGGGTTAGAATTGGCGCCTCACACAACTGTTGTCTAAGAGTCTCAAAAGTTGTTTGTTGCTCAGGCCCCCAATGAAATGTCACCGACTTCTTGGTCATTCGGGTCAAAGGAACAGTGATCTTGGAGAAATCCTGGATGAATCTCCGATAATAACCAGCCAGACCAAGAAAACTCTGTATCTCAGATGGAGACCTCGGAACCTCCCACCGCATCACGGCCTCGACCTTAGCCGAATCGACCAGAA
This sequence comes from Lactuca virosa, assembly GCF_052849685.1. NCBI lineage: Eukaryota > Viridiplantae > Streptophyta > Magnoliopsida > Asterales > Asteraceae > Lactuca > Lactuca virosa. Next base: position 84,254,116 of record NC_136432.1, read on the forward strand.
TACCCTTTTGGTTGACAAGGTGCCCTAGAAACTGCACCTCGTGCAACCAGAAATCGCACTTTGAGAACTTTGCGAAAAGTCTCTCCCTCCTCAAAGTCTCTAGCGCTTCCCTCAAGTGCTCCTCATGCTGCTCCTGAGTCTTGGAATAAACCAAGATATCATCATTAAATACTATCACAGACCGATCCAGCAGCGGTCTGCACACGCAGTTCATGAGATCCATGAACATGGCTGGAGCATTGGTGAGCCCAAAAGGCATCACCACGAACTCATAATGGCCATATAGAGTCCGGAAAGTTGTCTTCTACACATCCTCATCCCTGAATTGCATCTGATGATAACCCGATCGTAAATCAATCTTGGAAAACCAAGATGCACCCTGAAGCTGGTCGAAAAGGTCATCAATCCTGGGGAGTGGATAACTGTTCTTCACCGTTACCTTATTCAACTCACAGTAGACGATACACATGCAGTGAGACCCGTCTTTCTTCTTCACAAATAGAATCAGTGCTCCCCAAGGCGAACTGCTTTGTCTAATAAATCCCTTGTCTAATAGCTCCTGCAACTATGTAGAAACTCATGCATATCGGGAGGAGCCAACCGATACGGTGCTTTGGCTATCAGAGCCGCACCCGGAACCAGATCAATCCTAAACTCCTCCTGCCTCTCCGTAGGTACCTCATGCAAATCCTCTGGGAACACATCTGGATAATCCCGCACAATAGGCAAATCATCCACGGTCGACTTACCCTTATCCATGGTATCCATGACATAGGCAACGAAACCCGAGCAACCCTGATGAAGATAGCGTCTGGAACTCGTTGCCGAACACATAACCGGCCCACACTGCCGTCTATCACCCTGAATCACCAACTCTCCCCCACTTGTGGTCCGAACCCGAACTAACTGATGCTCACAGTCGCTCACTGCTACGCTAGGGCTCAACCAATCCATGCCCATGACGACCTTGTTCCCGCGCAGAGGAATGAAAACCAGATCAACCAGGTACTGCTCGTTGAATATCTGGAAAGTACAACCCCAATGAACCCTCGTAACCCAAACCGTCCTATCATCAACAATCTCAACATCAAGAGGATAATACAGCTCCCCACGAGCTCTTGCAGGTCTCTTGCTAAGCGCAAGCAATACAAAAGATCGGGTAGCCCCCAGATCAAATAATACCATAGCAGAGATATTGTTCACAAGAACGATCGTAAAATAAAACACATAGATATAAGCAAAAAATCAATATAAATAAAGAGATAAAGAGAAGATACATTCTTGTCACAACATCGGGAGTTGTGCACTCCTCCTCTGTCGTCAGCTGGAAAGCCCAGCTCTTCGCCGCAGGCGCATTTGCCCGGCCCTGACGGCTGTCAGTAATCCGGAGAGTCGCAGGAGCGGGTGCTGACACCGGTCCTGCTGCAGCCAAGCTCGGACATTGTGCAATGAAAGCAAATCAGATTTGGTCCCTGGGTGGTAGTAGCAGTACAATCCCTCGTGCATCCTGCCGCACTTGCCATAGCGGCTACGACCCTGATGGCCCCTCGATCTAGAATCCGATACCTTGGGCCTCTTGCTCGAACCCTCTAATGTTTGAACTTCATTTGGCTTCGTCTTCCTCTCCATCTCCAGGTCAATCTCCCTCTCCCTGGCTCGAGCTATCATATCATCCATCGTCTTGCAGCTGGATCGGCTCACAAACTGTCGGATGTCGCTCCTCAGCATCTCATGATATCATGAATTCTTCATATCCTCGTCTGCCACATACTGTGGAACCAGAAATGCCCTCTCCCTGAACATAGCAGTGATCTCAGCCACCATCTCAGTAGTCTGGCAGAGATCCTAAAACTCTCGCGCCAATTGTTGCACCTCAATAACCGGTGCAAACTCAGCCTCTGAACCTGGTCGAAAAATCATCCCAGATCATCCCATCAACAACATCATCACCCACAACACTACCAACCTCCTCCCACCAGTATTGTGCCCTGTCCTTCAAAAGGCAGAAAGCTAGTCTAACCTTGTCCCCCTCGGGACAACGACTGGTGCGGAAAGCGTTATTAAGATCTGCTAACCAACGCCTGCTCGCAGTGGGGTCCTTGACCCCATGATAGTCTGAAGCTCCACAAGCCCGGAACTCCCTAAATGTCAAAGATCGAGCTCTTGCTATAGCCATCATCTTTGAATGAAACGAACTCAATCGCTCCTCCAAAACCTCTAGGATATCCCCCTTGACCGAGCCAAAGATCACAGGATTCTGATCGAGAATGTAACGAGTAATCTCTGACAAGAGAAACTCCTTAGGCTGCTCATCAAGTTGCCCCGCTCCAGATCCTGAGCCATAACCCTCACTGACACCTGAACTGCGAACTAGTCTGCCCTGCAATACCACCATACTGAAAATAGACCATAAAAATATCAGAATACGCATCGAAATATACCGGGGAATCACAACCTGTAACGGTATGTATTTAGTTAATATTTATTCACTTTTGTATAGAAACTTGACGAGTTGGAGGCCCCAAACTCGTCAAGTAGGAATGGAATTGGACGCGGGTTGTAAAGTCTACTCGACGAGTTGAGAGCATCAACTCGACGAGTAGGACTGGCAGAATGAAACCCTAATTTTCAGGGTTTTGCATAGTATTTAAACACCTTAACCTCCAAAGTCTGGCCTCATTTACAGCCTCCAAGTTCCAAACCCTAAATCTCGAAACCCTAATACCTTGTGTGAGTTTGTGAGTCATTTTTGAGAGAAAACTTGTGCATTTGAAGCTTGTGGAAGAGGAAGAAGCTTGAACACCCAAGAGGAAGTGATTAGATCCAGAAATTTCACTCCATTTGCAGCATTTTCTGGTAAGCAAGTCTCAAACTTGCTCAATGATTACTTAGATCTCTTCATCTTCACTTTTATTGAGTTTTTGGTCCACTTATCATGATCCTTGGGAAATGGACGTCCCAAGTGAGTATACTTCCAGATCTAGGGCCTTGAAGGGCTTTCATGGCATAAAGGTGCAAACTTTATGGCCAATGAAACCCCATGCAAGCTTTAGTGTGTCATTTTGGCCTTTTAAGCTCCAAAAGGCCATGCATGGAGAGAAAGTAAGAGACTTTACGTCTTTATGTAGTGTCTAGGGTCTACATCTCAGTTTGTATGCCTTAGCATGAAGTATTAATGGCTTTTGGTAAAACCATTAAGGAAGGGTATTAACGGGCAAAGTTGGAAACTCTACCCTTAAAAGGAAATTTGCAGTGTGTATATAAAGTAAGAAGATTAGATCTGAAAGATAGGGGCTTAATCTATTAAGATAGCTTGACAGACTGGAGAACTCGACGAGTTGATAAAGGAACTCGACGAGTTGAGTCGAAATGCCCCGACCCTATAGAAGGTAAAACTCGACGAGTTCAGGACGAACTCGACGAGTGGAGTTGGAAAGTCTCAATTCTGATGATAGGAGAAACTTGACGAGTTTGTGAGGAACTCGACGAGTTGAATCCCAATTTCAGGGTTTCTAAATTATGGAACTCGGCGAGTTGAGTCAATCCAGAATGTTGACTTTGACCAGAATGTTGACTTTGACCAGGGGTAAAATGGTTATTTTACCTTAAGAAGGATTTTTGGATTTTGACTAAGTGTTATTGTGATAATGATAAGTGGGGAGTCGTTAGAGCAGCCATTAGAGATTCCTTACCACGAGATTCCACAGTCAGCTTTGCGAGGTGAGTTTCTTCCTGTAGGAACGGGTCGAAGGCACCAATGTCGGCCCGTTTATGTATGTTAGTATATATCGGGCTAAGGTCCGATGTCGGGTAAGGCCCGATGTAGTTTTATATGTTTCCTGACTTTGGTCTGTTGGCGGGGAAAGCCTGAGGAATGTTTGTATGCTTGATGTCTTCGTGATTCTTGCATGTGCTTGTTTTATATGTTTCCGAACTTCGGTCCGATGTTGGGGTAAGCCCGAGGAATGCTTATATGTATATGTTATATGCTTCCGGATTTCGGTCCGATGCTGGGCGGGGCCCGACGAATATTTTTATGTTCATGATATGTGATTATCCTATATGTATCTGTTGATATGTTTATATGTATACCGGATTTCGGTTCGATGCCGGACTTGCCCGATGTCGGGCGGGGCCCGATGTAGCGGGCAAGGGCCAGTTTATGTTATTATGTGATTATATGACTATGTGTATGGTATGTGGTAGTTTAGGGAGACTCACTAAACTTTGTGCAATCAGTTTTTTGTTTTGGTTTCAGGTACTTCCGGTAGCAAGGGGAAGAGCTCGGGATGATTGCAGTGCACACACCATTTGTTTAGCCTGGGATGTTTATACTCTGATATATATATATATATATATATATATATATATATATATTTGACAGATGATTATGATATGTTGACATACACGACTTATGATTTTTATATGATGTTTCATAACTATCATTTTTTTAATGATCTAAAATGAAAATTTTGGACTATATTTTTAGGATGTTTCAAGTTGGTTTCTGAACTCAAACTGAGGCTAATATTTAAAAGAAAAACCATTTTTAAAAAAAGGATTTTAAAAAGAGAAAAAGTGTGTGGTGCATGAAATCAGCCAAGCTCAAGTAAGTGCTCCGAAATTACACATACAAGTTTATGTTATGATATGCTTATGAGAACTGCATGCTAGATTAGGGCTAAGGATCTAGGCAGGATGCCTTATGTGCCTGTTATATGTGTATGAGCTTTATGAACTGCATGCTAGTACTGATTAGTTAGAGATATGACGGCCTGATTAGGATATGTTTGATTATGTTTACTCAATGCTCGAATGCTGCTTGCTTTGTGCTTTTAGGAGTTCTAGTTATCTCTAACTAACTAGTAAACAAATATGTTAAGTTACATATTACGAGGACTAAATAATTTCAGAAGGTTAGGTTTATCTCTATTTTGCAGCTCTTGTTTGAGTCCAACCATTGTAGGGTAGGACCTCTCATTCGAAGAATTATCTAGTCTTAGTGATATATAATGGTATTCGGGAGCTAGTTAGCGGGAGATAACATGGACTTCTTATGCAGCTGAAGGCGGAGAGTGGGTTGGTGATTACCCTAGGGCAAGCCTAGGATGAGATTAGCATAGAGAAGTAGTAGTGAAAGGGACTTGGTGGAATCAAGGCAGTTCCTGAGGAAAGTACGGATAGATGTGGAAGGTAGTATGGGCCCATACTACTGAAAGTAGAGGATCCGTACTCGAATCAAGGAAGCCTCGAGTTATGATGAGTATACTGATGTTTGTTATGGTGTATTTTCAGTATGGTGAAGCTACGCACTAGACCAGTTGGCGGTTCAGGTGTCGGTGAGGGATTAGGCTCGGGCTATGGAGTCGGGCAGCTCGACGAGCAAATGAGGGAGTTCATTTCATCTGAGGCCAGGTGCAATATGTTAGAACAGACTTCTGTGATCTTCGGTACAGTCAAGGAGGTCATCTTGGAGATACATGATGAGAGGTTGGGTGCATTCCGCACCGAGATGGCGGCGATGCTAGGGGCGCGCACGATGACTTTCAGGGAGTTCTGAGCTTGTAGAGCTCCAGACTATCATGGGGCTCGGGACCCCATTGCTAGAAGCAGGTTGGTGACCGATGTCGCCAACGCCTTCCGTACGAGCCGATGTCCCGAGGGGGACATGGTTCGACTATCTTCCTATCTTCTGAAGGACAAAGCACGTGACTGCTGGGAGGAGGTCGGACATGCCATTGGAGATGATGCAGCTTTAGATGCGATGACCTAGAATGACTTTTCGGCCAGGTTCAGGGCCGAGTTTGCACATGTGATTGAGGTGCAACAGCTTGCTAGGGAGTTCCAGGATCTCCAGCAAACGGCTAAGACGGTGACCAAGATCACCACTATGTTCAGGGAGAGGGCCCTTCTCGTTTCGCAGCACGTGGCGGACGATGAGATGAAAAAGTCCAGATATCATGAAATGTTGCGGAGTTATATCCGCCAGTTTGTGAACCGATCCAACTGCAAGACGCTGGAGGATATGATTGCAAAGGCGAGAGAGAGAGAGAGAGAGAGAGAGAGAGAGAGATTAAGGACATGCGTCCATACAACGAGGAAAAGTTACGCCACAGTTCTAGATACAGATTACTTTAGTGTATCCCACAGATTCCCATGTATATCTCACTGCTCAATCTACCCGAGCGTCGTATTGTCAGACCAAACGGAACTATCTAAGTCAATATTTGTGAAGTCATTTCATAGTCCATCTATGCCTAGTCTAGTCCATTTAAATCTTTCGTGCCTACCAGCGCATCGAACACAGAGCCTAGACACTTCAGCATTGGTTCCTTACACAAATTAAAATTTCCTGTTATCACTTGGTTAATATCACTTCCTACAAAGCTTTGGCTGAGTCATACTCACGAAATCCTTGTGCAATCTCCGGAGATAAAGCCATTGTAAGTGTTGCAAGAGCCTTCTCTTGTTCCTCGATTTTCTCGAAATCCTCATCTGTGTAATTTGCAAAATCTTTGTCAATAATGGTTCCATTTTCAAGAGTAGTAGTGATTCGAACTGGACCCTTCAGAATGTTGTGCCATATCTTGAAATCTTTCATCATGATGTATTTTTCCAATCTGTATTTCCATTCTGGAAATCCCTCAGCTGAAAAAATACGTGGAATTCTAGTTGTAGTTCCCATAATCGATTCCAACTCCTAATGAATTGTCAAGTTTTGTGGTTCCATTTTTTATATTTCATAATTAATTAAAAACAAAACTTATAAAGAAAATATAACCGAAAACGAAAAGGGTTCACAACTGAGAACAGGTTTACGGCCAATCAATGGTTTATGGCCGAAAATAGTTTACGGTCGTACACGAGTTTTTAGTTGAGAACAATTTACGATTGAAGGCAGTTTACGGTTCAAGGCAGTTTACGGTTCAAGACAGTTTACGGTTCAAGGCAGTTTACGGTCCAAAAACGAGTTGTTTGCAGTTGAAAATGGTTTACGGTCGAAAACTCTTATGGGTTTACGGCCAAAAACGAGTTCACGGCCGTAAACTGATGAACAGCTGTAGCCGAAAACACCCATAAATTTATGAAAACAGCTGATTTCGAGCAGATCTTCAATCCCTTTGTCCTAGCAATCACGATCAATCAGCAGAAACTCAGTAACCAAGCTTGAATTATGACGAAAATGAAGAACACTCCAGCCGAAAATGCAACTTGATCAGTTTTGACACAAGATTGACTCTGATACCAATTATAAGTCCCTAGTCCGGAACCAAACAGTGATCAAACACAAGAACAAGCTGAAATCAAAGAGAATAAGAAAGAGTGGAAGCAAGGATGAACCAAATTGCACACGTTTATAATCAACCGTAAACGTCAGGTACAATGGCACACTCATATACAACCGTCGTGCATTCTGACACATCTGACACCTATATATAGGGAACAGTCATCCGTAAACGGTACACGGCCGTAAATAGTTCACGACCACAAACAACCTTGCAGCCGCAAACACCACTTGAACCGAAAACAACATGTTCTCAGTTCACCCAACCGTTAACACCCTAAATACACAAACAATCACTAACAATACCTATACAGATGGATGCCTAGCCCAAACCAAAAAAATATGACCTAACAGGTGGCCCTACATAAAGTGGGACGTATCATGGTACGTAGAGCGGTGCTTGACTTGCAGGAAAGTCAAGGCCAAACACCAGCGACCACATGGCAAGATGCAGCTATTAGACATTCCCGTGAGGAAATGGGAAGATATCACTATGGATTTCATCATGAAGCTTCCCAAGACCGCACATGAAGTAGATTCGATATGGGACATCGTGGATCGGTTGATTAAGAGCGCTCATTTCATCCCGATCTAGGAGAGTATATTGGCTAAGAAGCTGGCCGAGATCTACATACGTGAGGTAGTGGCATGACATGGAGTGCCTGTTTTGGTTGTGTCACACCGAGATATTCGTTTCACTTCCAGATTTTGGAAGCGGTTTCACGACGAGATGGGTACTCGTCTTCACTTCAGTACCGCTTTCCACCCTCAGACTGACGGGCAGAGTGAGAGGACGATTCAGACTCTAGAGGACATGTTGCGTGTGTGTGTATTGGATTTTGGAGGCAATTTGGATACGTATCTTCCATTAGCGGACTTTTCGTATAACAACAGCAACCACGCTAGCATAGATCTACCTCCCTTCGAGATGCTCTACGGGAGGAAGTGTAGGACCCCAATCTTTTGGGGCGAGGTCGGTCAGAGATTTATGGGGAGTACTGAGGTAGTACTCAAGACTACTGAGAGGATCCAGCAGGTATGAAGCAGGCTCCATACTACTCAGAGTCGGCAGAAAAGCTATGCCGACAAGCGTCATTCAAACTTGGAGTTTCAGGTGGGCGACATGGTTCTCCTGAAGGTGTCAACTTGGAAATGTCTCATCTAGTTCAGCAAGCGGGGAAAGCTGGGCCGTAGGTACATCGGTCAATTAAGGGTTTTGGCTCGGGTGGGTAGGGTTGCTTATCGTTTGGATCTTCCAGCAGAGCTCATCCAGTTCCACAGTACTTTTCATGTCTGCCTGTTGCGGAAGTGCTTAGTCGATGACTCTACAGTTGTGGCTTTAGAGGATATACAAGTTGATGACAGACTGAATTACATCGAGAGACCAGTAGCAATTCTCGACAGGAAGACGAAAGAGCTGAGGAACAAGAGGGTAGAGCTGGTAAAGGTGCAGTAGTAGCATCGCAGGGGCTCGGAGTGGACTTGGGAGCCTGAGGAGGAGATGAGGGAGCACTGCTCGGAGTTGTTTCCCGACGCAGCAGACTTTGAGGATGAAGTCTAAGACAAGTGGGGGAGAATTGTAACGCGTGGTTCCTGGTATGTATTTAATTATGATTTATTCACTTTTGTATAGAAACTCGACGAGTTGGAGGCCCCAACTCGTCGAGTAGGAATGGAATTGGACCCGAGTTGTAAAGTCTACTCGACGATTTGAGAGCCTCAACTCGACGAGTAGGACCGGATGAATAAAACCCTAATTTTCAGGGTTTTGCACCCTATTTAAACACCTTAACCTCTAAAGGCTAGCCTCATTTACAGCTTCCAAGTACCAAACCCTAAATCTCAAAACCCTAATACCTTGTGTGAGCTTGTGAATCCTTTTTGAGAGAAAACTTCTGCATTTGAAGCTTGTGGAAGAAGAAGAAGCTTGAAGACCCAAGAGGAAGTGATTAGATCTAGAAACTTCACTCCATTTGCAGCATTTTCTGGTAAGCAGGTCTCAAACTTGCTCAATGATTACTTAGATCTCTTCATCTTCAGTTTTATTGAGCTTTTGGTCCAGTTATCTTGATCTTGGGAAATGGACGTCCCAAGTGAGTATACTTCCAGATCTAGGGCCTTGAAGGGCTTTCATGGCATAAAGGTGCAAACCGTATGGCCATTGAAGCCCCATGCAAGCTTTAGGGTGTCATTTTGGCCTTTTAAGCTTCAAAAGGCCATGCACTGAGAGAAAGTCAGAGAATTTACGTGTTTATGTAGTGTCTAGGGTCTAGATCTTAGTTTGTATGCCTTAGCTTTAAGTATTAATGGCTTTTAGGTCAAGAGGAAGGTCTTAAAGAGCTAGGGTTTAAGCTAAACCCATTAAGGAAGGGTATTAACGAGTAAACTTGGAAACTTTACCCTTAAAATGGCATTTCCAGTGTGTATATGAAGTAAGGAGATTAGATCTACAAGATAGGGGCTTAATCTATTAATATAGCTTAACAGACTAGAGAACTCGACGAGTTCATAAAGGAACTTGACGAGTTGGGTCGAAATGCCCCATCCTTGTAGAAGGTAAAACTCGACGAGTTGAGGACGGACTCGGCGAGTGGAGTTGGAAAGTCCCGATTCTGATGATAGGAGAAACTCGACGAGTTCGTGAGGAACTCGACGAGTTGGATCGCGATTTCGTGGTTTCTAAATTATGGAACTCGGCGAGTTGATTCAAACCAGAATGTTGACTTTGACCAGAATGTTGAATTTGACCAGGGGTAAAATGGTCATTTTACCCTAAGAAGGATTTTTGGATTTTGACTAAGTGTTATTGTGATAATGATAGTCGGGGAGTCGTTGGAACAGCCGTTAGAGATTCCTTACCGCGAGATTCCGTAGTCAGCTTTACGAGATGAGTTTCCTCCTGTAGGAACGGGTCAACGGCACCAATGCCTGCCCGTTTATGTATGTTAGTATATGTCGGGCTAAGGTCCGATGTCGGGTAAGGCCCGATGTAGTTTTATATGTTTCCAGACTTTGGTCCGATACCGGGGAAAGCCCGAGGAATGTTTGTATGCTTGATGTCTTCGTGATTCTTGCATGTGCCTGTTTTATATGTTTCCGGACTTTGGTACGATGCAGGGGTAAGCCCGTTGAATGCTTATATGTATCTGTTATATGCTTGTGGATTTCGATCCGATGTCGGGAGGGCCCGAGGAATGTTTATATGTTCATGATATGTTATTATGTCATATGTATTTGTTGATATGTTTATATGTATACCGGATTTCGGTCTGATGCCGAGCGGGGCCCGATGTCGGACTTGTCCGGTGCCGGGCGGGGCCCGATATAGCGGGCAAGGCCTAATGTATGTTATTATGTGATTATATGATTATGTTTATGGTATGTGGTAGCTTGGGGAGACTCACTAAGCTTTGTGCTTACAGTTTTTAGTTTTGGTTTCAGGTACTTCCGATTGCAAGGGGAAGAGCTCGGGATGATTGCGGTGTACACACCATTTGTTTAGCCTGGGATGTTTATACTCTGATATATATATATATATATATATATATATATATATATATATATATATATATATATATATATATATATATATATATATATATACATATATATATATATATATATATATATATATATATATATATATTTATATATATATTTGACAGATGATTATGATATGCTGAGATACACGACTTATGATTTTTATATGATGTTTGATAACTATGGTTTTTTTAATGATTTAAAATGGAATTTTTGGACTGTATTTTTGGGATGTTTCAGAACCCTACAAGCTTCCTGATTTTATCGCAGCACTCCTTGACTCGAGTACGGATCCTCTGCTTCTTGTAGTACGGGCCCATACTACCTTCCACATCTATCTGTACTTACCTCAACAATTACCTTGACTCAACCAGGTTACTCTAAATCCATCTAACCATCCCTCACAGATAAGGCTCCCAACACTAGATCTCCTCCTAGGTTTTCCTAGGGCAACCCCATACCACTCTCCGCCATCAGCTTCAGAAGGAAATACCGTTATCTCCTTCTAAATAGCTCATGAATACCATCACATATCACCCAAACTGGATAATTGTTCGAATGAGAGGTCTCACACTACAACGGTTGGACTCAAACAAGAGTTGCGCAATAGAGTTAAATCTAACCTTCTAAAATTATTTAGTTCCCATAATATGTAACTTAGCGTATTCGTTTACTAGTTAAATGAAGCTAGTTAGAACTCCTAAAAGCAAAAACCAATCAGCATTCGAGCTCTTGCCTTTGCAGTCAACCCGAGCTCTTCCCTTTGCAATCGGAAGTACCTGAAACATAAACTTAAAACAGTAAGCATAAAGCTTAGTGAGTTCCCCAAACTACCCCATACTATACATAATAAGGCATACACTAGCCCCCACCCGGCATCGGGCCTCGCCCGGCATCGAGCCCCGCTCGATATACAAATCTGTTATTCTCAGGCCTCGCCGGTCACTGGGCCTCACCCGCTATACACATACAATCAATACCACATAATCATGCTAACACATATAATGATCATAAATAGTAGCATATGTTCCAATCCTCAGGCCTCGCCTGACATCAAGCTCCTCCCGGTATACATAGCAGCACATAACACATGCAAGGGTCACGCAGACTCCTAGCATCCTAACATAATTAATAAGGGCCGACATTAGTGCCTTAGACCCGCTAAACCCAGTGAGGAAACTCACCTCAAATGCTGAATCTCATAGAAAGAAATCCTTAGCCGCTTCCCTGATGACTCCCGATCTATCAGTACAAAATAACACCTAATCAATATCCAATACTCCATACTTGGGGTAAAATGACCATTTTACCCCTATCCTAAATTGATCCATGACTAAGGCCTAAATCCACAATATAAAAGGCCCAACACTAACAAATCTTCCAAGGCCCACTTGTGGCCCACTTATGGCCCAATTTTCCAAATTGGGCCCAAACCCCTTCAATGGGCCTTACCCTAAATCCCAATAATTTCCTTAGTCCAAAAGCCTATTTTCAGATGGCCCATTAAGTCCAAAAGCAACTAGGTCCATGAAATGGCCCAACCCGAGGCCCAAAGGTGCGAAGCCCATTTTGACTGAGTCCGCAGGGCGTACTCAGTTGTACGTTGTGCGTACATGCTTGATGGCTTGTATGTTGCGTGTACGGGCTTGTACGCCCAGCCTACTCCTCTATTAAGCCAACTTTTTCCATTAAGCACTTAATGCTTAGCCGAAAGGTCCAAACCACAGATCTGAGTCCTAATTAATGTCTAGACCCATAAAGTCACCGACTTGGTGACTTTACATGCCCTAAATGAATCCATACTCAAAATATAACATTCTACTTTCTTGAAAATAGCCCTAACGCATGCATGGATGGATTTAAACCTCAAAAATGGCAACTTTATGACTGAAGGACCAAAATAACACCAAGAGTGGCAACTCTAAGCTTCAGAAACGATATGAACTCATAAGATCTCATCAATGGGACCACAAGGTTCCATAAACCCGAACCAAAAGAGATCTAAGCTAAGAAGCATCACGTTCAAGACTTTGTACCTCAAATTAGTGCCAAATGATGATAGCGTTCTGGATCTATAATCCTTCACTCCTCTAATGAAGCTTCAAAGATGGTCACCTTCCTTCAAAGTACCAAAATGCACCTCAAAATGGCCTTCTAAGCTAAAAAACACACAAGTATGGAATTAGGGTTCGATTGAAGGGTAAGGAGGACAAGGAGGTTGATAATATGAGGGTTTTAAGTCCATAAGGATGCTTAAATAGTGGCCAACCCCCGAAAATTAGGGTTTTCAAGGTCTTAACGTATGCCCCGCGTACACTTCTATACGCCCAGCGTACACCTCCGGATCCCTGATCAATACCTTCTCATGAGTATGCTAATCGTACCACATGGTACGCCCCGCGTACTCGCCTCACCGCTTGTACGCTAAGCGTACCTTGTTGCACGCCCTGCATACAACTCAAGGGTCAAATGGGACAAATTTAATAATGTAAGGTCAAAAGAGAAACTTATCGAGATTCAAGTGTTACAAAAATATTGGAAGAAATGCACCACAAGATTAGGGGAGTAATCAAGTTTGAAAAAGGCAAATGAGTTGAAAATTGACAAGCAGGTAGAAATGGTTTTTAAAGAGGAGACATATGCTTCATCTGGTTTGGTCTCTGGTGCTAAAATCATTGTACCTTTTATGACCTGATGGAGATATTTCATATGCCAAGTATGTAACTTTTGACAAATCAATGTCCCTGGAAAAAATGTTATCACATATGCCTTAAGTCTCATGTCTTCTAGCAGCTCACGATCTGATGAGACATCACCTCATAAGTCTTTAACGCAACGGGTCTTGTTCATATCTGTTAAGACTAAATGAGCCATCTATCTCTTGTGTTTAAACTGAGAGCAAGGTCTATTCTTCACCTAGAGTTATTTACCCGGTCACATATGAAAATTATTATAAGGCAAGGATGTTATCCCCTTAATTAGCCAATCACTTTCTCATATCCTTGATCTCCTAGACTGAGGTATGACATGGTACCAATATGAATTGATGATGGATTTATTGCAAGATTTTAACTACTCCTTCCTTCAAGTATTTTAATATAGATCTTGACGATTCACTGTGTAAAACAACACACTGATAAAAGTTCGAAATTATGTGTCGATGGTTTGACTATGTACCATAGTTTATCACACGCACCAACCAATTCTTACCCTATTTTTTTCTTTAAAATTTTATGATTTAGCGTATGATAAAAGACGTTGATGAGAACTTGACAAATCTATGCCGATGGGTATATTATGTACCATGATGTATTACATGCACCTACCCACTCTCACCCTACAAAATCTTCTATATAAGAAGTTAATGATTCAATGTATTTTCCATACACTATTAAACTTCGACACTCTATGCCAATGGGTACACTTAAACACTAAAGTGTATGAAGTTTTGTATTATGATCGGATATACTTCAAATATGAACAATAAAGGTAAAAAAATCTAAACGAAATAATCAACAGAAAGTAAATAACACAGAAGTTCTCCAAATGTTCCTTTCACCAAGAAAAGAGGTTTTGCCTTCACTAGGAAGACGGGGTTTGCCACATAGACAATTGACACAAAGCCACGATCACAAAATTAAGGTTTGCTCTAATGTTATATTTATACTAATCTATACATGTATATCCCATGATTGACGGGATTGTATCTAATCTATACTAAGAATCGATCTTATCATAATATATATATATATATATATATATATATATATATATATATATATATATATATATATATATATATATATAATAACTGCCTAATATAAAAAAAGATTACAATAGAACAACTATAAGCTGACGTTGTTGAACTTGTTAAGTTGGCACTGGCGATGTCGACTCATAGACGCTAACGCTGATGGATCAACATGTTATGTGTTTAACTCATCGGATCATAAGCAGTGAACTTAAAATCTCCCCCTATCTGATGATGTCAAAACTAATCTTCTTCTTCAAAGTCATCAGAATAGCCATTGTAGAACTTGTCAACTTCTTTCAAAATTCCAGGCTTTACCCATCTAAATTGATCAAGTTTCAGCTCATCCAATCTTCTATTCAGCTCTAGTGATATTAGCACACGATATCCTCTTTCTAGCTCATAGTGACCTAGCCCCTCCAAGCGAAGATGAAACAAGTGCTCAGTGGGAGCAGAAGGAAGGTCATCAATGCATTGAAAGCACATTTGATTTTGACTGTCGAGATAGAAGATCCCGTGCTCTACCTCTGGAATGAACATCAACTGAACATGTTCAACACCAGTTGGTTATGTATTATTGATATATATGTTTCCATAAGGAAGAAGGAACTTGGTGATCTTGTACTGACGGGGAGTGCATGTTCTTCCTGATGAGGCTGATCTAGATGAACTCGCTGATGGACCAGCGGATGGTACCAGGTTTAGTTTCTTCACTTTGTTGAGAAGTTTCTGAATTGCCAACTTCACTTCTTGAGCATGAACAATTTTATGCTTGTTGATGATTTCAATAATATGCATCCACTTGTTGTAGCCGAATTTTACTAGCTCACGAGCATACACAACTTCAGTGTATTCATACACAGTTTTCTTTCTTACCAGGTGAAGTTTTAGTAACTTGGTCCTTGGCTTGGTGTATTTTACTTTGATAATCGGATCAGCCTTGGTTCTTCAAGTCAGAATGTCTCTAAACTTCTTTCTATCAATCCGGTCATAAAGATTTGAAACAATGTGTTGTTTTTCTACATTGTTATTGAAAATCTTCTTAACCTGATCATCAGTTCTTTGAACTTCAACATTTTTGTCAGTGGAAACAAGTTCTTGAACAAGTTTGGGAGATAAGTGTTCTTGTTTTTTGAATTCTTTCTTCTGTCGAATAACAGCATTGTATTCCTCCATTATCTGTTTAACTTCATTGATAGGTAAGCTTCATGTTTCTGCTAACTCACTCAAATCAAAAGTGAGCTTGCTTTTCTTTTGAGGAAGTGCTGAAGTATCACCAGCTGCAGAGGAACTTCCAGCTTCAGAGTTAACAGTTCCCTTAGAGAAAGAAGCCTTTCTTTTTCTTGAATTAAGATGGGCACCATCATAAGAATCAATTTCACTATTTGTTCCTTGAGGAACCTCTTGAGCAAACTCCCCTAAAAACAAGAACCAGGATAGATAACGTTTAGTGGAACAAGAGAAATAGCAACTTGTTGCATGAAACCAAGATCCAGAAACCCTTCATAGTCACCAGCTACTGATTCGTCACCCATATGCGGAACATCATCTAGAAAAGGTTGATCATAAGCAACATCATGATTAGGAGTATCAGCAACAAAAATCGTCTCTAGAGGATCAGCTTTAGCTTCACTCCTTTCATTCATCTCGGGCTGAGATGCAATAACCATTTGCATTGGATGAGGACCCTCTTGATAATACTCCCCCTTTTGGCAGCATAAGATTGGGGAAGAGAGTTAGGAGGAGGATAATGATTTTTCAGAGGAGGATGTGATGGTGGAGGAGGTGGTGGAGGAAGTTTTGTTGATGGAGGAGGAGGTGGAGGAGGGTTATCACCTGGAGAGTTTGGTGGAATGTCATCAACAACCATATCATCATCTTCTTCACCATGCACGACCATAAGTCTCTTCATTGTAGCCATATTCCTTTCAACTTTATTCAATCTTTTATTCATTGACTGAGTTAGCACAATTAAGGAGAGTTGGGAAAGCACAATAGTCTCAAATTTGGAGTTGGATTCTCCTTGGTCACCCTGATGAAGAACAGCAACATTAACGGGTAATGGTGTAAGAGGAACCGTTTCAGTTTGATGAATTGTATCAGCTTGAGGAGAAGCAGATGACATGGGAGAAGGTTCATCCTGGATCATTGGCTTAGTATTATCCCTAATGGAAGGGGTTGATCCACGATTTTCAGTATCACCAGCAGGGGAAGTAGATGAAAAACGTATGTGCTTGTTTTTCCTTGGAGGAGAGTTCATATTCTGAGTGAAGTCATCTCCCAAGTCAGCTGCTAGATTATCTTCATCTTTATCAGTGTCTTATCCCTTATCAGCTTCTTTTTGATTATCAGCTTCTGAATTCTCATTATCATCACCTTGTTCATCAGCATCATCATCATCATCTTCAGAGTTTGAGGATTTAACCACATAGGGGTTTTCAATCCACTTTTGCATTCTTGCAGTGATTGACAGATCATCAATAGATGGGGCAGCATTGATGATTTTCGAGGAAAGAGCAGTAATGGGAATGATGATCCCATGACTTTCAACATAACTTTATTCACAAGACAAGATCAACCCAAGCCAACGTGGGTAGGTGTCACAACTAGCAAATTTAGGGTTGAGATGGTGTTTCATGTACAAAACAATTTCCTCTATGTAACTTTATAACATCAAATTAGTGAAATTTAAACTACAATGTTATTGTAATACATACGAGCATATATTGTGAACCAAGTTTAAATAGCCTCTTGCAAGCCCAAAAACTTGATCCAATAGCTAAGCCCAATCAATTTTGGGCCATGGTCCAAGAATTCTCTGCCCAACACCCTATTGGGCTGAAAACTCTTCCTTGGGCCCTATTGGGCGGAAAACTCTTCCTAGGGCCTTATTGGGCCGAAAATCTTTCCTTGGTCCTTATTGGGCCGAAAACCCTCTTATTGGGCCCAATTAAACCCAAAAAGCTCGTGCACACCCCGAAAATGAACATCCTTCTACCTTTGGGCTTAAATGGACCGAAAACATCTTAATGGGCCAAGCCAAAATTGAAAGCCCATTTAAGAAGCCTTGAAGGCCGAAAACCCTATAGGGTTTCGGTTAGGGTTTGAGTAAAAAAAAAGGAAAAAGAACACCAAAATGCTATGCCACCTCATGTTTATCCCTCATGCAACCAAGCTTTGGACCAACATGCATCCAAGCAAGTATCACATCAACCATCAACAAAGTCAACCCCCCCCCTCTCTTATTTTCGCCCTCAAACACCACAACCACACACATATCAAATATTTTCCAACTCACTCTCATTTTCTCTCATCTTTTCTCTCAAATTTTTGAGTTCCATCTTCAAGGAAGGAGTTTCACTTCAAGAAAATCTTAGTCATTTGGTAAGAACTTCGTGTAGCCCTTGTAATTCCAAACATCTTTATGCTACAAACTTCTTGTTTACACACTTTTGTTGTGTGTTAAATTCTTAGAAACACTTGAAAATTTTGAAATCTCTCCAAGCTCTAGACTAGGCTCAACAATTTCTTCTTCTTCTTCCTACCACACGAAATCAAGGTGAGCTTCATACCCCCATGCTCTTTTTTCGGATTTTTCATGTTTTTCGCGGGGGGGGGGGGGGGGGAGGGGGGAGAATACAAGTCAAGTTTCGTTTAACCATTGGATATTTGCATGTACCTATGTGTTTTGTGTTTAACCTTTGGGTATTTGCATACATCTTAGTTATGTGTTGAAAATGGAACAAATACTTGTGCAAAAAGGGATTTTATCTTGTGTATCTTCATAAAAATCATGATGAATGTGTTTGTTAACATATATGTTGCATAAAAACTTGTGGACTTGGGTTGCACACTCAAAAGTTTCGAAAACATGTCATGTATATATCCATTTATGTTTAGCTCTTAGATATATACATACTATTTTGTTTATAAAACCCACACAAAATTTGGATAAAATAAAAAACTATCATTTGTGATAATATAAAAATCGTGACTCCCTAGAGTCAAATCAACATGAAAATATTTTTGACTCAAAACTTTCAAACCGGTAACAAGGTGAAAAATGTAAATACATAGTTTGATATTTTTTTTATTACAAAATAATTTTATTTGTCAAATAGTCGTAAACTTGTATCCACTATTTTAATGGTTTAAAGCCCAAGATATTTTACTATTTTTACACTAAATGTTACAACTAGACACACATAATGATGACTATTTATATAAAGTATTATAAATAATTTAACCCAAAAAGTATACAAAACAGAATTTATGACAGAAAAATTCGAGTGTCATAATCTGCCTATCAAATAGTTTTAAAGCATGAGTAGTAAGTTGTATGTCATAAAAGCTGAAAAACGCGTGTCATAAAACTTCAGTCATAAACTTACATCAGTGATGTCATTTTCACGATTCAATAATGGGAGTCAAAGTTTGCGTAAATCCGTTAAGGCTCTAGTGAGACATTGTCTTCACTGTACCTACCTACCATACACCTTAAGTCCTGCTTTATAACCAGAGTCTCCTGGAGGGAGAGCGAGATCGTTGTGTATAGATATATACGGGAGTGACAACCCCACACCTCAGCTGTTCGCTACAGTTAGACCGGCAAGTCTAGGGTGACAAAAGTCTACCAATTTTGACGCCTGAAGAACGCCGTTCAGGCATAACAGTCATATCAAGTATGGTTATAAGAACTCACTTAGAGAATTAACAATACTATCCTGGTTTACGGGAAGCTTACACTTCATCGGTTTTATTAAAATATAAAATTGCATATCATTTTTCAGTATACAGTCACTTACACTTCTAGTCTTAGGGTTTAAGACTACAGTTTACTATTAAGAAAATATTAGATTTTCTGGGAAAATACGCTTTACATTTACAAACAAAAGAAAACAAAGGACATGCATGCATATATTCACAGTTTTGAAACGAGACTTACAAACCATTTTCATAGAAAATATCAGATTTTCTGGAGTCATACAAACTACTACAAACAAGGATGTTACAAATTTTTTCATACAAATATGCTTATGAACTCACCAACATTCAATGTTGACGATTTTCAAAATGACTTGTATTCTCAGGTAACCGGTAAGCAGGTACCTAAGAACCGGATTTGTTGCATTTTGGAGTTTCATACTTTATGTCACTTTTGTGTAATTGATGAACAAATATAATTTGTAAACAATGTATGTTGGTATCTTTTAATGTATGTTGTTTGGTTGCTATGTTTCATTCATATTCAATTGTTATGATACTATGAAATGACTTCATCCGCCCCCGGACGTTTTCCCCGTCCTGGTTTGGGGGTGTGATGTGACACCAGTCAAATTTAGGTAAAAAATAAATTGATCAATAATTGTAATTGGGATGAACAAAGTGGTGGAGATTGTAACAAGGTTTCAAAAAATATAAGGAACACTGAAATCCGAGTTATAACGAAGAAGTTATGACCAATCGAAAATCCGCGACAAAACACTGTTCAGTGTAAAAAGTGAATTTTCGATAAAAGGATTTTTAGCCTTAACAATCTACATGAAAGTTGTATAACATGTTAAACCGAGAACGTTCATAAAAAGAACGTAAAAATCTGACTTCGTATGAGGAAGTTATGATTTTTCTAAGTTTCGGTTTAGTAGTAGACAACTAAAAATTCGAAAAATAAATCGATCGATATTTAGCCGACCCAACTTAAACGAGAATCGAAGGTCTCGTCAAAAGTAGTACAACGGTAAAAAGACAGACGAAAACGGACGTCGGATGAAGAAGTTATGAATTTTTAACGGATTTCCTGTCCTGGTCTGTTAAAAATAATAATATTAAAAATAAAGTCAAAATTATCCGACGAAGTCTAAACGAAAGTCGTAGAGTATAAATTTACCTATGCGTGCATACAAAGAACGCCAAAAGCGGAGCTCGTATGCAAAAGTTATAAATTTCGCAAGTTTTTGGCACGAAAATCGAGAAATGTTGAAAACCGGGAAAAATCGCATGGACCCTCTTCGGCCACGTCACCCTCGCATGCGAGGCTTCCCTGTGTCCTCCACGTGTCGCCTATTGATTGGACCGAAGTCGCGCATGGCACCTTCTGATTGGACCAAAGTTCGGCCCACTCCTGATCCGACACCACCGTGGAAGCTTCCGAGACCGCCTCCAGCTTCGCTTCTCCTTCTGACGCGTGGCTGCTGAGTCCTCCTCCGCCTCGCATGCAAAGCTACCACGTAGCTGCTGACTCCCATCGCCCTCGCCACCTGTCCGAACACGCGTCGCCTTCTCCTCCTTCAAACCGAACCCTCGCACCCCTATATAAAGGGTGCGAGACTTCTCGGATTTGAGAGGTTTTTCACCCAAAATTTCACCCTTTTTCACCTTTTCACCCC
Source organism: Lactuca virosa (assembly GCF_052849685.1). Taxonomy (NCBI): domain Eukaryota; kingdom Viridiplantae; phylum Streptophyta; class Magnoliopsida; order Asterales; family Asteraceae; genus Lactuca; species Lactuca virosa. The sequence goes on from NC_136432.1 coordinate 84,275,078, forward strand.
CTAAACTTTCTTACGACCCCCCAAGGCCCCGGTATCGTGTCTAAAACCCGAAGCAAGCCCCGAAAGCCCCGGAATTCTCGAGAAGATAACCTTTTTCCAGTCGAAGTGCTGCCCGCATAAAGCCCGGTTTTTACTCAAAAACTTGTGGTTTCTTCGAGAAAGATCATCTATAGAAACGAAACGATGCTCAAATCACCACTTATCAAAGTGAGTTCATACCCCTATAATATACCTTTTTAAATGGTTTTATATGCTTTTTAGGGGGGGGGGGGAATACAAGTTGAACACAATTTAAATTGTGTTAATAATTATATGTGATAATAATCACACAAAGGGTTTCCTTATGCTTTTAAAGATTACCAAATACTTCCAAAATGACTTAAAGCCATGTTAAATCTTTAAAGTCATATAAAATCCGTTAAATTCTTTGAAAAAGGTTTTATAAACTATTTCAGATTATAATTGCCAAAATCATGTTTATATATGTATAAATATATAAATAAGATTTGAAGGGCTTAGGACTAATGAATTATCTTATTTCCTTTTCCTTGTTTGGATGTGGAATTAAGGTGGTGTTATTTGTCCGAAGGTCGTTTCCTTCTTAATTATATATATATATATATATATATATATATATATATATATATATATATATATATATATATATATATATATATATATATATATATATATATATATATATATATATATATATTATACATATATGAATATAAAAGGTTACTTCATTCGGTATCATTACCTTTGTATCATGTTGAGCAAAGGTGTTCATCCATGAGAAATCATGCTAATCAGATATAACATATAAATTATAATAGGTATAATTTATGATTCAAAACTAAATATACAAGTATTATTCACATTCCAAGGAAAGTACCAACAATTCATTTACCTATATCAGGATATGTATAATACTTTTAGTATATGGATAATATATTAAAGAAGTAATAATACATCATACCGGGTTTGCATTAACAACGGTACAATACAGAGTACCAGGGTTAGCAATCTCGGGGTAATAATACATCGTAAATCTCGTTGAAACAATAAATTTGTGAGACTCTTCATGGTGTACTTATCTAAGTACGACCTTAAGTCCTGACTTATTAACCAGAATCTCCTGTAGGGAGGGCGTGAATTTGTGTATAGATCTATATGGGACTGACAATCCCGCACCTTCACTGTTCGCTACAGTTTGGCCGGCATGCCTAGGGTGTCAAATATCATATCGTTTCCGAAGCCTGAATAACGTCGCATCAGGCACATCAGTCATATTAGTATGGTTAATAGAACTCACATGGATAAAACAACGAGTAAATTACCTAGTAATATACTTCTCTTAAAACAGTAAGAAAAGATAATTACATCCTGACCAAATATACCTTCTGTTAGTTTTTACTTACAGTAAAAGCTACGTATCATGAAATTAAGTATGGTAAATATACTTGTACTTATGGTTTTGGAACATTTAAAACCACAAGGCAGTATTATGGATAATATAATATTTTCCAGGATTAATACTAAGGTTTTTACTGTAGAACGGATATAACTAAGAATACTTTTACAAATGAAACGGTTTATGGGATTAAACCACTTTTACAAAGGAAACAGTTTATGGGATTAAACCACTTTTACAAAGGAAACAGTTTATGGAATTAAACCACTTTTACAAAGGAAACGGTTTATGGGATTAAACCACTTTTACAAATGAAACGGTTTATGGGATTAAACCACTTTTACAAATGGGAACTTAGTCATTCACTTTCTGTAAACTAGTATAACATAAAGGACCTTTAGTGGTTAATTCTATAATTCCTTAGTTTTTACATCAGAGTTATACATAAGTAATATCCGATTGACAGTGAAATGTGTGACTTCCGCCTTACTTCCTGTTCCTTGTTTGGTTGTGGGCTTAGGGCAGATACACCCATTTAACTGTCCATTCGATATTGGGTTATATATAATTAGTATAAACTAAGTAATTACAGAGGGAAACTATTGAGGTTATCAGTCTATCACCTCAGGAAATATAGGATTTTCTGGAGGAACCAGTGAACTTTTCCAAAGAACTTAGAGTATACTTAACATAACTAAAATACTTATGAACTCACCAGCTTAAATGTTGATCTACTCTTTCCAAATAACTTGTATTCTCAGGAATCCAGTAGACAGGTACACTCCTAAAGCTTTTGAGAAGACTACCTAGTACCGTACCGCGACTCTTGTCTTCTACTGTACCTACTTTGGTGTTTGAATATGTAATGTTTAAACACTTATGTAAAACTTATACTTATTAATGCAATGGTTTTTTGTACTTTGATTACTATATGGCATGTGTTATGATACTTACCTGAAGTCCTCCGCCCCCGAACGTTTCCGTTGTTCTGGTTTGGGGGTGTGACAGATTGGTATCAGAGCAGTGTTTATAGTGAACTCAGTATATCAGTCATAAAAGATATAGAACTATAAACCCATTGGGATAAAAACACTCTGACCAGGAGTTATACTTTAAAAATATAACAATATTTTATAAAAGTATAAGTACATGCATAATATATATACTAGAATGAGTATCACAAGAAGAACAAAACAAAAGTATTTAGATGTTGGACATTACAGTTAAACCTAGACAGTGACGTAATCATATCTGGGATCAATATAGCTTGATCAACTATATTCATTTGAGATATGACCAACATGTGTTTGGGGAGTGATTGTAGTGTTGCAACAGGTCTAAAACTTACCTAAGTACCAGAAGAATTCTAGAACCAAACATAAATATTAAAATACTATGGCAGTATTTTAGGATGCCATAACAAGAAAACTGAAAACTTGTCAAGTTCTTATATCTAGAAGTCCAAGAATCAAACTTATAATTAAAATACCATGGAGGTATGTTAGATACCATAAATAACCTTGGGGAAATGTTAATAAGATCTTTTCTGATAAGTCTATAATTACTAAGTGGATACGTTAAGGTTATATATAGCCGAGATTTTATAGACTTAGAATATGTGATTTTCACTCTACTTCCTTTTCCTTGTTTGGATGTGGTTTTAGAGTAGGATTACTTATTCGAAGGTCTATTTGATCTGGATTATATATAATCGGTACACACCATGTGATTATAGAAGGACCAGAAAGGATCACCTTCGTAAAAATTTAAATTTTCTCATAGATTCTTTAGACATTCCCATTCTCGTATAAACCCCTTAGATAGATATAGTTACTTCAGCAATCAATAGAAGAGTCAAGGAGGATCAGACAAAATTTCATTAGGAGAATTCCGAGAAAGAAACAGATGAGAAGTAAATAAACTATAGAAATCATTTAGTGCCCTTACTCTATTAAGGACACCAATGAGAGATTCGCATGAACTTCTGAGATTCAAAATCTTCATTACGAAGTAATGGGGATCAGTGTCAGAATCGGAAGTAAGACAGCTTTCAATATACCTATGGAGGAAAATGACACCCTATAGATACCAGGAGAGAACAAATCATTACCACCCAGAATAGAACTGAGAACAGAGGAAAACCACGTGTGATTCATGTGAAGTGTTTGAGCGCCTTTTCATATAAGTAATAACTAATAAATGATACAACCTAGTGAGTTAGTATTTATACCACTCACATTAGGTTTTGAGTTTATCTTCTTTTCCTGTCACGACTAATAACAATAAATCAGATCACGAAATCTTAATTGATAGTGATTACTTCTCAAATTCATAAGTCTATTTTATGTAGACTTTATTATGAATTGTTTTCAAATCATTTCGAAAGTTGGAAAACGATATCCACCAATCGAAGGTAACTTAGTTCGGATGATACTCGGTTCATAAACATTCTAGAAACTTATTTATGTTCCTTACCATGACTGCATCATAGGGATGCAGGTCGAATCATTGAGAACAATATAACAAAACGAAAGATTTATACATAGATACAAATGGTTAGAATACATCTAGAGACAACGATAGTCGCTCACGAGCTCATTTTCTTATCATGAAACAGAATCATGCCTCCGAAGGAATGTAACCAACCCACCAGCAAAACACCAATCCTTCAAATAGATGCGGCTACGTTTCAAGCTGCAGTCACAGTAGCTGTAGCAGCTGTCATGGCACACCTTAATGCTAACAATGCAAATGTTAGTGGTAATGCTATCGGTAACCCCGATCGTGGTGATGGCCAAGTACAGCAACGAGTGCCTATTTGTAAGGACACTTCGAACCTTAAGCCTAATATCCTGAAACGAAAGTTCGAGAACAAGAAAGGGAGTTGTTCAACTCAAGAACCTAACAGAGGGCAACGAACTGGGGCAGTCAATTCCCCCATCAGCCCTGTTATTCCAGTACCGACCACGTCGTACTTAGGAAACCTCCCACACTGCAGCAAGTGCAACTACCATCATCATGGAGTTTTCCGAGAGCTGCAGTGCAATAGATGCAACCTGAAGGGGCATACCGCCCGCATCTGTAGAACTCCGGTGGAGTTCATCACTTCAACTACCAATGTCGAAACCATTCCCATATGTCACCTTTGTGGTGAAATAGGACATTACAAGAGGGACTGTCCAACAGAGAAGAACGACGGGGGAGCAGGAGAAGTTTGACCCCAATACATGGGAAGGCATCAAAGAACCCTACTATATTTTGGTACACTTCCAAACCCCGATAATTATCTATAATTATGAGTACTCTCCCGTTCAAATTAAATCACAACATTTATATAAAATTTGAAACCCTAACAGGTAAGCTATGATGACTTAGTGTATACATAAGGGTCATTTATAATTAAGATTTGTAAACTTAGAGTGAGTAATCCCGCCTCATTTCCTGTTCCTTGTTTGGTTGTGGATTTAGGGCAGGGTTGCTCAGTCAAAGGTTCTACCAATCTTAATTATACATGACTTGTATACACTAAGCGGTTATAGAGAGACCTAGTAAGGATCATTTCATGAAAGTTCACAATTATCAGAACCCTCGTATTGGTAGTACCCGCCAATTTCAAATCAAAAAGGGGATTTGTAACAGTAATAACAAAATAAAACCGGAAGCGCTGAAAACTTAGGTACATAGGATATCATCCTAGTAATCATTCCTCTCAGAACGACTTAATATCTATTTCGTCGAGAAAATTCTGACATCCTCATTCGACATGGTTTGGCCTGCCCCTTACCATGTGAAAATTATTATGTTGTGTAAGAGAACTTTTCCTTAATCAGCAGTAAGATGAAATTCTTCCAATCCATAACGCAAACCCTTAGGTTGTCTCTCATTTCAAAACTTCATAAGTACCCATGCGAAGGGTACCACGCCATTTTAGCCTACTCAGTAGACAGGAAACTTCAAACGAAAAGCACCGAAGTAGTTTTCGAAGTCAGTAACCACCGAAGTACCCCAATAGATATCGTAGGAGAATAATTGTACCAAAGGTCAAGTTCAAGAATAGAGACTAAGAACTCATTAGGTTAATCTATCACTGCTAAGTATATACACGAGAGTAGTATATAACTTAGACTTAACAAGATTAAGGATGTGTAATTCTGCCCTATCTCTTGTTCCTTGTTTGGTTGTGGACCTGGGGCAGAGTCACCCATCCGAATGTTTTGTGAAATCTAAATCATATACGACTTGTATACACGAGGTGATGGTGGATGAGCCAAGTATGAGTTTTATCATGAACTTCGGGGCAAAAGCCTTCATCTTATATTCTACCAGGAGGAATTCAACGTGAGACCACGACAGTGGGTCGAGCTACTAAATGACTACGAATTCGAAATTTGTTATCATCCCGACAAAGCCAATATAGTAGCTGACACCCTAAGTCGGAAAGAGTACTCAGGTTGTAGAGCCAATCATTGACTATGATAACCCATTCAAGTCTGTCCACACAAAGTAAGGAGGTTCAACAGGAATCCTTGAAACCTGAAAATGTGGCAGGTGAAACCTTGGGAAGAATGGATAAGAATGTATGCGATCGACTATGGTAAAGTATGGAATACCCATTTACCAATTAGTTGAGTCTTTTATCATGCTAGCATTCAAGTTGCTCCATTCAAAACCTTTTGTGGTCACAAGTGCAGATCCTATCTGCACTAGACTAAATTAGGTAATACGCAACTAGCTAGAGATCCAATTTCCACACAGCACCTTCGCTGATCTGGAATTCATCCGAGAAACTACCAAAAAGAAAAATACGAATCAGGAAGCGACATAAAGCTTCCAGAGTTAATCAGAGAAGCTACGACTTCGATAAAAGAAAACCCTTGGAATTCCAGGATTGATGACCTTGTCATATGAAGGTCTCACCCCGGAAGGACAAGATATGCTTGAGAAAGCGTGGAATACTAAATTCAAGGTACATAGGACCATTCGATATTCTTACCAGAATCGGTCTTGTAGCTTATAAACTTAAACTACCACAAAAACTTAATAACATTCATCCCACCTTTCACATATCTAATCTAAAGAGGTGTCTATCCGATGAAACACTTGTTATTTCACTCGATGAAATCAAGTTAAATAAAAGTCTACACTTTGTAGAAGAACCAATGGAAATCATGGACAGGGAAATCAAAAGAACCAAGCAAAGTCTTATCCCGTTAGTGAAGGTTCGCTGGATTACAAACCGGGGACTTGAATTCACCTGGGAAAGGGGAGATTAGACCTAGTCCATGAGCATCACTTTAGACTTAATTTCGGGACGAAATTCCCTCTAAGAGGGGGATAATGTGACACCAGTCAAATTTAGGTAAAAAATAAATTGATCAATAATCGTAATTGGGATGAACAAAGTGGTAGAGATTGTAACAAGGTTTCCAAAAATATAAGGAACACTGAAATCCGAGTTAAAACGAAGAAGTTATGAACAATCGAAAATCCACGACAAAACCGGTAAAACACTGTTCAGTGTAAAAAGTGAATTTTCGATAAAAGGATTTTTAGCCTTAACAATCTACATGAAAGTTGTAGAACATGTTAAACCGAGAATGTTCATAAAAAGAACGTAAAAATCTGACTTTGTATGAGGAAGTTATGATTTTTCTAAATTTCGGTTTAGTAGTAGACAGCTAAAAATTCGAAATATAAATCGATCGATATTTAGCCGACGCAACTTAAACGAGAATCGAAGGTCTCATCAAAAGTAGTACAACGGTAAAAATACAGACGAAAACGGACGTCGGATAAAGAAGTTATGAATTTTTAACAGATTTCCTGTCCAGGTCTGTTAAAAATAATAATATTAAAAATAAATCAAAATTAGCCAACGAAGTCTAAACAAAAGTCGTAGAGTATAATTTTACCTACGCGTGCATATAAAGAACGCCAAAAACGGAGCTCGTATGCGAAAGTTATGAATTTCGCAAGTTTTTGGCACGAAAATCGAGAAATGTTGAAAACCGGGAAAAATCGCATGGACCCTCTTCGGCCACGTCACCCTCGCATGTGAGGCTTCCCTGTGTCCTCAACGTGTCGCCTACTGATTGGACCGAAGTCTCGCGTGACACCTTCTGATTGGACCGAAGTTCGGTCCACTCCTGATCCGACACCACCGTGGAAGCTTCCGAGACCGCCTCCAGCTTCGCTTCTCCTTCTAACGTGTGGCTGCTGAGTCCTCCTCCCCCTCGCATGCGAAGCTGCTACGTAGCTGCTGACTCCCCTCGCCCTCTCCACCTGTCCGAACACGCGTCGCCGTCTCCTCCTTCAGACTGAACCCTTGCACCCCTATATAAAGGGTGCGAGACTTCTCGGATTTTAGAGGTTTTTCACCCAAAATTTCACCCTTTTTCACCTTTTCACCCCCTAAACTTTCTTACGACCCCCAAGGCCCGGTATCGTGTCTAAAACCCGAAGCAAGCCCCGAAGCTCCTGAATTCTCGAGAAGATAACCTCTTTCCAGTCGAAGTGTTGCACGCATAAAGCCCGATTTTTACTCAAAAACTCCCGGTTTCTTCGAGAAAGATCATTTATAGAAACGAAACGATGCCCAAATCACCACTTATCAAAGTGAGTTCATACCCCTATAATATACCTTTTTAAATGGTTTTATATGCTTTTTAGGGGGGAATACAAGTTGAACACAATTTAAATTGTGTTAATAATAGTATGTGATAATAATCACACAAAGGGTTTCCTTATGCTTTTAAAGATTACCAAATACTTCCAAAATAACTTAAAGCCATGTTAAATCTTTAAAGTCATATAAACTCCGTTAAGTTCTTTGAAAAAGGTTTTATAAACTATTTCAAATTATAATTATCAAAATCATGTTTATATATGTATAAATATATAAATAAGATTTGAAGGGCTTAGGACTAATTAATTATCTTATTTCTTTTTCCTTGTTTGGATGTGGAATTAAGGTGGTGTTATTTGTCCGAAGGTCGTTTCCTTCTTAATTATATATATATATATATATATATATATATATATATATATATATATATATATATATTATACATATATGAATATAAAAGGTTACTTCATTCGGTATCATTACCTTTGTATCATGTTGAGCAAAGGTGTTCATCCATGAGAAATCATGCTAATCAAATATAACATATAAATTATAATAGGTATAATTTATGATTCAAAACTAAATATACAAGTATGATTCACATTCCAAGGAAAGTACCAACAATTCATTTACCTATATCAGGATATGTATAATACTTTTAGTATATAGATAATATATTAAAGAAGTAATAATACATCATACCGGGTTTGCATTAACAACGGTACAATACAGAGTACCAGGGTTAGCAATCTCGGGGTAATAATACATCGTAAATCTCGTTGAAACAATAAATTTGTGAGACTCTTCATGGTGTACTTATCTAAGTACGACCTTAAGTCCTGACTTATTAACCAGAATCTCCTGTAGGGAGGGCGTGAATTTGTGTATAGATCTATATGGGACTGACAATCCCGCACCTTCACTGTTCGCTACAGTTTGGCCGGCAGGCCTAGGGTGTCAAATATCATATCGTTTCCGAAGCCTGAATAACATCGCATCAGGCACATCAGTCATATTAGTATGGTTAATAGAACTCACATGGATAAAACAACGAGTAAATTACCTAGTAATATACTTCTCTTAAAACAGTAAGAAAAGATAATTACATCCTGACCAAATATACCTTCTGTTAGTTTTTACTTACAGTAAAAGCTACGTATCATGAAATTAAGTATGGTAAATATACTTGTACTTCTGGTTTTGGAACATTTAAAACCACAAGGCAGTATTATGGATAATATAATATTTTCCAGGATTAATACTAAGGTTTTTACTGTAGAACGGATATAACTAAAAATACTTTTACAAATGAAACAGTTTATGGGATTAAACCACTTTTACAAAGGAAACAGTTTATGGGATTGAACCACTTTTACAAAGGAAACGGTTTATGGAATTAAACCACTTTTACAAAGGAAACGGTTTATGGGATTAAACCACTTTTACAAATGAAACGGTTTATGGGATTAAACCACTTTTACAAATGGGAACTTAGTCATTCACTTTCTGTAAACTAGTATAACATAAAGGACCTTTAGTGGTTAATTCTATAACTCCTTAGTTTTTACATCAGAGTTATACATAAGTAATATCCGATTGACAGTGAAATGTGTGACTTCCGCCTTACTTCCTGTTCCTTGTTTGGTTGTGGGCTTAGGGCAGATACACCCATTTAACTGTCCATTCAATATTGGGTTATATATAATTAGTATAAACTAAGTAATTACAGAGGGAAACTATTGAGGTTATCAGTCTATCACCTCAGGAAATATAGGATTTTCTGGAGGAACCAGTGAACTTTTCCAAAGAACTTAGAGTATACTTAACATAACTAAAATACTTATGAACTCACCAGCTTAAATGCTGATCTAATCTTTCCAAATAACTTGTATTCTCAGGAATCCAGTAGACAGGTACACTCCCGAAGCTTTTGAGAAGACTACCTAGTACCGTACTGCGACTCTTGTCTTCTACTGTACCTACTTTGGTGTTTGAATATGTAATGTTTAAACACTTATGTAAAACTTATACTTATTAATGCAATGGTTGTTTGTACTTTGATTACTATATTTCATGTGTTGTGATACTTACCTGAAGTCTTCCGCCCCCGCACGTTTCCGCCGTTCTGGTTTGGGGGTGTGACATGTGACAGTAGGGAACATGCACTAGTCTCTTGTTTCCAGAACAACAATCAATCAGCTGATCAAGAATGATTTTAGAAAAATCCAGCTTCTTGTTGTAAACAATGGCGTATAAGATTCTTTGCTCAAAGAGATTTAGCTGATCCAAACTTCTAGTCTTGTGACCAAGACATTTTCCAATCGCGCCTGTTAAATATTTCCATCCTGCATTGAAACATTGATGAAGAGTGTTCCTTTAGGGATCACAAGTGAGGTCCTCGAGTTTGAAGTTATACCCTAGTTTTTCACTAACAGTCTTGCAGCTATCTTCAAAAGGAGTTTTAGAGTGTCTATCATATAGAGGAAGCCGAAGATCAGTTCGAATGGTTTCCATATCAATAGTAACCCTATGTTGACCATCTCCAATGGTTCCAGAGATGGTTCGAGCAATAGAATCAACAGAGCATGTGTAGTAGAACTCACATACTTGTTTAGGGTAGAAAGGTTCCGGAAAGTCACAGAATGTATATCGAAGTGGACCACTTTTGACAAACTCAACAAAATCTTTGATTCCAAAATTCACGAACTGATTTGGGATTTCATCTGAGAATGCCACATTTTGTTGACTGAATGATGATGATGGAATCAGAATCATGAGGACCTTTGATGACGTTAGCGTTGGGAGCAAACTCGTACAAGAACTTTGACATGGTGAAATTTGTGAGGAAGATGACAATTGAAAGCCTTTTTGAGAGAACGCCAATTGCTTTTGAATCACTTGTGAAATTGACCTAGAGCGGTGATTTCCCAACTAATACCCAAACATTATCTTCTTTCTTACTTAATCATGAGAGAAGGATTTGTGCCATAAAAATATCGTATCCCAAGATAATGATGAACCTTTTTACGTCATTTAAAAATTTACCGTTTGGATAAGATAGATACTTTAGACACATCATCAACATCAGTGTAATCAATCAATGAAAAGATTGATGATTATCTAGTTGGTTTGATATGTCTCCTGATAGCGTGGGTTAAGTCTACCATTCACTAGCATAGTGTTTCGAGATCTCATCAGCGTGTGGTTTCATACGCTGAATCATAAATCTCTTTTATTAGAAGAAAAATGGCAAGAATGGATAGGTATGTGTAATACATCACGGACAATTATATAACCATCGGAACGATTTGTCAAGTTCTCATCAGCGTATGGTATATTACGTTGAATCATAAAGCTTTAAAAAATAATATAAGAGCAAGAATGGATTGATGTGTGTGATAGCCTATGGTACATATACTAACCATCGGCATAGACTTTCAAACTTTTATTAGTGTGTGGTTTTACACATTGAATCATCAAGTTTTTTTAAGAAGACTTGTGGACGAGAAGTATGATGTCTCAGTCCCACTGAGGTGAAATCAGTGTGAATCATTGACAATGATAACCCATCAGCAAGAAGGGTTTTAATCCTTGCATCATAGAGTTAATTGCAGTCTAGAATCAAAGATTCAACGTTAAATCATAATGGTACCATGTCTACCTCAAACTAGGAGGTCATGGACATGAACAACCATTTGTCATTTAAGGACCTGACACGTATCTCTTACGCCGATTACTATGCAATCAGGGTAAGCCATTAGGTTATGCTCAATGTTTTAGCAGAACATGAGACTTGATGCATATGACAAGCATGCTTCCAGGACAGGTTCAGGTAAAAATGATTAACTTAAAAGTAATAAACACCCTAGCCTTTTTATCAATATTTTTCATTTGGACCAGGCTATCTCACTTCTGAGAGTTTAGACAATTCTAGACAATTAGCGTGAGAGGGTGACTCAATGTTCTCAGTAGATGGTCTCGCTGATGAGAGATTAGAGAGATTTCGTCACATACAGCAAGAACAAAAGAAGAACATTAATTAGTCTTTCTAATAAACACCCTAGCCTTTAGTCGTTGAGGTTCTTCAGATCGATTCCAAGCTTCATGTTTACCAAGAACAAAAGAAGAACATTAATTAGTCTTTCTAACCAGTTAAGGGGATTCAATCTTTGTAACCTTCGAGTTATAAGATTCACCAAGACAACACTCGAAGGTTCCATTCAATGAGATCCCTGAATGAAGAGAAGGTGGGACGGCTGTCTCCTTAAAGGCGCCTTTCGATCTTTGAGGGGATGAAGTTATAGTCTCAGCTTATCTAGAAATTAGTCGAGCCAGGACACCTAACCTCATCTCATCTCATTGAAACAGAAATAGGTTGTTCAAGACAGAAGTAATATGTGCCAAAAAGACCACTTGGTGGCATAGTCATCCTCCATCTGTTCTTATCAGCATGAACATCAGTGACGGTGTGAGAGTCGTTGGTTCTGAAGAAAAGATGTTGAGTCAGTGTCGATGAGCTTTCACAAGGGGAGTGATGCATTCAAGGAATGACACATTGAGTCCTTCAAATTAGATCCGTCAGAGAAGGTCGCTATTGATAGAGAATATCATGTAGGAAATGTTAGTAGAAAAGGAAAGTGTATTCACAATGTATACTTCTTTGGTAAGGAATAACAAAAACTTAAATACAAGAAAACCAAAATATAAATTAAAAATCATAGCAACTTATGTTCAAAGTTTTAAGCAAAGCATAAAACAAAGGTAAAGTATCAGCGACAAACTTAACGAATCAAACCATATAAATATCGTTCTCCTTGAGTGCAGAGAGCACGATTTTGTTGTCAGCATCAAACACTTTTCCCTCATGATGGTCGAAAAGAACTTTGTAACTAACATCACAAAGTTGACTGATGGAGATGAAGTTGCATTTCAATCCTTCTGCATAGAATACGTCCTTCAGTTTAAACGTCCCACACTCAAAAGTTCCAACACCTGAAACAGATCTTTTTCTATTGTCACCAAACGTCACCATTGGACCATATTTATTCAAAAAATGTGTTAGGAGAGACTTCTAACCGGTCAGGTGTCTAGAGCTTCCACTGTCTAGGTACCAAGTTTGACCTAGATTTGGACTTGATTCAGCGTCAGCGTGAGAACTATCAGTAGCACATAAGCCATCAGGGGAATCATCTACAAGTGCCATGATACCCTTAACATTCAGCGCCTCATCTTCAGATGTCTCTTCTGATGGGTTTTAGGTAAAACAAATAAACTAGAAAACAATTCCTAAGTTCGCATGCAACCTACTTTGGATCTATGTTTTAACTATTGAACATATAACTTTAAATTGCAAACAAGAACCCTAGAGGAGAGAGGCTATTTTTCGAAAATAACTAACTAGGGTTTAAGAGTTACATACCTTTCAATTGTTATAGTAAACAATTGATAATCCTCTTGAACTTGATCTTCTTGGAAGCCTAGCACCACAAATGTAATGCCTCTAATGGAATCACACCCAAGAACTAGCAAGAAGGAAACTTGAAGGAGAGAGGGTAGGGTATGCAAAAATCGGCCTAGGGTTTCTTCCAAGGTAGGAGTGGCTGAATTTAGGAGCTGGGAGGCTCCTTATATAGCTGAGGGATCTAGGGTTTAGGGAAAACCCTAATACTCCTTTTCTTGGGGCCTAAGCTAATCCAAAGGCCTTATCCAAAGCCCCTTGGACGAAATCCTTAGGGTTTCCCCTATAGATTTCGTCCACCTCCTTCCAAGGAGGTTCTGGAGCCTTCCACTCAACTATCTGATAATTGCAAACTAGTCCCTGCACTTTATAATTAATACTTTTAACCCCAAAATTAATTCTGATTAATTTATGGCTAACTATTAATTAAACATAATGATTTCTAATTAATATATTAATCTTTTAACATATTAATAAATCATTTATATTAATTTATTAATCTTATAAATTAATATCTCTCCTTTCATAATTTCCTTGTCCAGTTGCTAGGTTTGAGGGCAACCCAAAAGGACTGTGCTGCTATCAATTCAAGTACATACCAATTATAGTTATGGGCTTAGACATCTAATCCAACAGTCTCCCACTTGGATAAGTCTGTAACTATAATTGCTAGTATGCCTTCTAAATTTGACCAGCAAATTGTAGCTTCCAAAAGCTGTTGCTGAACTCTGACCCAGTCAGTTACATGTCCTGAGATAAGTGATTATATAATCCTTCGTTCTGCAAGATATCCCCAGACATAAGACATGGAATGTAATCAATCTCTTTGTCCAGAATCTATGTTTCCCGATTTCTGATTTGTGATGATGTAGGACTTCTAATTGAACACATCAATTTAGTCATGGCTGGGCCCAGCACATAAGTCAACACCAAATCATCGAGGGGCCCATAGATATCGCTTTTCCGGTTAGGGCAAAAGGAATGAATAAACGTTGACTCATATGCTTGTATCTTTTACTCATCAAATTATACATGACAATACGTTTTATAACACCAAGTTACTGATGCGTTTTCGTATCACCAATGTATAACCGACTTTGTAAATTACAACTCATATATCTTCGTTTCAAGATTATAAGATATTATCGTCTCAGTATTACTCGTGATGAATTCCATGAAGTGATACTCTGAGCGAGGGTTTATCCAATACTCAAATCTCAATTTCTGAGTACTCATGAACATTGCAGCAATTCTATTGCCATGTCTATCCTCAGACAATCTGCAATCCAATTCACGACAGTCTTAATTCACTACTTACTTCCAAAAGTACGAGCGACTGTGAAGTTTGAATAATCTTATTATTCGGGAAGTAAAACATGCAAAAATGAAACACAATAGACAATTGACAAAAGGCAGCAAACAAACTCATAAATAATACTTTATTATTTAATCACCAAAAGTCAATTACATTTACTTTGTTACAAGTTTCAGAACTAATCTAACTACTAAAACTAATATCATCTTTCAGTCCTATGCTCCGAGCATGCTGAATATGCTTAGCCCTACTCAGACCCTTTGTGAGGGGGTCTGCTGGGTTATCTTCAGATGACACCCTCTTTACTACAAAATGGCCTTCTTCTACTCTATGTCTGATAAAATGGTACTTTCTGTCGATATGTCTGGTTTTACCATGATCTCTCGGTTCCTTTGTTAAGGCAACCACTCCCTCATTATCGCAGAACAGTTCCATAGGCTCCTGGATGGTTGGAACAACTCCGAGATCTCCGATGAAGTTCCTTAACCAAGCTGCTTCCTTAGACGCTTCACTTGCTGCTATGTACTCTGATTCACAAGTAGAATCAGCCACTGTATCTTACTTGGAACTTTTCCAAGTAACAGCTCCTCCATTCAGTAAAAATACCCAGCCAGATTGAGAACGGAATTTATCTTTATCCGTTTGAAAACTGGCATCACTGTAACCATCTACTCTCAAAGTATCATTGCCACCAAGCACAAGGACCCAGTCCTTTGTCCTTCGCAAATACTTGAGTATATTCTTAACCGCTATCCAATGAGCTCTACCCGGGTTTCCCTGATAGCGACTGACCATGCTCAAAGCAAATGCCACATCAGGGCGAGTACATGTCATAGCGTACATGATCGATCCGACAACGGAAGCATAAGGGACACGACTCATGTCTGCTATTTCCTCATCGGTACTCGGGCATTGAGTCTTACTCAATTTGGTATTGCTTTGGATAGGTAGCTCTCCCTTCTTGGAATTTTCCATACTAAACCTCTTTAGTACCTTATCCAAGTATGTGCTCTGACTAAGTCCAATTAGTCTCTTCTTTCTATCTCTCAATATTCTAATCCCAAGAATATAGGCAGCTTCTCCAAGGTCTTTCATGGCAAAACACTTTCCAAGCCAAGACTTAACATCTTTCAAGGTTGGAACGTCGTTACCAATGAGTAATATGTCATCGACATATAACACCAGAAAAGTTACTATACTCCCACTAGCCTTGATATACACACAAAACTCATCTTCACTTCTAGAGAAACCAAACTCTTTGACTTTCTCATGGAAGCAAAGATTCCAGCTGCGAGATGCTTGTTTCAATCCATAAATGGATTTCTCAAGCTTGCACACTCTATTGGGAAACTTTGCATCAACAAAACCCTCTAGCTGATTCATGTAAACATCCTCAGCCAACTTCCCGTTAAGGAAAGCAGTGTTGACATCCATCTGCCAGATTTCATAGTCATGAAGGTAGCTATGGCGAGCAATATCCTAATAGATTTAATCTTAGCTACTGGCGAGAAGGTCTCATCATAGTCAACCCCTAGGGTTTGAGTGAAACCTTTTGCAACCAGTCGAGCCTTGAATGTGTGCACATTTCCATCCATGTCTGTCTTCTTCTTGAAGATCCATTTGCACCCAACTATCTTACGACCTGGTGCACTATCAACCAAATTCCAAACTTAGTTGTCATACATGGACTTAATCTCGCTGTCCATTGCCTCTTTCCACTTGGAAGCCTCTAGGCCTGCCATTGCTTCCTTATAAGTAACTGGTTCATCTAAATTTACCAGTGTCCTATCACTGATGAATGTGTCACCATCTGAAGTAATATGAAAACCATACAACTCAGGTGGCACACTCACCCTAGTGGATCTTCGAAGAGGTAATGAGTTATCAACTGGTTCAACAGGAACTGTTTCCTCTGGTTGAGTGCTAGTGTCATCTAAGGTTCCTTCATTGGCTAACTCTTGAATTTCTTCAAGGTCAATGGTGCTCCCACTGTCCTCTTTGAATATGAGCTCTCTTTCTAGAAAGACTCCTCTTCGTGCTACAAAGACCACGTTTTCACTAGGTCTGTAGAACAAATATCCAAAAGACTGTTTTGGGTAACCAATGAAAACACATTTATCACTTCTAGCTGCTAGCTTGTCGTGAGTCTCCCGTCTTACGAAAGCTTCACAACCCCAGACTTTAAT
Source organism: Lactuca virosa (assembly GCF_052849685.1). Taxonomy (NCBI): domain Eukaryota; kingdom Viridiplantae; phylum Streptophyta; class Magnoliopsida; order Asterales; family Asteraceae; genus Lactuca; species Lactuca virosa. The sequence goes on from NC_136432.1 coordinate 84,292,076, forward strand.
ATGTGCTAACGAGGGAACTTTCCCCGTCCACATTTCGTGAGGTGTTTTGGCAACCTTCTTTGTAAGGACAAGATTGAGGATGTGGGCGGCTGTCTCTAAGGAATACCCCCAAAAGTGAATAGGAAGCGAAGCACGACTCATCATAGAACGAACCATGTCTAACAAGGTTCGATTACGCCTCTCCGCTACACCATTTAACTGTGGTGTCCTAGGAGGAGTTAATTGTGAGACTATCCCACATTCTTTCAGATAGTCGTTGAACTCGATACTAAGATACTCCCTGCCTCTATCGGATCTAAGTACCTTTATCTTCCTGCCCAATTGATTTTCGACCTCATGCTTAAACTCTTTGAACTTTTCAAAGGTTTCTGACTTATGTTTGATTAAGTAGATATAGTCATATCTGCTATAATCATCAGTGAAAGTCACATAGAATCGAATAGCATCCCTTGTAGTTGATCTTAAGGGCCCACACACATCTGTGTGTATGAGATCCAACAGACCTTCACCTCTTTCACAAGACCCTGTGAATGGTGATTTTGTCATCTTTCCCAAAAGACAAGATTCACACATATCATCTGATTTTAGGTCAAATGATTCCAACACTCCATCCTTTTGGAGTTAGGCTATGCGTTTCTTGTTAATGTGTCCAAGACGAAAATGCCACAAGCATGCCTTGTCTACACTATTAGACAAGTCAATATTAAATACACTATTTCCTAAGCTATCAACATAAGTCACTGTTTCATACACACCATCACAAGGCAAAGCTTCAAACACAAAAACACCATTCTTATAAACAGAAATTGAACCATTCAAATCATTAAAAGAATATTTAAAACCTTGTCTGAATAATGCATGAAATGAAATAATGTTTCTCGTCATCTCAGACGAATAGCAACAATTTAATAAATCTAATCTAACATCATTACTAAGCAAAAGTTGATAAACTCCGATCTTGGTCACTGGTGAAGACTTCTTGTTTCCCATGATCAAGTTTATCCTTCCTCGCTCTATCTCCTCACTTTCTTTTAGCCCCTGTAAATCAGAACAGATGTGAAAACCACATCCTGTATCAAGGACCCATGAACGAGAAGATAATGAATTATTAGAAGAAATAGTGTAAATACCTGCTGAAGATGGCTTCACTTTGCCATCTTTGATATCCTGCAGATATTTTGGGCAGCTTCTCTTCCAGTGCCCTTTGTCATTGCAATAAAAGCAATCTGCATCTTTTGGATCAGAAACATGGGGAATGGTAGCATTGGGCTTAGCCTTTGGGCCATTACTAGATGACCCGGCTTGAGCCTTGTTCTTCCAGTTTTGCTTAGGAGGACCTTTCCTCTTTTTCCCCTTTTCCTGTCCAATAGCCAAGACAGGGGCACTTGCAGGAGTGGAGGCTATACTTTTACCCTTTATCCCTGCTTCAGCTGTCTGCAACAAGTTGTGCAATTGGGCCAATGTCTGCTCAGTGTTGTTCAAATGGTAAGTTAGAATAAACTGACCATAACAATTAGGTAATGAGTTCAAGACCATGTCAATGGCCAATTCCTCATCAAAGTGAATGTTGAGCTTGACCAAACGCTCTATGTAGCGTTGCATTCTTTGCACATGAGACACAACCGACTCCCCTTCTTTCATCTTGCAAGCCATGAGTGACTTGACTACTTCAAACTTTTCTTGACGAGCTCGCTTATGGTACTTTTCCATAAGGACCTTGTTCATCTCAAAGGGCCAGTAGTCCTCATAGTACCTCTGCAGTTCTGGGGACATGGTTGCGACCATGATGCATGCCACTTTGGTAGCATCATCATAATGTTTCTTGTAGGCAGCATATTCTTCAGGAGTAGCTTTAGACTCATCAAGCTCTTTGAGCTCCTTTTCAAGGACATATTCTTTGTCCTCAAATCGAAGCGCCATCTTGATGTTACGCATCCAATCGTTATAGTTAGAGCATCCATAACGACTTTGGAGCAAATGTTGAGCAAAGAGAAGTTGTGGTTGGAGGATGATGAAGCAGAAGTGTTTCCAGGAGTAGACATCTTTCAAGAAAGAACGTTTTAGTTAGATCTCAAGATACCTCAATATAATAACCCAAAGATATAATATTAAGGTTAGGATCCAACTATGAAGATTCACAACTTAGAAATGGGATGCCGAGATCCAAGTGTAAATTTCATAAAGGTAGGTGAATGACGATTCACCAATTCCACCATTAGACGAAATAAATGAAGTGAAATTCCTAATTCCTTTTGAGATACATTGAAACTATTCAATGGCATGTTTTAATCTCGGATTATGCTCTTCTATTTGTGAATGGGATGCCGAGGATCACAAACAAGATGTGAATAACCATGCAAATGTGCTTGGTAACCTCATTGTCTTTATCATTAACTATTGATGTGCCGGTAAACCACACACGCTCCACCAAAATGATAATTATGAGATACCCATTACTACTCTTTATTAGTGCCTATTAGTGTGCTGGTAATCCACACACGCTCCACTAACGACCAATAAAGCATAATGTGCAATTTCATGGATTAGCATACTTTTCACATTTTTCCTAAAGTAACTAGAGTTGGGATTTTGTAAAATAATGTTCTAGTACTTTATTTAATAACATTATACTTTTAATGAGATGTAGTTGTCCTATCAAACCCATTCTGCTAACGACCCTCCACTAATCAAGGAAGCGGTGGGTGAGAGTGGACACCCATTCAACTACCATTTAATAGGCAGTTTCCTTATACCCCCCTTATAGACTAGCTTCGTGAATGAGGCATACTAGCGATTTGACTGACCATATTCTTATACATATATAATATTTAACTTTTAATTATAATATATAAGGTGTCTTTTAAACTTTTTAAAACTTTAGGGTTTATATATAAATTTCGAAAATTAAGCCATTAATTTTAAATTTAAAATAAACCAAATAACTAGATTTAATATTTGTCTATTAATTAACTTTTAACTAATTTATTAAATCTTGTAAGGATTATCTAATTAAATTAAACAATTAATTTAATCCTAATCCATATCCCTTCCAGATTTCGAAAATTAGGGAATAGGATAATTTCCTTATTTTTCTCAATTATCCAATAAGGCAACTATTATCCAAAATAAACAAACCCTAAAAAGACTAGCATATTTCGAAATTCAAGGGAGGAGGCTAGGGTTTTCAAAACCCTAACCCTAATTTCGATTAGGGTTCATGGAGGCTAGGGTTTTTCGAAAACCCTTTGAACCAAAACCCTAAAAATCAAAAATTTTAGCCTTTAGGGTTTAATAGCTATAAACCCTAATTTGCAATTCAACTATTATAGCAATTCAATTTAAAACAAACAATGGCTCTGATACCACTGATGGGTTTTAGGTAAAACAAATAAACTAGAAAACAATTCCTAAGTTCGCATGCAACCTACTTTGGATCTATGTTTTAACTATTGAACATATAACTTTGAATTGCAAACAAGAACCCTAGAGGAGAGAGGCTATTTTTCGAAAATAACTAACTAGGGTTTAAGAGTTACATACCTTTCAATTGTTATAGTAAACAATTGATAATCCTCTTGAACTTGATCTTCTTGGAAGCCTAACACCACAAATGTAATGCCTCTAATGGAATCACACCCAAGAACTAGCAAGAAGGAAACTTGAAGGAGAGAGGGTAGGGTATGCAAAAATCGGCGTAGGGTTTCTTCCAAGGTAGGAGTGGCCGAATTTAGGAGCTGGGAGGCTCTTTATATAGCTGAGGGATCTAGGGTTTAGGGAAAACCCTAATACTCCTTTTCTTGGGGCCTAAGCTAATCCAAAGGCCTTATCCAAAGCCCCTTGGACGAAATTCTTAGGGTTTCCCCTATAGATTTCGTCCACCTCCTTCCAAGGAGGTTCTGGAGCCTTCCACTCAACTATCTGATAATTGCAAACTAGTCCCTGCACTTTATAATTAATACTTTTAACCCCAAAATTAATTCTGATTAATTTCTGGCTAACTATTAATTAAACATAATGATTTCTAATTAATATATTAATCTTTTAACATATTAATAAATCATTTATATTAATTTATTAATCTTATAAATTAATATCTCTCCTTTCATAATTTCCTTGTCCAGTTGCTAGGTTTGAGGGCAACCCAAAAGGACTGTGCTGCTATCAATTCAAGTACATACCAATTATAGTTATGGGCTTAGACACCTAATCCAACATCTTCTTCATCCACCCATTCTTCATTATCTTCCTGTTTTGCAATGAAAGCCTTTGGCAAAGAGATGTTTTCTTTCTTCATATGAGCCACTAGCTTCTTGTACAGGACTTGATAGTTCTCAGGACTCTAGACTTCTTTCTTTTCCTTGCAATCCCTGGAAAAATGATCAGGGATTCCATAATTAAAGCAGTCACCTGTGCCTTTCTTCTCTGAAGTGGATCTTTTCATTGAGCTGCTTCCCTTGAATTGAGATATTCTAACCCCGTTTGATCTACTTTATTCACAACGCTTGACGATAAGTGCAGCGCTGGCAACAAGCTCATCGGTGAGATCTTCATCATTTGTTCACCCGAATTTGAATTTTTTGATTCGCTGATGTACTTTATTGTTTCCTTTCGAGACATCAGGGCATTAGACTTTTCCTTGTTCGAGTCCTTCATGATTTTCTTACGAAGAGTTTTGGTCTCTTCATAATTTCGCAGATTACCGAACAACGAATTCAGACCTATGGAATCGATCTTCTCACCATTGTTAAGAACATCAACGTGATGTTCCCATCACTTTCCAAGAGAATAGAGAAACTTTAGAACCAGTTGTGATGAGTGCTTAACAATTCCCGTCTTGCGCATATCATTAACCAAACAATTAAACCTATTGAAGGTTTGAGTAAGAGACTCACCTTGTTGAGCAAAGAAATGCTCGTATCTTCGATTAAGGTTGTTGATGGTCATAGCATGAACTTCCACAGTGCCTTCATAAGCCACTGTCAGCGTGTCCATCATCTCTTAGGATGATTCACAATTATGTACGAGATGATACACATGGTATGGAACAGAATTTCAAATAGCGGCTCTGGCTTTTACATCAAGACTGAGCAGTCTCTTGTCATGGTCATCATAACTTGTTGTTGGCTTTTACTTCAGAGGGTCAACGGGAGTGTTGTTTGCCATGGATTGGTATAGGAACACGGGGACCTTTTTCAATGATATTTTTAATCTCATATTCAATGGTTTCAAGAACCACCATGGCCTTGATTTTCCACATGGCGAAGTTATGTTCATCGAAGGGAGGTATTTTGTTGAAACTAAAGGATTTGGAATTGCTTGAATTCGACATGATAACTTGAGTATATCACAAAACTGCTCTAATACCAATTGAATTTTTGTATTATGATCGGATATACTTCAAGTATGAACAAGAAATGTAAAACTAATCTAAACGAAATAATCAACAGAAACTAAATAACACAGAAGTTCTCCAAATCTTCCTTTCACCAAGAAAAGAGGTTTTGTCTTCACCAAGAAAACGGGGTTTGCCACAAAGACAATTGACGCAAAGCCACGATCACAACATTAGGGTTTTCCCTAATGTTGTATTTATACTAATCTATACATGTATATCCCATGATTGACGGGATTGTATCAAATCTATACCAATAACCGATCTTATCATAACGATATGGTATCTGATCTATATATATATATATATATATATATATATATATATATATATATATATATATACACACACACACACACACACAATAACTGCCTAATATATAAAAAGTTACAATAGAACAACTATAAGCTGACGTTGTTGAACTTGTTAAGTTGGCGTTGGCGATGTCGACTTGTAGACTCTGACGCTGATGGATCGGCATGTTATGTGTTTGACGCATCAGATCCTAAGGTGTGACCTTACAGTGTATTACACGCATCACTCCTTTCTTTTCCATGTTCTTCTAATAAAAGAAGTTTATGATTTAGTGTAACAAGCCATACGCTAATGAGTCTTTGCAATACTTCGTCAATGATTTATAGAAAAATAACATGCTATCAAGAGACATCACATTCAAGCCTTATGATCTGATGAGTCAAAATACTCACACGTTGATCACCAGTGCCAGCGTCAGCGACAACATCAACGCAAGACTTCAAATACCAGTGTCAATATGTAACGAATTGTACAATTGTATTTATGTTGTATGTAATTATATTATTATATTGTATTTTAGATAAATGATCTGATATCTTGGTGATAAGATCAGTTTGGATATTTAGAATAGATTAGAATCAATCCCTTAATTGAAGGGATTCTCTAGAATAGATTAGTATATATTCATGTATTAGGGTAAAACCCTAATCAGGTCTTTGTGACGGCTTGGTGTCAACCGCTTTGTGCACCCGTTCCCTTTGTGAGAACTTTTCTTAGTGAAAACCATCTTTGTGATAATCCTTGTTCGTCGTTGTAACTTGCTTGTATCCAATCAAACGAGCCTACAAATTATATATATATATATATATATATATATATATATATATATATATATATATATATATATATATATATATATATATATATATATATATATATATATATATAAACAACTATCAGATTACATAAAAAGGTTACTTTTATAACTCAAAGTATAAAATAAACGTGAAAAGTGTTGATTTGACTTAGGTGTGATTGTACTTGTAATCCCATACAAGTATGCATATTGATATACTTATGATACATAAGTTTAAAATCAACATAATTATGTGGTATGTATTATTAAGTGTTTATTATACTTAAATAATACACGGACACATAAACGATGATCTAAGTGTATAACCTTGTACTACATATAGTCCTATTTTAACTCGTACTAGTATTTTACAATGTATAAATCATATTTCAATCTTATACAATTTCTTTTTATAGTGAAATTCTGAGCTATATCAAGTTTATAACAGAGCTATGTGACTTGAATCAACGTCTGCAAAGCATTTCAAAAGTTTTGTGTAGTATTCTCACCAACGCTTCATCAACATCATAAATAGGGAACAAAAATAAGAAGTTATCGTCCGTTTTGACGTGTGAGACAAAGGTCGTATCTAGCAACCACAGGCGGTGGTGTCAACCTGTATACATCTATACACAACGTTCTCCACCCTCAAAGATTAACGATTATTTCATAGGTCATTCCTAAGATTGTGTTGTTAGGTGATGAATATTAAACTCACAAAGAAATCTTGGGTTTTACAATTGTACAACTGTGTGTGTTCGAAACTTTAGTTGGAAACTTTAATGAACTTAGGTGTAAAACTACAAAATTTTTCTAACAAAATTAGACAACATAACGGTTGCGTTTTTATTAAAACCATATTTCAACCCATGTGAAATCAACCAAAAATACAAGAATTAAAACACATAAAAATAGAGGAGACTTCACATTGAAAAAATATAATATTGATATTTACATTCTTTATATATATATATATATATATATATATATATATATATATATATATATATATATATATATATATATATATATATATATATATGGAGTGGTTCAAATGAGAATGCAAAAAGGTTAAGAACCCTAATAACCAGTTTTTCTTTTAGACAAATCAAGCATTTATATTGTATTAAGCAAAAAAATTTCATTCTTTACTTTACAAACTACTTGCCAATTGTTGTCGGACTACCATTGGACCGTCGTCGGACTAATGTTAAATTCAGTAACATTTTTTAGGCGTATTCACAACTTAATAAAAAAATTTATTTGGTAATACTTTTTATTTATTCAGCCAAAATATACAAAGTTTTAGTGAAAAAATAGAATTATGTGTTGAAAACTTCAATTTTATTTTTACTAAATTGTAGATTTCCTTAAAAAATATATTTTTTTATAAGAAATATTCATAGTTTAAAATACAATATTCACAGTTTAATAAGCGTAATAATTTATTAATATACAGTTTAATATTTTTATGCATACCTTCATTCATATTTTAACATAAATTTTGTATAAAATATACAACTTAATATAGTCCATTTTTAGTTTAATACATAAAATTCACAACATAGTATAATACAATCTTTTATATACTAATTCACATATTTAAAGAATCAAACTAAAACTCTCGACCACTACCATGATCAACTACCACACGTCACTAGCAATACCCCCCCCCCCCCCCCCGCCCATGCCACCGTCGCAATCATCATTCCTTCCAAATCAAATATATATATAAAATCATTGATTGATAGCTTAAATATTATATTTACAATTTAATAATTAATTAATTCACTTATTTAGAGTTTAATGCAAAATAATTATAAAACCTAATACCTTTTACATATTTATACAACAAAAAATTAAATATATTCACAAGAAATTAATACAAACATTCATACATAAATCATTCATAATTTAACAAAAAATTCATTAAAAATTCACAGTCAATTCACAACTTAATACGGTAAATTCATAGTTTATAATGCAACAATCATAGTTTAATATGCAAAATTCACAACTTAATAATGTCAATTCAATGTTTAATGCAGTCAATTCATAGTTTAAAACACAAAAATCACATCTTAATACACAAAATCCACAACATAATACAATAAATTCGTAGTTTAATACACATTAATTATGCATTTTCAGTCATATTATCAACTTAAAACTCATAGTACAATCAATTCACAGTTTAATACACAAAATTCATAGCTTAACATAATAAATTCACAATTTAATACACAAAATTCACAGGCTAATATAGTCAGTTTATAGTTGAAACACAAAACTCATAGCTTAATGCAGTCAATTCACTACTTATAACACAAAAATCACAGTTTAATATACAAAATTCACAACATAATATAATAAATTCACAATTTATTTCAAAAAAAATTATACATTCACAACTTAACATCAATTAAAGTTAAGATTAACAAAAGTAGACGATAAATGAGAGATTAACTATTAAATCCACCCCTAAACAGAAAAAAAACAATAAAAAAACTATAAAAAAATGTATCATAGAAATCTACAATATATGTAAGAAGAAAAACAAGTAGAAAACAAAAATTAAAGAAGATTTATCTATAAAAAAACGACGTACCTTATTTTGATTATCGAATATTTTCTACAAAAACCAGATCTTATGCAAACGACCATGAAATGCACTAGATACAGATACACAAGAACTATACATGAAATGCATCGAACACATCAGATCTGACGCATCTGGAAAAAAACACAATTTAGTTACACAATCGGCAACTTAATACAATTATTCACAACTTAATGCACTTATTCATAGGTTAATTTACAATATTTACTGTTTAAACTCTAAAAAACTTCATTGTGGCTTTTAATCGAACACCTTATGTGCATCTTTTTTTCGATAACTTCTCTTTCTAAACTAAACCACGAGAGAACAGATCAGAGAGAAAGATATCAAGGAAAGGAGGCTGGTGAAGGAACAAATCTAGTATGGATCAAGAAGATATTTCTCTAGTGATGCAACAAATCATAAACACAAAAAAAATGAGTTCTGAAACAAATCAAATAAACAAAAAGACGAGTTCTTGATGAAAAATAAGTTCAAGAATAACACCTGATGTTATGATTTGGGTTGCGATTTGTTTCTAATGATGCTCCGACGACGACACAAATGATGGGAGAACATATCTGATGTTGATTGAACGAAGGTACATATGGATCTATGTTGGAACTTTGTCAATATCACCGAAACATTGTCAATCATGACAAAACTTTCTCGATCTGCTAGATTTTTTAGATCAGTGGCGACTAGGGTTTTTTACGGTGACTAGGGTTTTTTGAAGTGGAGGAAAACGACGGTAAGGAGTGGATACAAAGGAGAACAACGTAGATCTAACCTGAAACACATCAGATGAAACCTGAAACACATCAGATCAGGTATATTTTCGTCGGAGATCTGATAGGAAGAGATAAAGGGGAAAGAAAGCAACAGAGGCGGCAGATCTGGCGCTGTTCATTGGAGATCGGAGAAACACAGATACAAAGGTGGTGTTAGGTGGTAGCGGCGGTAAGTGGCGCACGATTGGATAACAGTGGCCGAAAATTGGATGCCGACATTTTGCTAAAGAGAGGAATGGAGTTGGTGTTTCTAGTGGTTGAGAAAGAATAAGAAGTTAAAGTTTATTGATCTATCAGATCTATCTACTAAGTTTGTTTATGAAACTAGACTAGGAGTTGTTGTTATTTACAAACATGCCAGTTTTTTTAACAATTGATGGATATAAATACCCTTTGTAAAGTTTGCAAACATATATATGACAAAATGATATACTTACCTTTAATTAAAAGTTAAAAAATAGTTATTAAGGGTTCTTAACCTTTTCGTGTTCTCATTTGATCTTTTCCATATATATATATATATATATATATATATATATATATATATATATATATATATATATATATATCATACTATATTATAAATGAAGCATTTTTTTCTTTCAACACATTCATTTGAAACTCCCTTGCATTTTTCTTTCACCACATTCATTTGAAACTCCCATGACTTTTCAATTTCTTTCTAATAATGATTATAAGTTGGTTAATAAGATTAAATAAATATCAAACCTAAAGTGTAATCATATATAAACTAAAATTCAATATTAAAAGAATATCTTTACTTCTACTTATAAAATTAATTTTTTTTTAACTTTTTAAATATTATAGTTAATTTATTAGTTTTAATATATTGTTGGATGTAAACCATTATTATTTTAAAGCTACAAATTTTGAGCAATTTGTATAAAATATTTAAATTATAAATTTAAATATAACATTACAGGACCAACTTAAATATAAATTTTAGTGTAACTTAAACAACCGAAATAATATTTTGTAAATAGTTAAAAGTGATAAATTGTAGTGTCTTTCTAATAAAGATTATAATTTGGTTAATCATTATCATTTCATATCTTTATATACTTATAAAAGAAGCATTTTTCCTTTCACCACATTCATTTGAAACTCCCATGATGCATTTTACTCAAACCATATTCATTTGAAACCTCTTATTTGAATGAATACGACTCAAAAGTCTCTTAATAATGATTTACCATTCAAAGGTTTTATAACTTATATAATATGTTTAATAAGCAATTAATGGATAGTCTACTATAAAAGGTCAATCTCTTTGAGTAGACACACAAATACCAATTACATACAAAATTCACAAAGAAAACAAGTCTAAAGGTTTTTGTGTTGATTTGAGGGTTTTGGACCATATTTCAAGCCATCTTATTATGTTAAAGTTTTTAATTTGTAATTTTGTTATATACTAATTTTTTTTCTTGGTTTAAGTATTCTTTTAAGACAATCATTGTATGTTATGGTTGAAATTTTAATGTAAATTAGATTAGATTTATGTTATCTATCATATGTTATGGAATGTGATATAGATAATATTTATTAAATATTGTATATATGTTTGTATGTTTGTGTTGCTTCAAAACAATAATTAATTAAAAATCAAGGATAGGTCATATTATTCATATTATCCATGTAAGTCTCTTTTAAAATGCAAATTGTCTATCTTATCACTTTATATATTAGTATATGTTAAATATGTTAACTATAATAATAAGTGCTTTTTAAAAGCTTTCTTTCACTTATTTATAATTATAAGTGGGTTTAAAATTAACGAACAATAGTTATAAATAATATAATCAAATTATAACAATCATGGATATGTCATATTATCCATGTCAGTCTCTTTTGAAATGCAAATTGTCAATCTTATCACTTTATTATGTAGTATATGTTTCATATTTGAATAATAATATTAAGTGTTTCTTAAAAGTCTTCTTTAACTTATTAATAATAAGAAGTGGATTAAAATTAATAAACAATAATTCTAAATGATAATAACATCAAATTATAAATTACATAACGTTAGCTACAAATAAATTGTATTTTAAATGAACATCATTAATGAACTTAGAAAATAATTGCATAAGTAAAAATTTAAATTAATCAATCATAACAATTGTTAAAAATAATACTCAATAGATAATTATATTTAATTTTGTTAATGAGGAAGGCGAATTGATGTTAATGATTATTATTGTTCAAAATAGTTGAAATTATATATATATATATATATATATATATATATATATATATATATATATATATATATACATACATACATACATACATACATACATACACAAATCAGTGTAAAAAATGTTATGCCAAAGTTAATGTCAATAACATAACCATTATAAACATATATTTTTCAATATTCTAACAATATATTTTTAACGTGTGTCGCGCAACGTGCGGGAATTCGTCTAGTATACTTATAAAGGAAGCATTTTTTCTTTCACCACATTCATTTGAAACTCTCATTCATTTTTCTTTTCACCACATTCATTTGAAACTCCCATGACTTTTCAATTTCTTTCTAATAATAATTACAATTTGGTTAATTAGGTTAAATAAATATCAAACCTAAAGTGTAATCATATATAAACTAAATTTCAATATTAAAATAATATCTTTACTTCTACTTATAAAGTTATATTTTTTAACTTTTAACATATTATACTTAATTTTTTAGTTTTAATATATTGTTGGATGTAAACCATTATCATTTTAAAGATACAATTTTGGAAAAATTTGTACAAAATACTTAAATTATTAATTTCAATATAACATTAGAGGCTCAACTTAAATATAAACTTTAGTTTAACTTAAACAACCCAAAGAATGCTTTGTAAATAGTCAAAAGTGATAAATTGTAGTGTGTTTCTAATAATGATTATAAGTTGGTTAATAAGGTTAAATAAATATCAAACCTAAAGTGTAATCATAAATAAACTAAATTTCAATTTTAAAATAATATATTCACTTCTACTTATAAAGTTATGACTTTAACTTTTAACATAATATATTAATTTATTAGATTTAATATGTTGTTATATGTAAACCATTATCAATTTAAAGCTACAACTTTTGAACATTTTGGACAAAATACTTAAATTGTTAACTTAAATATAACATTACAATGTCAACTTAAATATAAATTTTAGTTCCACTTAAAAAACTAAATAATATTTTGTAAGCATTTAAAAGTGATAAATTGTAGTGATAAATGCAAAAACTAAATTGTAATATCAATTTAACTAAAATAATTCCTAAAGATATTTTTATAATCGTTAAAAGTTTCAATATAAGTAGCTTAAAATAACTTACAATTACAATAGTTAAAAATAACTCCATATAAATGATTATATTGTTACCTTTAAAATCCAAAAGTAATGTTTAATGTTTTAAATAATTTTAATGATAGAATTAAAACATTAAGCAAATAAATTTTATAAAAATAATTAACAATAACAAAAAATATAAATAACATTAAACCATATATTATATTTAATTTTATTCATGTGTAACTCGTGGGTAGAAGTCATTCAAACGATTGAGATTATGAAATTATAATAGATGTATATATTATCATATAATTTAAAATAATCAATATATTATATCAATTTAGTATTCAAATTATTATATCAAATTTAACAACAACAATATTGTTATATTTAAAAAACATATATTTGTAAAGACTTCAACTATATGGGTGTTTCTGTACAACGCGCGGACATTCGCCTACTAAGATTAAATAAATGAAGCATTTTTTCTTTCACCACATTTATTTGAAACTCTCATGCATTTTTCTTTCACCACATTCATTTGAAACTCCCATGACTTTTTAATTTCTTTCTAATAATGATTATAAGTTGGTTAATAAGATTAAATAAATATCAAACCTAAAGTGTAATCATATATAAACTAAAATTCAATATTAAAAGAATATCTTTACTTCTACTTATAAAGTTCTGTTTTTTAACTTTTTACATATTATACTTAATTTATTAGTTTTAATATATTGTTGGATGTAACCATTATTATTTTAAAGCTACAAATGTTGAGCAATTTGTATAAAATATTTAAATTATAAATTTAAATATAACATTACAGGACCAACTTAAATATAAATTTTAGTTTAACTTAAACAATCCAAATAATATTTTGTAAATAGTTAAAAGTGATAAATTGTAGTGTCTTTCTAATAAAGATTATAATTTTGTTAATAAGGTTAAATAAATATCAAACCTAAAGTGTAATCATAAATAAACTAAATTTTAATATTAAAATAATATCTTTACTTCTACATATAAAGTTATATTTTTAACTTTTAACATATTATACTTAATTTATTAGATTTAATATGCTGTTGTATGTAAACTATTATCAGTTTAAAGCTACAACTTTTGAACAGTTTAGACAAAATACTTAAATTGTTAATTTAAATATAACATTACGGTGTCAACTTAAATATAAATTTCAGTTCCACTTAAAAAACCCAAAGAATATTTTGTGAATATTTAAAAGTGATAATTTGTAGTGCTAAATGCAAAAACTAAATTGTAATCTCAATTTAAAGAGATATTTCCTAAAGATATTTGTATAATCGTTAAAAGTTTTCAAATAAGTAGCTTAAAATAACTTACAATAACAATAGTTAGAAATAACTCTATATAAATGATTATATAGTTACCTTTAAAATCAAAAAACAATGTCTGGTGTTTTAAATAATTATAATGATAGAAATTAAAATGTTAAGAAAATAAATTTTAAAAAATTAATTAACATTAACAAAAACTAAAAATAACATTAAGCCATATATTATATTTAATTTTATTCATTATTAACTCGCGGGTAGAGGTTATTCAAACGGTTGAGATTATATAGTTATAATAGATGTATATATTCTCATATAATTCAAAATAATCAATATATTATATCAATTTAGTATACGAATTATTATATCAAATATAACAACAACGTTATTGTTATATTTAAAAAACATATATTTTATAGATTTCAACTATATAGGTGTTTCTGCGCAACGTGCGGACATTCACCTATATCTTATAAAGGAAGCATTTTTCCTTTCACTACATTCATTTGAAAGTCACATGCATTTTTCCTTTCACCACATTCATTTGAAACTCCATTACTTTTCAATTTCTTTCTAATAATAAATATAAGTTGGTTAATAAGGTTAAATAAACATCAAACCTAAAGTGTAATCATATATAAACTAAATTTCAATACTAAAATAATATATTTACTTCTACTTATAAAGTTATATTTTTTAACTTTTAACATATTATAGTTAATTTATTAGTTTTAATATATTGTTGAATGTAAACGATTATCATTTTAAAGATACAATTTTGGAACAATTTGTATAAAATACTTACATTATTAATTTAAATATAAAATTACAAGGTCAACTTAAATATAAATTTTAGTTTAACTTAAACAACCCAAAATATTTTCTAAATAGTTAAAAGTGATAAATTGTAGTGTCTTTCGAATAATGATCATAAGTTGGTTAAAAAGGTTAAATAAATATTAAACCTAAAGTGTAATAATAAATAAACTAAATTTCAATTTTAAATTAATATCTTTACTTCTACTTATAAAGTTATGTCTTTAACTTTTAACATATTATACTTAATTTATTAGATTTAAAATGTTGTTGTATGTAAACCAGTATCAGTTTAAAGCTACAGCTTTTGAACAGTTTGGACAAAATACTTAAACGGTTAATTTAGATATAACATTTTAGTGTCAACTTAAATATAAATTTTAGTTCCACTTAAAAAAACCAAATAATATTTTATGAATAGTAAAAAATGATAAATTGTAGTGCTAAATGCAAAAACTAAATTGTAATCTCAATTTAACTAAAATATTTGTTAAATATATTTTTATAATCATCAAAAATTTTCAAATAAGTATTTTAAAATAACTTACAATACCAATAGTTAAAAATAACTCTATATAAATGATTATATTGTTACCTTTAAAAACAAAAAACAATGTTTGATGTTTTAAATAATTATAATGATAGAAATTAAAACGTTAAGCTAATAAATTTAAAAAAGTTCATTAACAATAACAAGAACTATAAATAACATTAAACCATATATTATATTTTATTTTCATTCATGAGTAACCCGCAGGTAGAGATCATTCAAACGAGTGCGATTATGCAGTTGTAATATATGTATATATTATCATATAATTCAAAATAATCAGTACATTATATGAACTTAGTATACGAGTTACTATATTAAATTTAATAACAACGTTATTGTTATATTTAAGAAAAACATATATTTGTAAAAATTTCAACTATATAGGTGTTTCTGCGTAACGCGCGAGCATTCGCCTAGTGTAAATATAATTGTAACATAAACAAGAATGTAAAAGACAATACATGAATGTAAATAAATGTAATGAATATAAATAAAGGAAATAACATAGATAAACATAAATGTCATAAATAAATGAAATAACGTAAAAAACGTAAATGGCTTAAATAAACGAAATAACATAAGTAAACGAAATAACCGCAATTAAACGTAATATAAACATGAATAAATGTAAAGTGTGTGTATTCTCCTCCGAAAGCTTTAAAGAGTATAAAAGGGGTCGTAAAGGTCACCCAAGTTGTTTGAAATTCGTTCATTTCGATTATCGGGAATGACTCACATTTTTTTTTTAGTTTTCAACCGGTGAATTTTTTGAACGAAACAACACTCGAGACTTGGCAAACTTCGCACACGGAACCTGAAAAATAGGTTTTCAGACTCAACGGGACTCTCGAGACCTTCGCCGGAGAACACACACGTCGTAGGGGTGTAAGTGAGCCGAGCTACTCGTGAGCTACTCGAGATCGACTCGTTAAAAACTCGACTTGAGCTTGAGTTACACGAGCCCGAGCCGAGCTCGAGCTCAACATAAGGCTTGTTTATTAAAAGAGCTCGAGCTCAAGCTTCTGTTACCGAGTTCGATTAGGCTTATGAGCCGAAATTAGCTTATATCTATTGTAATATAATTTTTTTTTACTTTATATATTACATTTTACTAATAAACTTAAGCTTTTTTAATATCTTTTAATCGGGCCATTCAATTCGTTTTTTTCAATTCAATTTTCAGAGCATACCTTCACACGCACAACATGTAGCCATCCAGGGTTTTGTATCGAGTAGTGAAGTTGCATCAAGGAAGATTTTTTTTGTTTCTAGTCGCTTTTCTTTTAATTTGGAAGTTTAACTACTATTTTTTGTATGAATGTACATTCGGATGTTGGATTATTCACTACTACTTTTTATAAACATTAAACCATTGGAAATATGGAATGTATGAATGTATGTTCTGATGTTGGATTATTCACTTGAATGTATGATAAACAATCAAACGGGCACGAGTCGATCCTAGGCTCTTTTAGGCGCGCATAACAAACAAAACGAGCATGAGCTTAGCCGAGCTTGAGTATGTTATTATTCCCACGAGCCAAGCATGAACTTTGAAACTAGGATCTAAAGGAGTCGAGCTCAAAGCTCGAGTCCAGATGAATATAAGAAAGCTCAAGCCGAGCTTGGGTATGTCCGGGCTTGGCTCGACTCATTTACACCTCTACATGCCGCCGGCTACGGTGGCGCGTGGTTGGCGACGTTTCTTCCCCGAGGATCTTTATAAAAACATATATTTTAAAGATTTCAACTATATAGGTGTTTCTGCGCAACGCGCGGACATTCACCTATATCTTATAAAGGAAGCATTTTTCCTTTCACTACATTCATTTGAAAGTCACATGCATTTTTCCTTTCACCACATTCATTTGAAACTCCATTACTTTTCAATTTCTTTCTAATAATAAATATAAGTTGGTTAATAAGGTTAAATAAACATCAAACCTAAAGTGTAATCATATATAAACTAAATTTCAATACTAAAATAATATATTTACTTCTACTTATAAAGTTATATTTTTTAACTTTTAACATATTATAGTTAATTTATTAGTTTTAATATATTGTTGAATGTAAACGATTATCATTTTAAAGATACAATTTTGGAACAATTTGTATAAAATACTTACATTATTAATTTAAATATAAAATTACAAGGTCAACTTAAATATAAATTTTAGTTTAACTTAAACAACCCAAAAATATTTTCTAAATAGTTAAAGGTGATAAATTGTAATGTCTTTCGAATAATGATCATAAGTTGGTTAATAAGGTCAAATAAATATCAAACCTAAAGTGTAATCATAAATAAACTAAATTTCAATTTTAAATTAATATCTTTACTTCTATTTATAAAGTTATATCTTTAACTTTTAACATATTATACTTAATTTATTAGAATTAAAATGTTGTTGTATGTAAACCATTATCAGTTTAAAGCTACAGCTTTTGAATAGTTTGGACAAAATACTTAAACTGTTAATTTAAATATAACATTATAGTTTCAACTTAAATATAAATTTCAGTTCCACTTAAAAAATCAAAGAATATTTTGTAAATAGTTAAAAGTGGTAAATTGTAGTGATAAATGCAAAAACTAAATTGTAATCTCAATTTAACTAAAATATTTCCTAAAGATAGTTTTACAATCGTTAAAAGTTTTCAAATAATTAGCTTAAAACAACATACAAAAACAATAGTTAAAAATAACTCTATATAAATAATTACATTGTTACCTTTAAAATCAAAAAACAATGTTTGATGTTTTAATAAATTATAATGATAGAAATTAAAATATTAAGCAAATAAATTTTAAAAAATTAATTAATAATAACAACAACTATAAATAATATTAGACTATATATTATATTTAATTTTATTCATGTGTAACTCGCGGATTGAAGTCATTCAAATGATTGAGATTACGTAGTTATAATAGATGTATATATGATCATATAATTCAAAATAATCAATATATTATATCAATTTAGTATACGAATTATTATATCAAATTTAACAACAACGTTATTGTTATATTTAAAAAAACATATATTTTTAAAGACTTCAACTATATAGGTGTTTCTGCTTAAGGCGCGGACAATCGTTTAGTGTGTGTGTGTATATATATATATATATATATATATATATATATATATATATATATATATATATATATATATATATATATATATATATATATAACTTTGACTAATTGTGTTTATTGTTAAATAATATGTAATTATAAACATAAAATGAATCATACTATCATCATATCATATTATACTATACTATAAAGGAAACATTTTTCGTTTCACCACATTCATTTGAAACTCCCATGACTTTTCAGTTTCTTTCTAATAATGATTATAAGTTGGTTAATAAGGTTAAATAAATATCAAACCTAAAGTGTAATCATATATAAACTAAGTTTCAATATTAAAAAATATCTTTACTTCTATATATAAAGTTATGACTTTAACTTCTAACATATTTTGTAAATAAATAAAAGAGATAAACTGTAATGTCTTTCTAATAATGATTATAATTTGGTTAATAGGGTTAAATAAATATCAAACCTAAAGTGTAACCATAAATAAACTAAATTTTAATATTAAAATAATATCTTTACTTCTACTTATAAAGTTATGACTTTAACTTTTAACATATTATACTTAATTTATTAAATTTAATATGTTATTGTATGTAAAACCATTATCAGTTTAAAGCTAAAACTTTTGAACAGTTTTGACAAAATACTTAAATTGTTAATTTTAATATAACATTACAGTGCCAACTTAAATATAAATTTCAGTTCCACTTAAAAACCCAATAAATATTTTGTGAATAGTTAAAAGTGATAAATTGTAGTGCTAAATGCAAAAATTAAATTGTAATATCAATTTAACTAAAATATTTCCTAAAGATATATTTATAATCGTTAAAAGTTTTCAAATAAGCAGCTTAAAATAACTTATAATAACAATAGTTAAAAATAACTCTATATAAATGATTATATTGTTACCTTTAAAATCAAAAAACAATGTTTGATGTTTTAAATAATTATAATGATAGAAATTAAAACGTTAAACAAATAAATTTTAAAAAATTAATTAACAATAAAAAAATATAAATAGTATTAAACCGTATATTATATTTAATTTTATTCATGAGTAACTCGCAGGTAGAAGTCATTCAAACGATTGAGATTATACAGTTATAATAGATGTGTGTATATTATCATATAATTCAAAATAATCAATATATTATATCAATTTAGTATACATGTTATTATATCAAATTTAACAACAATGTTAATGTTATATTTAAAAAAACATATATTTGTAAAGATTTCAACTACATAGGTCTTTCTGCGCAACGCGCGGGCATTCGTCTGGTACTATACTTATAAAGGAAACATTTTTCTTTTCACCACATCAATTTGAAACTCCCAACTTTTCATATTTCCATATAATATACTTTTTAACTTAAATATTTTATTAATTATAAATATTATCATAAATGAAAGACTTCTTGAATTATCAATAATTTCAATATAGTGTTAAATGCATAACCTAATTTAATATATCAAACAAACTTAAAAATATAGTGTAGAATTTAAAACCTAAAGTAAAATATCAAATAAATTTTTAAAAAAACTCAATGTATATTTTTTACAAGAAGTTAAAAGGAAAATATTAAATACAATAAATGTAAAAGAACATAAATCTAAAAGTAAATTTAAGTAAAAGATCTTCAAAAACTATTTTTTTATAATAAGTAAAATTCAGTTAAGTTGTTTTTAAATTAATTTATAATAATAATAATAGTTAGAGTAACATAAAGTTATAAATTAAATTATGTTACATAACAAACAATGATTAATAATTTAAATAATCATCATGATGAAATTAAAATGTCGTCAATTTTTTTAAATTTAATAAATCATAACAATAGTTAATTAAAATAGATGAGAAATATAATTAATTTTATACACACGTAAAACATGAGTAGATACCATTAAATGATTCTAGTTTAGTAAGTATTATATTATCTATTGTTCAAATTAATTATAATGTTATACTATGTGTGAGACCCGTGTACTACACGGGTTTATTAATGTTATACTATGTGTGAGACCCGTGTACTAAACGGGTTTATTAAAAAAAATTATTCATGTAAGTACATTGCTGTTTTTTTGCTATAAGTAACTTATTCTTTCGCATATATATATATATATATATATATATATATATATATATATATACATATATATATATATACATATATATATATATATATATATATATATATATATATATATATATATATATATATATATATATATATAACACTACTTATTTGATATAAGTAACTAATAATTTTCTCCAATTAGAATTAACATGGGCGATAATCCCGTTTATACAGATAAAAATATGACGGTCGATTTTTCGGTTAACCCATAATTTGAAGACATCCGACAGTAATAAATAAAAAATCTGCCCATAATAAAATCTCACGTTTCTCACTGATCGGAAGGATATAATCTACATATTTATTGTGTATTTGTTTCATATGTTATGTTTGAAAATTTTAAAATGGTACGCTGCAAGTGTTAGTAGAAATAAGATTGTTAAATTTTTTTATAACTTGTTAGTTTTAAGAAAATTCAATATTATTTGGCTTGTAATGATGATGCTGATGTCCATATGATCATTGAATATAGCACAAACAGAATCAATTACATATAAATGATTAAAAATTGTTATCAACGATGGCTGTTGTTTTGGTTGCAGACCATTCATACACATAACAGAAGACAAAGAGAAATATATACGCCATACACATTTACACTAAAACATAGTTAGAACAAAAGTATAGAAAAGTTTGGATTTAAAGCAATTGTAGAAGCCAAATTCGAGCTTGTGTAGAAGCTGCAAGCAAGTTTCAGTCTGTAGGAATTTCACGTTAATAAAAAAGGAAACCGAATAAAAATAATCATGGGTTGAGCTATGTAAACAAGTGAGTATTTTGGATTCAACTCAAAAATAGAATGGTAATTGCAAATTTGAATTAAAGTAGGAAATAACAACCAAGTTTGATCACACATATCTAATATAGCAATGTACTTTATAAGTGCATTGATTTTTTATAGTTATATTGCAAAATAAAATATATTTTTTCAAAGAATTTCAAAAGTGAATGGAATCAAGTATTCATTGTTATGTAATAAGGTTTTTGAACGCAAATTCTTTTAAAAAAAAGTTAAATATGAATTTCTAAAATTCAAAAGTTAAACATTAAAACATATATATTATAATCGATAAGTGAAAACATGCATAAGAAAGCACTATCTCTGTCAGGCATTTTATCAAACAGCTTGCCTGCAAACACATTCCATTTAAAAAAAACACAATACAAATAAGATTTCATACATTTGAACATCAAACACAATTACCAAATTAGTAGCAATTCAATTATCAATGAAAGTAAGACATCACCTGACAGAATTCCTGGGGAGAACTTGAATTTGACGATTGATATTAAAAAAAATACTACATAATTATCGTATGTGAAGAAGGAAATCGCAGGAAAAGAAAACCTTTTCGATAAAAAAAATCGACCAACAACATCAATCGGTGATTTCAAAGAAAGCAGAAAATAAGGAAGAAAAATGGAACCTGATGTTGGGTGCGACGATGTTGGGTGTAACAGAGATGTAGCTATAGTATCAAATGTCTCCGACCAGTGTCTTTACAGGGGAGCGACGAGGAGTAGGGGAGAGTCAACGTGGGCCAGTGTCCGACTGAATGATTACAGTATAATATGGTGCATTGTATGATAGTATGCGTTTCACGATTACAGAATGATAATTGAATAGATAGGCGTGATATCAGGAAAAAACGTATAAAAAATGTCTAACTGTTACAACAGAATGCGTTTTATAAGGAAAGAGTATCAATTATCAAATAATAATAGAATCAATCAATTAATACATTTAATGCATTAATTATATTATAAATTTTTTATATAAATAAAAAAACCATAAAATTACACATGGAATTAATTTAATTGAAAAATACCATAAAATTACATGTCGCAAGAGGCCTAAAAATATGACACTTGGCAGAAAACCTTCATTTATTAGGTAGGATTAACTAAATGTCTAAATGTAATAATAATTACTTTTTAGTTAATATAAATGACATAAATATTTTCAATGACATATGATTACTAAAAGGTTAACTAAATAATTTGATTTCGCGCAATGCGCGGGTATTCGACTAGTCATATCATCATACTACACTATAAAGGAAATATTTTTCCTTTCACCACATCAATTTGAAACTCCCAACTCTTTATGTTTCCATATAATTTACTTAATTTATTAACTTAAACATGTTGTTAGTTATAAATATTATCATAAATGAAATATTTTTTAAATTATCAATATGATATACTAAATTTATTGACTTCAATATAGTGTTAAATACATAACCTAAATTAATATATTAAATAAACTTAAAAATATAATGTAAAAATTAAAACCTAAACTAAAATATCAAATAAAGTTTTAAAAATTCAACGTATATTTTTTAAAATAGTTAAAAGGAAAATATTAAATACAATAAATATAAAAATCTTAAATCTAAAAGTCGAATTAACTAAAAGATGTCCAAAAAGTATTTTTTAAAATAACTAAAACTAATTAATTTAAAATAATAATTAAAAATAACTTAAAGTTATAAATTAAATTATGTTACATTAAAAATAGTGGTTGATAATATAAATAACTCAGGAATCATTTTTTCTTTTACCACACCATTTTGAAACTCCTAACTCTTCATATTTCATCATAATATATTTAAGTTATTAACTTAAATATGTTGTTAATTATAAACATTATCATAAATTGAAGATTTCTTGAATTATCAATATGGTATACTAGATTTGTTGACTTCAATATAGTGTTAAATGCATAACCTAAATTAATATATCAAACAAACTTAAAAATATTGTGTAAAGTTTAACCACTAAAGTAATAAAAATTCAACATATGTTTTTTTAAAATAGTTGAAAGGAAATTACTAAATACGATAAATATAATAACTAAAATTCAATTAAGTTATTTTTAAATTAATTTATAATAATAATAATAACAACAGTTAAAAATAACATGAAATTATAAAATAAATTATGTAAATTACAAACAATTGTTGATAATTTAAATAATATTCATGATGAAATTAAAACATCATCAAAAAAATTTAAAACTTAATAAATTATATAGTTAGTTAAAATAGTGAGTACTATAACTATTTATTTCTGGATAGAGAACTTCCTTAATAAAGGTTCCATGCCCGAATAATCTCTAGCTCAATGCAAAGATAAGGCTATGCATCATGTCCTGGAGTAGTGCGATAATTTAAATATGGGTCAATAATTTATTCATCATATCTTCCACATGTCTTACTAAGTCACCACAACTAATTTTTTACACACGTAAAGTGTGATCAGAAACCATTAAATGATTTGATTTTAATAAGTGTTATATTATTTATTGTTCAAATTAATTATAATTTTGCATCAACAAAATGTAATTATTATTATTTTATAGTTAATAAAAATGACATAAATATTTTCAATAATGCATGATTACCAAAAATTTAACCATATAATTTTATTCTGCGCAACGCGCGGATATTCATCTAGTATACCTATAAAGGAAGCATTTTTCCTTTCACCACATTCATTTGAAACTCTCATGCATTTTCCTTTCACCACATTCACTTGAAACTCCCATCACTTTTCAATTTCTTTCTAGTAATGGTTATAAGTTGGTTAATAAGGTTAAATAAATATCAAACCTAAAGTGTAATCATATATAAACTAAATTTCAATATTAAAAGAATATATTTACTTCTACTTATAAAGTTATGTTTTTTAACTTTTAACATATTATACATAATTTATTAGTTTTAATATATTGTTGAACGTAAACTATTATCATTTTAAAATTACAACTTTTGAACAATGTGTATAAAGTACTTAAATTATTAATTTAAATATAACATAACAGTGTCAACTTAAATATAAATTTTAGTTCAACTTAAACAATCCAAAGAATATTTTGTAAATAGTTAAAAGTGATAAATTGTAGTGTCTTTCTAATAATAATTATAAGTTGGTGAATAAGGCTAAATAAATATCAAACCTAAAGTGTAATCATAAATAAACCAACTCTCAATATTAATATAATATCTTTACTTCTACTTATAAAGTTATGTCTTTAACTTTTAACATATTATACTTAATTTATTTGATTTAATATGTCAGCGTATGTAAACTATTATCAGTTTAAAGCTACAACTTTTGAACAGTTCGGACAAAATACTTAAATTGTTAATTTAAATATAACATTACAGTGTCAACTTAAATATAAATTTCAGTTCCACTTAAAAATCCCAAAGAATATTTTGTGAATATTTGAAAGTGATAAATTGTAATGCTAAATGCAAAAACTAAATTGTAATCTCAATTGAACTAAAATATTTCCTAAAGATATTTTTATAATCGTTAAAAGTTTTCAAATAAGTAGCTAAAAATAAATTATAATAATGATAGTTAAAAATAACTCTATATAAATGATTATATTGTTTCCTTTAAAATCAAAAAACAATGTTTGATGTTTTAAATAAATATAATGATCGAGATTAAAACGTTAAGCAAAAAAATTTTATAAAATTAATTAACAATAACAACAACTATAAATAACATTAAACCATATTATATATTTAGTTTTATTCATGAATAACTTGCAGGTAGAAGTCATTCCAACAATTGAGATTATGCAGTTATAATAGATGTATATATTATCATATAATTCAAAATAATCAATGTATTATATATAAATTTAGATTACAAGTTATTATATCAAATTTAACATCAACGTTATTGTTGTATTTAATATATATATATATATATATATATATATATATATATATATTTACTTATATATATATATATATATATATATATATATATATATATATATATATATATATATATATTTGTAAAGATTTCAACTATATAGGTGTTTCTGCGCAACGCACGGGCATTCACCGAGTATACTTATAAATGAATCATTTTTCCTTTCACCACATTCATTTGAAACTCCCATGACTTTTCAATTTCTTTCTAATAATGATTATAAGTTGGTTAATAAGATTAAATAAATATCAAACCTAAAGTGTAATCATATATAAACTAAATTTCAATATTAAAATAATATATTGCTTTTCTATAAAGTTATGTATTTAACTTATGACATATTATACTTAATTTATTAGTTTTAAAATGTTGTTGTATGTAAACCATTATCAATTTAAAGCTACAACTTTTGAACAGTTTGAATAAAATACTTAAATTGTTAATTTAAATATAACATTATAATGTTAACTTAAATATATATTTTAAGTTAACTTAAACGACCCAAAGAATATTTTGTAAATAGTTAAAACTAAGAAATTGTAGTGTCTTTCTAATAATGATTATAAATTGGTTCCACATTCATTTGAAACTCTCATTACTTTTCAATTTCTTTCTAATAATGATTATAAGTTGGTTAATAAGGTTAAATAAATATCAAACATAAAGTGCAATCATCAAAAATTTCAATATTAAAATAATATTTTACTGTTACTTATAAAATTATGTCTTTAACTTTTAACAGGTTATACTTAATTTATTAGTTTTAAAATTTTGTTGTGTGTAAACCATTATCAATTTTAAGCTACAACTTTTAAACAGTTTTGATAAAATACTTCAATTGTTAATTTAAATATAACATTATAATGTTAACTTACATATAAATTTTAGTTCAACTTAAACAACCGAAAGAATATTCTGTAAATAGTTAAAAGTAATAAATTGTACTATCTGTCTAATAATGATTATAAATTGGTTAATAAGGTTAAATAAATATCAAACGTAAAGTGTAATCATAAATAAACTAAATTTCAATATTAAAACAATATATTTACTTCTACTTATAAAGTTATGTTTTTAACTTTTAATAAATTATACGTAATTTATTAGATTTAATATATTGTTATATGTAAACCACCAGTTCAAAGCTACAACTTTTGAACATTTCGGATAAAATACTTAAATTGTTAATTTAAATATAACATTACATAGTAAACTTAAATATAAATTTTAGTTCCACTTAAAAAAACCAAATAATATTTTATAAATAGTTAAAAGTGATAAATTGTAGTGCTAAATGCAAAAAACTAAATTGTAATCTCAATTTAACAAAAATATTTCTTAAATATATTTTTATAATCATCAAAAAATTTCAAATAAGTAGTTTAAAATAACTTACAATACCAATAGTTAAAAATAACTCTATATAAATGATTATATTGTTACCTTTAAAAACAAAAAACAATGTTTGATGTTTTAAATAATTATAATGATAGAAATTAAAACGTTAAGCTAATAAATTTAAAAAAGTTCATTAACAATAACAAGAACTATAAATAACATTAAACCATATATTATATTTTATTTTCATTCATGAGTAACCCGCGGGTAGAGATCATTCAAACGAGTGCGATTATGCAGTTTTAATATATGTATATATTATCATATAATTCAAAATAATCAGTACATTATATGAACTTAGTATACGAGTTACTATATTAAATTTAATAACAACGTTATTGTTATATTTAAGAAAACATATATTTGTAAAAATTTCAACTATATAAGTGTTTCTGCGTAACGCGCGAACATTCGCCTAGTGTAAATATAATTGTAACATAAACAAGAATGTAAAAGACAATACATGAATGTAAATAAATGTAATGAATATAAATAAAGGAAATAACATAGATAAACATAAATGTCATAAATAAATGAAATAACGTAAAAAACGTAAATGGCTTAAATAAACGAAATAACATAAGTAAACGAAATAACCGCAATTAAACGTAATATAAACATGAATAAATGTAAAGTGTGTGTATTCTCCTCCGAAAGCTTTAAAGAGTATAAAAGGGGTCGTAAAGGTCACCCAAGTTGCTTGAAATTCGTTCATTTCGATTATCGGGAATGACTCACATTTTTTTTTAGTTTTCAACCGGTGAATTTTTTGAACGAAACAACACTCGAGACTTGGCAAACTTCGCACACGGAACCTGAAAAATAGGTTTTCAGACTCAACGGGACTCTCGAGACCTTCGCCGGAGAACACACACGTCGTAGGGGTGTAAGTGAGCCGAGCTACTCGTGAGCTACTCAAGATCGACTCGTTAAAAACTCGACTTGAGCTTGAGTTAAACGAGCCCGAGCCGAGCTCGAGCTCAACATAAGGCTTGTTTATTAAAAGAGCTCGAGCTCAAGCTTCTGTTACCGAGTTCGATTAGGCTTATGAGCCGAAATTAGCTTATATCTATTGTAATATAATTTTTTTTTACTTTATATATTACATTTTACTAATAAACTTAAGCTTTTTTAATATCTTTTAATCGGGCCATTCAATTCGTTTTTTTCAATTCAATTTTCAGAGCATACCTTCACACGCACAACATATAGCCATCCAGGGTTTTGTATCGAGTAGTGAAGTTGCATCAAGGAAGATTTTTTTTGTTTCTAGTTTCTTTTTTTTTAATTGGAAGTTTAACTACTATTTTTTGTATGAATGTACATTCGGATGTTGGATTATTCACTACTACTTTTTATAAACATTAAACCATTGGAAATATGGAATGTATGAATGTATGTTCTGATGTTGGATTATTCACTTGAATGTATGATAAACAATCAAACGAGCACGAGTCGATCCTAAGCTCTTTTAGGCGCGCATAACAAACAAAACAAGCCTGAGCTTAGCTGAGCTCGAGTATGTTATTATTCCCACGAGCCAAGCATGAACTTTGAAACTAGGATCCAAAGGATTCGAGCTCGAAGCTCGAGTCTAGATGAATATAAGAAAGCTCAAGCCGAGCTTGGGTATGTCCGGGCTTGGCTCGATTCATTTACACCTCTACATCCCAGCGGCCACGGTGGCGCGTGGTTGGCGACGTTTCTTCCCCGGGGATGTTTTTGCAAAAAGAAAAATAAAGGAAGCTCACTTGAGGTCATATGACGGAGCTAAGAGGGTCGACAGACAGTGGAAACGGCTGGAAATGACTATGAATATGGGTGGCAGTCGGTGTTTTTTGGTGGCCGCTTCTCGGTTGCAAAGGCCCTCATCAAGGTTGTTTTGGCGTCGAGCAACAGTAGAGGACCAACGAAGTGGTTGGGGTTGTTTGGGGTGATGATCGACGAAGAAAAGGGGGATGAGGGGGCTAGAACGGCCATTAGAGGGCTTTCGACCCTCTTCTTTCCTTCTCCGGCAATGTGTGAGAGAGAGAGATAGAGAGAGAGAGATAATGAGAGCTAGAGAGAGTGAGAGAGTAGTAAGAAATAGAGAGTGGTCGAGAATAAGGGAGAGAGTGGGGAAGGAGTGAATGATGAGTGTGATCTAGTCTTTGATTGTAAGTACTAATAAATGGATTTGAAAAGATATTGTATACATGTGCATGTACTTAGATATATAGATAGAACGTGTGAGATACATGTGTAGAGATATAGAGATAGGATATGCGAGTGAGAGAGAAGAAGAAGATATAGGATTGTACTACTTGATCTTGCATGTACGATAATCAAATTCTTGGAAGATTTGTTAGATATCTGAAAGATATCCATCATATACACACTTGCACATGTACTTGTATATTTATGAAAATTTCATGCACTAAGTGGGTGTTGTAAGTACACAATCAACTCTTGAATGATATGTATAGGTTCGGAAGTTTCCAAGTACAACCATACACATGCATGAAGTCATGAGCTAGTGAACTTATTATCGTTGCCTCGATTCACATGTCATCAAAATAGACTTCGTAAAAATATTCTGAACATACATGTTGATAGTCTCAGGCGTTGTGATTGTTAGTGAATGTACATGCAACCCATCTTGTATGCAGCCCATATAGTTTGTATATAGCCCATATATTAGCCTTATTGTAATCATGTATATATACCTTGTAACTCTCGTTGATATGCAGAAAACAGGATTCAATTGGTGATCATCCTTAATATGGTATCAGAGCTGCAATCCAAACCGCTTCCTTCAGTCCACGAGATGCAATCCATGCTATTATGTGAAGAACAACACCTTTTGCTTCCCCAAAATATCCCCACTCAACCACATGTCGATCACTCCTCTTCTCCATCATTTTTGCATGCCAAAGCAACCGCAACACCACAGAATACTCGCAAGAATGACAACCGAAGGCAACAAAATAATTGTCGTCGTCAGCAACCCCATGGCAGCCAACAACCGGCTGCACAAAATTCCGTCGGCCACAGTGGCTCGCTGGCGCATTTCCAGCGGCGCTGTTTTCCTCCATTGGGGTGAGTCATGGTACCTGCGGTCCAGCAACCACAAGTCCAACAACAACAACATTTTTAGGCCCACTTACAACCCATCTTACGCATGGACCAGAGCACAAAATAACATTCTTGGAGCTCCTCCTAACATGCCCACTAATTCCTCTGCAGCCCATATCACTGTTGGGTCTCACACTAGAAATGGATAGCAGCAAGGTAGTTCTTTGACTCCTCCTTGGACTTGGTTTGGGAATGATCAACAACCCACATATTTGCCTCAAATACTTAGCTCAATGTTGTTGCAAGATCTAGGTGAATGGATAATGGATACAAGTACGACGGATCATGTTCATACTAATGCATGTATACTCGATTCCACTTGTAATAATCATAACTTTCGTCATATACTTGTCGGGGACGGATCCCAAATACATGTGACTGTGAACGAACATGCCAATTTTCCTATTAAAAATCCTTATCGCCCGTTACATTTAAATAATATTCTTGTCACTCCATCAATTATTATAAATCTTATTTCCGTTCGAAAATTTACGCATCACAATAAATGCCTAATTGAATTTGATGAATTTGGTTTTACTATCAAGGATTACAGGACACGACAACCTCTAATCCGATGTGATAGTGACGGTTCTCTCTACCTGGTCATCCCACCATCGCCTCAAGCCTTCGTTTCCGCAAGCCCTTCTCTTTGGCACCAATGTCTCAGTCATCCTGGCAATAAAGGTTTAGATTCTTTAATTTCAAGCAATTCCATATTATGTAATAAAAGTTTTTCAAACACTATTTGTTCTACTTGTCAAATTGTCAAGCACACTAAACTTCCTTTTATGTCGTCTGATTCATTTATTTCTAATGTTTTTGACATGATCCATTCCAATGTTTGGACTTCTCCTATTTCTAGTGTGGGTAGATTAAAATACTATGTCATATTTCTTGATCATTTTTATCATTACCTTTGGGTTTGCCCTTTAAAACGAAAATCGAATGTATTCTCCAAATTTGTTGAATTTGTCACCTTAATCAAAAATAAATTTTTCATTACCATTAAATCTCTTCAATGTGATAATGGGGGCGAATATAATAACACACAATTTCATGAATATTTTTCCACATATGGTATTCTATTTCGCTTCTCATGTCCCCACACATCACCTCAAAATGGTAAATCGGAACGAATGCTTCGTACAATAAATAATACAATCCGTACCCTTCTTTTTCAAGCCCATATTCCACCCAATTTTTGGGTAAAAGCCCTTCATATGGCTAACCATTTACTCAACATACTTCCATCAACCTCCATCAATAAGGAAACCCCACACTTTCGCCTTTTCAAACAACACCCAACCTATACTCATCTTCGTGTTTTTGGATGTCTATGTTTCCATCACATTCAATACCCACATAAACTCTCACCCCGCTCCTCACCTTGCATCTTCCTTGGCTACCCCTCTCATCATCGTGGTTACCATTGCCTTGATTTGTCACCCCGTAAAATTATCATTTCTCGTCATGTTACATTTGATGAGAACACTTTCCATTTCCGATCTGTCACACCAACCGAATCTTCCACTTATACCTTCCTTGATGATGATTCCGATCCACCTCCCTCATCTTGATTTTATTCCCACACCGAAGCTACCATATCTCCATCATCTCCATCTTTAGAACCTATTCCCACTACATCAGTCACTCCTGCAACCTCTCCTACTTCCACCTCTACCATGGACCCCCCCTCCTTCCATCCCATAACGAACCTACTCTAATTATACCCACTCACCACATGACCACCCGATCCCGCAACGGTTTACTCAAACCCGTTAACCGCCTCAATCTCCACACATCTTCCATCTCCGCTGTCCCACGGTCACACTTACAGGATATTTAGGACCCTAACTAGAAACATGCTATGCACGATGAGTATAATGCTCTTATTGCAAATGGAACTTGGACCCTTGTCCCATGACCCACTGGGGTCAATATTGTTCATTCTATGTGGCTTTTTCGCCACAAGTTTCATTCATATGGGTCCCTATCTCGCTACAAGGCACGAATTGTAGCTAATGGTCGCAGTCAACAACATGGTATAGATTGTGAGGAGACTTTCAGTCCGGTTGTCAAACCGGCCACTATTCATACTGTTCTCAACATTGCGGTGTCATGCAATTAGCCAATTCACCAGTTGGACGTGAAGAATGCCTTTCTTCATGACAATCTCCATGTGACTGTTTACATGCACCAGCCTCCTGTATTTAGAGGTTCTCAGTTTCCAGATCATATATGTCACCTACAGAGATCCTTATATAGTCTCAAATAGGCACCCAGATCTTGTTTTCACAGATTCGCTCAGCATGCCTCTACTATTAATTTTCAGCACAGCTGCACTAACCCATCTATGTGTATCCTTCAAACTCCTGATGATATGGTCTATATGTTACTTTATGTTGATGATATTATTCTCACCGCCTCTTCTACATCTATGCTTCAGCAGGTTATTTAACAGCTAAGCAATGAGTTTTCCATGACAGATCTCAGAACTCTAAATTATTTTCTGGGTATATTTGCAGTTCGATATATTTACTGGATTATTTATTTCTCAACATAAATATGCCAGTGACATTCTCCAGCGTGCTCATATCATGAATTGCAACCCCTTCCGCACACCAGCTGAACCAGTTCACAAACTGGACTCATGCAGGCCTCCTATTCAGGACCCGACTCTATATCACAGTATGGTTGGCGCTCTTCAGTGCCTTACATTTACCAGACCAGATATTACGTTTGCTGTTCAGCAGATATGTCTTTAGATGCACGACCCCAGACACCAGCACGTACATGCACTGAAGCGTATTCTTTGCTACATTCGAGGTACTCTCGATCATGGGCTACAGATTCACGTATTCGATATTACGTCCCTCACAGCTTACTCTGATGCAGACTGGGGTGGATGTCTTGCTTCCCGATGTTCCACTTCAGGATATTGTGTATTCCTTGGAGACAACCTCATTTCATGCTCCTCCAAGAGTCAAGATGTTGTTTCCCGATCCAGTAGAGGCGGAGTATGGTGGCGTGGCCAATGCTATAGTCGAAACGGATTAGCTTCACAATCTTCTCTTAGAGCTCAGATGTCCCATCGGCAAAGCAACCTTAGTCTATTGTGACAATGTTAGTTCGGTATAGATGTCCTCTAACCTGGTCCAACACCAACAGATCAAGCACATAGAGATCAATATTCATTTTGTTAGAGACAAGGTTGACCTCGGACACATACAGGTCCTACATATCCCTTCGACAACTCAGTATGCATATATCTTCACCAAGGGGCTCCCGTCTACTTTGTTTCTTGACTTTCGTTCCAGTTTAAACGTTCATTTTACACCTCCCGATAAAACTGCATGGTGATGTTAGTGAATGTACATGCAGCCCATCTTGTATGCAGCCCACATAGGTTGTATATAGCTTATGTATTAGCCTTATTGTAATCATGTATATATACCTTGTAACTCTCGTTGATATGCAGACAACAAGATTCAATTGGTGATCATCCTTAATAGTGATTTCAAAAATGAAAACGGAATTTAAATCTGATATGTAGAACTCCATGAAATAGCGTTTAAAGTTTCACGTCTAAATTGCTCCGATTCAATAAATTTTACGAATTTGATTTCGCTTCGAGTTAAAAATATCATAAGAATGAAATCAAATAATAAACCATAGTATGAGCTTAAAAATGTGCTCAAAAACAATTTATGAAGTTCGTAGCTATTCAAAACGAAGCAGGGTAGTGTTCGTTTTAGGAAAATCAAATAAATATTGTTTCTATATTTTAAAAAGAGTGTAACTATCTCATACGAACTCTGTTTTGGACGTTCTTTATATCCACGCAGTCAGGAGAACATATTATATATAAATTTTTTATCTATAGCTCTCAAGTATACTTAATTCATAAATTCTATTTTGGGGCATTAAATAATACTTATTTTGAAAACTGTTTTATGTTTGTTAATAGCTATTAACTTTGAGCAAAATAGAGAAATCTGAGCACAAGTATGAGTATCATGACTTGTATTTATTATAAAAAATAAAACATCATACAATAGGTCCTAATACAGTGGGGTTCGCAGTGCTTTGACCGACGAGCTTTGACGTATTTTTACTAATTGTTACACATATGTACTTAATTATACACACCACTTGACTATCCTTCCAAACATCTCAACCATTCTCATCACATTCTTAATTGGATAGGTAGTTTTCACTCAAATGAGACGAGTTTAAAAATAATGATGTAATTTAGTTGAAGCACACATAAGATGTAAGATTAATTTTTCAAGAGGTGAATACCTTGTCTCAGCATCCAAGAAACTCTTACTTACATAATATATTGGATGTTGAGCACCATATTACTCCTTTACCCAGACTACGCTTGCCGCATTTTCAGGTACTTCCAAATATAGGAACAAGGGTTCTCCATCTTCACGTTTAGCTAGAAATGGAGCCGAAGAAAGGTAATTCTTCAGCTCTTGGAATGCTTTTTCATGCTCCATTGTCCATTCAAATTTCTTGTTTTTTTCTCAAAATATCATAGAAAGTTTTGTATCTTTCATATGCTTTAGAGATAAATTTGTTTAGGGTTGCTTGTATTGTGTTCTACTTACTTCGAATGAACCATCATTTTGTTTTCGTTGTAGATGTCATTGAATATATGCAATTCATGAAGAACATTGAGGTCATTGTTGGAGTCAACAACACAAAAAATGCACGTCAAATCTATAAATCGATTGATGCTACTACTCCTAATCTTATTTTTGGGCATTCTTGATCGCCTCCAATATATTAAGCTCGCATGCATTTGGGCAATTTGCTAACTCCCAATGTGTATAATCAATGCTTCCAAGCATTTAAGGAAAACCATGTTCGGCTTCATATGTCTCATACAATAGTTCAATATCACTATATGTTAGTTTTCGTAAATACTTTTTTGGTATAAAGTCTGATGATACCTTAACAAAAGATGTATCTACATTAACTAAAAGTATTCATAATTAGCCTCCAAAACTGTAACTATTCACACAAATAGCTGTCTACACATCCGAAATCGACGCTCGAATGTTATTGTGTTATATATGTTGTTACCCTCAAAGTAGTCTCAAATCAAGCATGCATGTCCATCTTTCACTTCTTTGTTTAAAGCACACACTCTTTTTTTTGTTGGGAAGTTTTTGCCTGATTTGACAAAATTATTGTTGATTCTTGAACTATGTGATGGAGATGTCCACCTTAAGATCACGGGAGCCTTAGAATCCATAACCTTTAGCATAATGGACGTTTGTAAAGTTTTTTGCTAATGTTTTATGATGAAAGAAAATAGAAAAATTGCAAATTTGGTCCTTGTAGTTTGTAAAAAATTGGGACTTTGGTTCAAAATATTTTGGAGTTGCACCACTTGTCCAAAAAGTTTATTTTGTTGCAAGTTTGGTCCAAAATTATTTGAAAACATTTAAAATGATGAATTTTCCCTTTTAATGTAGTTTTATTTTACAACATTTAAAAAAAGAAAATACTATGCTCTCTCTCTCTCTCTCTCTCTCTCTCTCTCTTCCATATATAAGTCCATTCACACACAAACACACACTGTGACATCCCCATTTTCACGGTTAAAAAAGACCGATTTCGTTTATGCTTTATAAAAATCAGAGTACTTCTTTTACTAAAAATCTTGCGGAATTTGTTCCCAGAAAAACATGATAAATACGTTATCAAAGCATTTCCGAAGAAATGTATTTTTATTCATTTTAAAACATTTGGGATGTCATCGTCAATACAGAAACATAAGCATAAACAGAACTTACATTCATTTACACCAGTGATCTACATCTCTTTTAAATCTCTCAGTGTAAAGTAACTTCATATCGACACCTGTGATACAAATAAACTGAGTGGGTCAGGTTGGGAAACCTGGTGAGTACATAGGGTTTTCAACCCACAATAATATAATTATTATGTTAAACATCAAACAATCAACCCAATTACCCATCCCCATTATCTTCTTTACTCTTAAGGATCTACCCTAAGATTCAGCTATTCCTCGTTCATTCATTCCTAAGGAGTATCCTAAGGAATCGGCACTAAGTCTGCCTAGTCGCCAGGATTTATCTCGTTTATTGACAGTATCGTTTTCGAGAGTCCACTCGTAATACCTGTCAATGGGTTCTTAGAGTACACCGGGTGAACACATCGTTCACAACACCTACAGGTTGCGAGCCTGCTAGTGTTGCACTAGACTGTCTAGAATAGTCTGTGGTTGTCATCCATACTCTGCTAGATGACGGGGCCATCGTTTGGCTCATCGTTTTGGCTCATCGCTTTGGCTCATCATTTTGGCTCATCGCTTTGGCTCATCGCTTAGGTCATCGCTTCGCACCATATTTTATCACTCATATATCATCGCTCATCATTCATCTCATCTTTCATCACTCATCATTTATCTCATCTTTCATTTTTCATCATTTATCTCACCTCTAATCTACCCATGTTTTACCCAACACATTTTGTAGATATAAAATACATATACAATTTGGATCATTTAAAACATGTATAAAACGTTTCATCCAGCATAGACAGCAAGTATTCAGACAGTTTACACACATAGCACGTAATTTATATAAAATACTTCATATCTATGTGTAAGATGAAAGTAACTATGCACTCACTTGATAAGGTGGTGACTCGGTACTCGGACAGCGCTTCGTTTACTTTAAAATAATTTTCTTCGACGAAACCTAGTATTATTACCACTAGATTTTAGTCTAATATTTACCGTGACTAATTATTAGTCTTATTATTATTATTATTATTATTATTATTATTATTATTATTATTATTATTATTATTATTATTATATAAGCGTTTAAACAATACTTTCCAACCACCATGTACAGACAGGGGCCAGACATAAAACACCGGAGGGCAGGACCATTTTGGCATATAGCACTTCTGAAATCCAACAACCCTATGCGGCCCTTTAAACCAGATTCCCCGAACCGCGAGTAGTTAAAAAGATATTATAACGACACTTATATAAGTCATAATAATAGCTCAAATATTTATTATAAGTTCATAATAACAATACTAATTTTAAATATAAACTATATTTAAAATAGGGTAAGCATAACTTACTTACAAGGGGGTTTTAGCTAGGAGTCGGGCTCTGCAGGGGCAGAACTTCATCGCTGAATCTTTCTAAGAAAGATTCGTGCAGCGCTTCAGCGCTCACCTTACTATACTAAAACTACAGAAAGAGAAGTCGAATCACGAGGGACCGAAATACTCGGGGGATAAGAAGAGAAAGACTCTTGAATCAAGAGAATGGTGCAAGAAATATGAGAACCCAAGGCTCTTATTTATAGTAATTGAATTTACAAAAACTACATTCCATAATTACTTAATGACCTTATAGTTATATAAACGACTAAACACCCCTTCAAAATACTATTTTAAATAGATTTAACGATATTTGTACTAAACTAATGTCGAAAGTACTCAACACTAGTCTTATAATGACCGCATCGTCGATACCTTTCTAATGATATATACATTTGTATACATATGTATACGTATATATGATTTATACTTTATTTTAATACGTAAATATGCTATTATAATTTATAATTTGTTCATACGAACTCCGTTTTTGACGCTCTTTATATCCACGCGTAGGTGGAGACGTACTCTACAACTTTCATTTAGACTCCGTCGGCTAATTTTGACTTTATTTTTAAAGTTATATTTTTAACAGGCCGGGACAGGAATAGTCCGTTAAAAATTCATAACTTCTTCATCCGACGTCCGTTTTCGTCTGTCTTTTTACCGTTGCGCTACTATTAATGAGATCTTCAATTCTCATTTAGGTTTGGCCAAAAATCGATCGATCTAAAATTCGAATTTCGAGCTGTGCACTGCTATGCCAAATCTTAGAAAAATCATAACTTCCTCATACGAAGTCAGATTTTGACGTTCTTTTTTTGTATGTTTTCGGTTTAACGTATAATACAAGTTTTGTTTAGATCACTAAGGCTAAAAAGTCTTCTATCATAAATTCACTATTTACGTCTCCCGGTGTCGTGCCGGTTTTGTCGTAAAACTTCGACGGGCCATAACTTCTTCGTTATAACTCGGATTTCGGCGTTCTTTATATGTACGAAACCCTTGTAACATATACTATGACTTGGTTAAGATTATTCATTCTAAATAATCTTCTATTAAAAAGTCATTTTTGACGCTTATCGTCTCTAAATTGACTATCCCGAATCTACGGGCGTTACACACACACACATAGAAAGACGAAGCAACGTTAATGGCGATCGATTCATCATCGAAAACATTAGCCGATGAGACTAAAGTATTCATCCCGAAAGAGTGGGAGGAAGCAGAAGACATCATTGCTTATGATTCAATCACTTATCCCCCTCCACAACACCTCGTCCATCTACACCCTGCAAGTCCACCACTACTGTCGTCGGTGTCTACCGCCTTTGCCTCCTCTATGTCTAACGTCGTCACCCCTCACCCCTTGTTCCAAACTCCGACCGTCCATCTTTCTCATCTACCATAAGTAGCAAACATACAAAAAAAACCCAGTCGAAAAGCTCGATCGAATCTCTCTCACTGGAAATGTCGTCACTAATGGTGTTCTAAACTTTGATCGATTCTCTCTCACTAGAGATGGTGCTGAGGAGATCAGGACTAAGTTACATGTGGAGGGGTTTTCCTGGTTTTTATTTTCTATTTGTGTTCATCCCTTCTAGATTTGATGACGCGGGTCCAAGGGTTCGATTTGGGGGGTTTAAGTTAATAAGGTTTGATTTCATGGAGCTTTCAGTTCTATGGATTGAATTTGATTTCCTGTTTATATTTATTACATGTATCATGTAGAAAAATCAATTCTTTGGTTTACTTGATTATGGTTTCAGGTCATCAAATCTGATTTGAGGTCCATCAGGTTTTATTTTAAAGGGAGTGAGACCCGACCTAATTACTGAAGAAGATGGTTGCAAAGCAACATAGGAAATCCCTTTCCCTCTGTGGGATTTTGATGGAGGATTGAAATTGAGAAATAGAAGCAAGAGCATTAGCTGGATTTTCTGATTGAGATAGAGATATCTCCTTCGTTTCCTAAGTTGTTGGTGTGGTCAAAAAAGAAAAATAAAGATTAGTGGGTGGATTTTCTGAAATCGAGCACATATGTTTGAGTTCATCTCCTCCATCTGGTGATTTTCAGAAATCGATAGTTCTTGAACAAACCCAAAAACTTGTCTTGAGTGTGTGCGTGTGTGTTGAAGAGAAAACCCAGAAAGTAAAGTATGTGATTCAAATTTTGTGTTCTTAAGTGTGTGCGTGTGTGTTGAAGAGCAAACCCAGAAAATAAAGTATGTGATTCAAATTTTGTGTTCTTAAGTGTGTGTATGTTGAACAAATCATCTAATGGTTTTAGAGAGAGAGAGAGAGAGAGAGAGAGGAATGGGGCGGGTTGTATATTTTCATTTTTAATTTAAAAATAGTGAAGTAAATAGAAAGAAAAAAAATCATTCCACTTCCAAGTTTGAGACGAACCAAAATTGTAACAAAATAAATTTATTAGACCAGGTACAACTCCAAAATAGCTAAGACCAAAGTCTTAAGTTTTGGGCAATCTACGGGACCAAATTTGCAAATTTATCAAGAAAATAAAATATAACTTTGTGAAAAAAGATATTTGTGGATGCTCTAATAAAATACACTTTCGGTTTCAAGTTTCATATGACTCCCAAAGTACGACTTCCAAAAAAGTGGTCCTCACATATATTAACAGTGCTACACAATGCTTCTTCGTGGAATCATTTTTGTTAAATCACACAAATACACACACAAACAAACACACACTTCGTCTCCTCCGGTTCTGGTTCATATTTAGCTCACTTTAGAAGAAGAAATTCAGGTGAAAATTAGACATTTTATGTTCATAAAATCATGGAATCTAACGAAGTAATCGCACCATTCATCATGAAAACTTATCAGATGGTCAACGATTCTTCCATAGATGATCTAATCCGGTGGGGAAACTCCAACAACAGCTTCATCGTCGTTGACTCTTTAGCTTTCTCACAACGCCTCTTACCTGCTTACTTTAAGCACAATAAT
This sequence comes from Lactuca virosa, assembly GCF_052849685.1. Taxonomy (NCBI): domain Eukaryota; kingdom Viridiplantae; phylum Streptophyta; class Magnoliopsida; order Asterales; family Asteraceae; genus Lactuca; species Lactuca virosa. The sequence continues at coordinate 84,332,598 of NC_136432.1, forward strand.
TTCTCCAGTTTCATTCGCCAACTCAATACTTACGTAAGCAATTGAAATACCTTTTCGTTCATATTTAATTTATTTGTTTGTGTTTCTGATTTATTTGTGATCGATGTTTATGTAGGGATTCAGAAAAGTGGATCCGGATCGATGGGAGTTTGCGAACGAGTGGTTTTTGAGAGGGCAGGTGCATTTATTGAAGAACATTGGGAGGAAGAGGCAAGTGAACAGTAGTAGGGGGAAATATTCGGGGAATATGCGAGGAGATGATGAGGAAGAGGAAGATATGGTTATGGAGATTGCGAGGTTAAAACAGGAGCAGAAGGCACTAGAAGAGGAGCTCGTTGGGATGAACAAGAGACTTGAGGCGACGGAGCGGCGGCCGGAGCAAATGATGGCGTTGCTTTGTAAAGTCGCTGAAGATCCAGAGATTTTATCACGTATGATGCTTGAGAAGGTTCAGCGATCTAAACGACTGATGGATAAAAAGAGGCAACGACGATTACTCACTCCTCCGACGTCGCGGCCGTCATCGTCGAGTTTCCAGATATCAAATTCGATTAAACGCGAGGAGGATTACGGCTGCCAGAGAGTTGGCGGAGACGTAGTTTCATCATCGGATGGATATTACGGTAACGAGCAGTTATGGAGATCCCCGCCGTCTCCTGTTTCTCCGTCGACTGTTTGGCTGTGGAATAAGGACACCCGTAGCGGCGGCGATGACGGTGTTTGTTTTCCCGTCGTATCAGAGCCGATGAACGGAAGTAACAGGTACTCAAACCATACGGGTGGTGGTGGTGGTGGTAATAACGTTTACTTTGGCGACGGATCAACGGATCCCGACGTTCGACCTCCACCGCCGCCGTATCCATTTTCCCTCCTCGGCGGCGGTTTTTAAATTTAGTGTAATTTGTTATTTGTCAGCAATTAGTAAATCTGAAATTCTGAATTATATCGTATTTGGTATTTTGTATAGTTATAGAAAATCCTTAAAAAGTTTTCATCATCGAAAAATAACAAACAAAATTCCTTTCGATAAACATAATTATAATTTTATGCTTTTTTTCTACAAAAATATCGATCAGGTCTTCAAACCGTGAAATGTAAAATGTTATTAAGATCTTATTATTTACATAGAGATCATAATCATACTAAATGTGATCAAGAAAAAAAAAACTAAATATGATCAAGATTCTCTAAATCTATTTAATTCTGCAAACTTTATGATTTGCTACATAATATTTAATTTCTATGTAGTTTTGCCGACGTTTCACAAATTGTATTAATTTTTTTCAATTTTTTCTTAAAATAGTCGTTATGAAACTTTTATTTGCATAGATGGTCCTTATGGAGCAAAGCTTACACACCCGTTGTCTTTTTGGAGAAAACTTCGTACGTAAATGCTCTTTTTGGAAAAAACTTCGTACGTAAATGCTCTTTTTGGAAAAAACTTCGTACGTAAATGGTCTTTTTTGATTAACTTTGTTAACGTTTTCAGTTAAATCTATGCGAAATTACTTTTTTGCCCTCATTTTTTATTTTAATTATTATTATTTATTATTTAAAAAAGAAATGAAACATTCTTCATTTCTCCTTCGCTCCTTCTCTCTTTCTCTCTTCCCTATCACCTCCGTCTTCATATTTGGTCATTCAAACCACCATAACACCACCACCACCACTCTTATGCAATCTCTCACCTCCCTAGTATGCCTCAACATGGCCACCACATCTCCGCCACCAATCACCGATCAATCTCCGCTTCGACGACTTCTCCTCATCGGCTTCTACAACCAAAATAAAAAGAAAAATCCTAAACTACAAATGAAAATCAACATGAAAAACAAAATTCAAGAACCAGATCAGATTAAATACCCTAAACCAAAATCAAAATCGATTATCTGGGTGAGAATGAATTTCGGGTAGATAAAGAATCTAGAGTGAAAAAGCAAACTTTTCATATTCATAAATCGATTGAACGGTGTGGAGGGTGCATAAAGCGATCGATGGTGGATGGCAGAGTGCAGATCGACGGTGGTTGTTTTTCGTTTATAATGGTCAACGACGGTGGTTGCCATAGTGTTTCAAGAAGTTAGGGGATGGATATGGTCTCTATTGCAGGTTTACTTCAAAAAGGTAATTTATGTAGACTACTTTCTTCCTTCGATGTATACGCTCGACCACACCCACCCTCCTTCCAAACAGTTAGAAATCTACAAACATCACCCTTATGTCACCCTTATGTGGGGTCTATTAATTTTTTTAAATATGTAAAAAATAAATACATAAATAAGAAAATTAATTAAAAAATAAATTAATAAGGGCACAATAGTCTTTTTAGGAGAGACAGAGACCAAACGCGCAACAAAAATAAACAATAGGGACCATCCAAGTTTAAAAAAATAAGTTAGGGACCAAAAACACAAATTCTCCCAAACCACAGGGACCATTCGTGTAATTTAATTTTTACTTTTCGTTTTTTTCATATTTGGGTAACTATTTTTTTTGTACACATCTAGGTAACGAACTTGTTGAAAGCGTTCACATCTAGGATTTAACCTGCTATAGCAGGTCATAATGGTCATATGTGAACACTTTCAACAAGTTTGTTACCTAGATGTGTACAAAAAAAAGATAGTTACCCAGATGTAAACATACCGAAAAGTTACTTACCTTAATAAGTCATATTCCCTTTATATTAACCTTCAATAATGTATAGAAATATCATTTTGTTCATTATAATTTTCATATTCGAGAATTAAAACAAATTCACTAATCACATTAACAATTGTGTAGTTAAAAACAAAAGGCGATTTATTTGTATATATTTAAATATTTTGACATCAACATTTTTAATATATAATTTTATTAGAAACATATTAAAGTTTATTATGAGTATTTAATAAATCAAATCAATCAAACATGAAAATCTTTGACAAATTCTCAATTGCTTTCACATGTCCTCCTGTTTAAAAGTCAGCTATCATAAATCGAAAGTATTGGTATTGGAGCCTCCCCTAGTGAAACTAATAGGTGGGCTAATATTCTTGGTTGTGAAGCGGTCACCATTCCTTTCATATACTTAGGTGTTCCGATGGGAGCAAACATGAACCTCATAAAAAACTGGAAGTCAATCACAGATCGCTTTAATTCTAAACTCTCATTATGGATAGCAAAAACTCCATCTTTCGGTGGAAGACTGACACTCATAAATTCGGTGCTTGGCAATCTACCAACTTATTATCTTTCCCTCTTTTAAGCACCCACTAGTACTGGAAAATCGTAAAAAGATCTTGAGGAAATTCTTATGGGCTACCATGAATCAAACTCTAAAATTTATTGGGTCTCATGAAAAAAAGTGGTTGCATCAAAAGAGAACATGGGACTTAAAGTTGGTTCTCTTCGTGCCCTCAATATTGATTTAATAGTGAGGTCGTGGTGGCAGTTGAAGGTGGATCACAAAACATTATAGTGCCAAGTTGTAATAAGCATACATAACCTTTCCCAAAAGCCTTTTGATTACTTTTCAAAGAAAGCGATTACAGGTGTGCGGAACAATATAACAAGCAAAGTTCTAAATAACGTAAGGCGTGACTTGGCGACAATGTCAAGCCTCGAGCTTTTCCGAGCCTTGGCGAGTCACATCGTTTGTAAGGCGTGACTTAAGACGGCAATTTTGTATATAATTCATATTTTTATATGTATTTTCTACTACTATTCATTTTTATACACATATATTAGTCAAGGCGGCGTTTTGGTAAAGCTTGGCGGCACATACAAGCCTTGGAGTCATGGCGAGCCATGGCGGAGCCATGGCGAGCTTTTTAGAACCTTGATAACAAGTGAAAAGAATGAAATTCATAAAGATGGAATTATGTTCAGCAACATCCTGAAAGAATCTGTGGGTTCAGGCGACAACACTTTGTTATGGCAGCATGAGTGGCTAAATCGCGGAACATTAAAACTAAAATTTCCCCACCTGTATTATTTGGAGAAAAAAAAGTTCTTAGTTGCAGACAGGGTAAAACTTGGCAGAATTGAGTGGAAATGAATTTAAAATTGTAGCACCCGCAGATCCGGTCTACTCAATTTAGAGACGATAAGCGTCAAAAATGACTTTTTGATAAAGTATTATTTAGAATAAATAATCTTAACTATTGTAGTATTTGTCACAAGGTTTCAATACATATAAAGAACGCTGAAATCCGAGTTATAACGAAGAAGTTATGACATGTCAAGTTTCGCGACAAAACCAACATGACACTGAGAATCGTAAAAAGTGATTTTATGATAAATTACTTTTTAGCCTTAGTAATCTAAATGAAAGTTTTATAGTACGTCTCCACCTACGTGTGGATATAAATAACGTAAAAAATGGAGCTCGTATGCAAAAGTTATGGCCTTCCGAAGATGTAGCTGTCTGAGAGCATGACACGTGTCAGAAACCCTAATTTGACTGAGCTCACGACGTGAGAATAGAAATTCACGACGTGAGAAGTCAAACGGACACTAATCGAGCCTAGAAAACACATGGGAAGTCTACGGGATGACTCTTGGAAGCTCACGACGTGAGCTTATCATTCTCACGACGTGAGAAGTCGTCCGGACACGTTTCAGAGCTATAAACGCAAATGGCAAGTCTACGGGGTGAGCAGGCATGGCTCACGACGTGAGCAATGAATTCTCACGACGTGAGTGAGCCAAAACCAACCTATAAATAGGAAGTTCGACCCTAAGCTTCTTTACACCAAAACCTCTTTCCTCTCTCTCTCTCTCTCTCTCTCTCTCTCTCTCTCTCTCTCGTTTTCTGAAGTCGTTTCCCTTTCCGAGCCCGAAGATCACGAATCGCTGACCGTTTCTAGTTTTATTCTAATCAAATCACGCTACTAATGTGAGTGCATAGTTACTTTCATCTTACACATAGATATGATGTATTTAATATAAATTACGTGTTATGTGTGCACATTATCTATATACTTGCTATCAATGTTGGATGAACAATTTTATACATGTTTTAATTTATTTAAACTGTAAATGTATTTTATATCTACAAATATGTTGGGTAAAACATGAGTAGATGAATTAGATGATCTGTGATGAAATAAAAATTGATGAGAGCTCTCGATGTTTAAGATGATTTAGTCATCTAGCAGAGTATAGACAACGACCACAGACTATTCTAGACAGTCCAGTGGAATATTAGCAGGCTCGTAACCTGTAGGTGTTTTTGAACTAGGTGTTCATTAGGTATTTTTGAACTAAGTGTTCAGTAGGTATTTTTGAACTACGTGTTTACCAGATGTACTCTAAATATCCTGGCAGCTGCGCCTAAAGGATAATATCGGCAGCTGCGCCTAATAGAGAATGCCATAATCCTGGTAGCTGTGCCTAAATGATAATATTGGCAGTTGTGCCTAATAGATAACATTGGCAGCTGTGTCATAGGTGTGACACCAGTCAAATTTTGGTCAAAAATAAATTGATCAATAATTGTAATTGGGATGAACCAAGTGGTAGAGTTTGTAACAAGGTTTCCAAAAACATAAAGAACACTGAAATCTGAGTTATAACGAAGAAGTTATGACCAATCGAAAATCCACGGTAAAACCAGCAAAACACTGTTCAGTGTAAAAAGAGAATTTTCGATAAAAGGCTTTTTAGCCTTAACAATCAAAATAAAAGTTGTAGAATATGTTAAACCGAGAACGTTCATAAAAAGAACGTGAAAATCCGACTTCGTATGAGGAAGTTATGATTTTTCGAAGTTTCGGTTTAGCACTAGACAGCTAAAAATTCGAAATATAAATCGATCGATATTTAGCCGACGCAACTTAAAAGAGAATCGAAGGTCTCGTCCAAAGTAGCACAAAGGTAAAAAGACAGAAAAAAACGGACATCGGATGAAGAAGTTATGAATTTTTAACGGATTCCCGTCCCGGTCTGTTTAAAATAATAATATTAAAAATAAAGTCAAAATTAATCGACGAAGTCTAAACGAAAGTCGTAGAGTATGATTTTACCTACGCATGCATATAAAGAACGCCAAAAACGGAGCTCGTATGTGAAAGTTATGATTTTCGCAAGTTTTGGCACAAAAATAAAGAAAAATAGAAAAAACCGGGCAATTTCGCATGCCACGTCACCCTCGCACGTGGCAGCTGCTGAGTGGACCGAAGCCATGCGTGGCACCTCCTGATTCGACCAACTCCGCGGTCCAATCCTACTCCGACAGCCTCGCATGAGACACACCGGACCTCACCCTCGCATGCTCCTCGGATGACCCCCTCGCATCGTGGCATCCTCCCATTGGACCGAAGGTTGGTCCAATCCGAAGCTGCCAGATCCGAACCGACTGTCCGAACCGAAGCCTCGCGAAGCCATCTGTCCGAGCCGAACCTCCATTTCGCCACCTGTCCGAGACACGTGTCTCCTTCCCTCTGCTCCGGATCCGAGGCTGCGGCCTATATAAGGCATGCGAGCCTTCTCGGATGAAAGCCATTTTTCACCCCAAAATTTACCCTTTTTCACATTTTAACCCCGTAAACTTTCTCACGACCCCCGAAGTCCACGATATCGTGTCTAAAGCCCGAAGCAAGCCCCGAAGCCCTGGAATTCTCGAGAATTCATCCTCTCTCCTGTCGAAACTCTGCCCGGTTTGAGCCGGTTTTTCGTCAAACAAACTATTTTCCGAGAAACGAAACGCTGCCCGAATCACCGCTTATCAAAGTGAGTTCATACCCCTATAATTTACCTTTTCAATGGTTTTTAAATGCTTTTTAGGGGAGAAATACAAGTTTAACACAATATTAAATTGTGTTAATAACTATATGTGATAATAATCACACAAAGAATTTTCGTATGCTTTTAAGAATTACCAAATACTTTCAAAATAACGTGAAGCCATGTTGAATCTTTAAAGTCATGTAAAAACTCCGTTAAATTCTTTGAAAAAAGTTTTATAAGCTATTTCAAAGTATAAATGCCAAAATCATGTTTATATATGTATAAATATATAAATAAGATTTGAAGGGCTTAGGACTAATGAATTATCCTACATCCTTTTCGTTGTTTGGATGTGGAATTAGGGTTGTATTGTTTGTCCGAAGGTCGTTTCCTTCTTAATTATATATATATTATACATATATGAGTACAATAGGTTACTCCTTTTGGTATCATCACCTTTGTATCAGGCTGAGCAAAGGTGTTCATCCATGAGAAACCATGCTAATCAGATAGAGCATATAAATTATAATAGGCATAATTTATGATTCAAAACTAAAGATACAAGTATGATTCACAACTGTATACTTTCCAAGGAAATTACCAAAATTCATTCAACTATACCAAGATATGTATAATACCTTTAATATACGAACAACATATTAAAGAAGTAAAGATACATCATACCTACTTTGCATTAACAAAGGTACTATACAGAGTACCAGGGTTAGCAAACACGTGGTAATGCCGGGTTTGCATTAGCAAAGGTACTATACAGAGTGCCCGAGTTAGCAAACACGAGGTAATAATACATCCTGTCTAGTTTGCATTAGCAAAGGTACTATACAGAGTACCCTAGTTAGCAAACACGAGGTAATAATACATTCTGCCGGGTTTGCATTAGCAAAGGTACTATACAGAGTACCCGAGTTAGCAAACTCGAGGTAATAATACATCTTACCGGGTTTGCATTAACCAAGGGTACGATACAAAGTACCAGAGTAGCATTCATCGGGTAATAATAATAATACATCGGAAATCTCGTTGAAACAATAAATTTGTGAGACCCTTCACGGTGTACTTATCTAAGTACGACCCTTTTAAGTCCTGAACTATTAGCCAGAATCTCTTGTAGGGAGAGCGTGAATTTGTATATAGATCTATATGGGACTGACAATCCCGCACCTCTACTGTTCGCTACAGTTTGGCCGACAGGCCTAGGGTGTCAAATATTATTCCAGTTCCGACGCCTGAAGAACGTCGCTACATGCATTTCCGTCATATTAGTATGGTTGATAGAACTCACATGGATAAAACAACGAGTGAATTATAAAGTAATATACTTCTTTTATAACAGTAATAAAAGTTAATTACATCCCGACCAGATATACCTTCAGTAGCTTTTACTTACAGTAAGAGCTACGTATCATGAAATCAAGTATTGTACTTTTGGTTTTGAACATTTAAAACCACAAGGCAGTATTATGGATAATACAATACTCTCCAGGATTAATACTAAGGTTTTTACTGTAGAACAGATATAACTAAGAACACTTTTACAAGTGAAACGATTTATGGGATTAAACCACTTTTACAAATGAAACGGTTATGGGATTAAACCACTTATACAAAGGAAACGGTTTATGGGTTTAAACCACTTATCAAATGAAACTTAGTCATTCAATATTTGTAAACTAGTATAACATAAAAGACCTTTAGTGGTTAATTCAATAATTCCTTAGTTATTACATCAGAGTTGTACATTTGTAATGTCCGATTGACAGTGAAATGTGTGACTTCCGCCTTACTTCCTGTTCCTTGTTTGGTTGTGGGCTTAGGGCAGATACACCCATTTAATTGTCAATTCGATATTATGATATGTATAATCAGTATAAACTAGGTAATTACAGAGGGAAACTATTGAGGTTATCAGTTAATCACCTCAGGAGATATAGGATTTCCTGGAGAAACCAGTGAACTTATTCAAAGAACTTAGGGTATACTTAACAGAACTAAAATACTTATGAACTCACCAGCTTAAATGTTGATCTACTCTTTCCAAATAACTTGTATTCTCAGGAATCCAGTAGACAGGTACACTCCCGAAGCATTTGAGAAGACTACCTAGTACCGTACCGCGACTCCTGTCTTCTACTGTACCTACTGTAGTATTTGAATATGTAATGTTTAAACACTTATGTAAAACTTATACTTGTTAATACAATGGTTGTTTGTACTTTGATTACTATATTGCATGTGTTGTGATACTTACCTAAAGTCCTCTGCCCCCGAATGTTTCCGCCATTCTGGTTTGGGTGTGCGACAGATTGGTATCAGAGCAGTGTTTATAGTGAACTCAGTATATCAGTCATAAAATATATACAACTATAAACCCAATGGGATAAAAACACTCTGACCAAGAGTTATACTTTAAAAACATATTAATATTTTATAAAAGTATAAGTACATGCAGAGTATATATACTAGAATGAGTATCATAAGAAGAACAAAACAAAAGTATTTGGATGTTGGACATTGCAGTTAAACCTAGACAGTGACGTAATCATATCTGGGACCAATATAGCCTGATCAACTATATTCATCCGAGGTATGACCAACACATGTTTGGGGAGTGATTGTAGTGTTGCAACTGGTCTAAAACTTACCTAAGCACCAGAAGAATTCTAGAACCAAAGACTAAAATACTATGGGAGTATTTTAGGATGCTATAACAAGGAAACTGAAAACTTGTTAACTTCTTGTATCTAGAAGTCCAAGAATCAAACTCATAACTAAAATAACATGGAGGTATGTTACATACCTTTGGGGAAATGTTAAAAGATCTTTCCTGATAAGTCTATAATTACTAAGTGGATACGTTAAGGTTATATATAGCCGAGATTTTATAGACTTAGAATATGTGATTTTCACTCTACTTCCTTTTCCTTGTTTGGATGTGGTTTTAGAGTAGGATTAATTATTCAAAGGTCTATTTGATCTGGATTATATATAATCGGTACACACCATGTGATTATAGAAGGACCAGAAAGAATCACCTTCCTAAAAAAATTCAAATTTTCTCATAGATTCTTTAGACATTCCCATTCTCGTATAAATTCGTTAGATAAACATAGTTACTCCAGCAATCAATAGAAGAGTCAAGGAGGATCCAACAAAATTTCATTAGGAGAATCCCAAGAAAGAAACATACGAGAAGTACATAAACTATAGAAATCATTTAGTGCCTTTATCCTATTAAGGACACCAATGAGATATTCGCATGAACTTCCGAGATTCAAAATCTTCATTACGAAGTAATGGGGATCAGTATCAGAATCGGAAGTAAGATAGCCCGTGAATTCAATATACCTACAGAGGAGAAGGACACCCTATAGATACCAGGAGAGAACAAATCATTACCACCCAGAATAGAACAAAGGAAAACCACGCATGATTCAGGTGAAGTGTTCGAGCACCTTTTCATCTAAGTTATAACTAGTAAATCAGTTCAACCTAGTGAGTTAGTGATTTCATTACTCACATTAGGTTTCGAGCTTATCCTCTTTTCCTGTCACGATTAATAACAATAAATCAGATCACGGAATCTTAATTGATAGTGATTACTTCTCAAATTCATAAGTCTATTTTATATAGACACTGTTATGAATTATTTTCGAATATTTTCGAAAATTGGGAAACGATATCCACCAAACGAAGGTAACTTAGTTCGGATGATACTCGGTTCCTAACCATTCTAGAAACTTATTCCTGTTCCTCACCAGGACTGCATCATAGGGATGCAGGTCGAATCATTAAGAACAATATAACAAAACGAAAGATTAATACATAGATACAAATGGTTAGAAGACATCTAGAGACACGATAGTCGCTCACGAGCTCATTTTCTTATCATGTAACAGAATCATGCCTCTAAAGAAGTGTAACCAACCCACCCACCAGCGAAACACCAATCCTTCAGATAGATGCGGCTACGTTTCAAGCTGCGGTCACAGCAGCTGTAGCAGCTGTCATGGCACACCTTAATGCTAACAATACAAATGTTAGTAGTAATGCTATCGGTAACCCCGATCGTGGTGATGGCCAAGTACAGCCACAAGCACCTACTTGTAAGAACACCTCGAAACTTAAGCCTAATATCCTTAAACGAAAGTTCGAGAACACGAAAGGGAGTTGTTCAACTCAAGAACCTAACAGAAGGCAACGAACTGGGGCAGTCAATACCCCCATCTGCCCTATTATTCTAGCACCTACCAAGCCGTACTTAGGAAACCTCCCACACTACAGCAAGTGCAACTACCATCATCATGGAGTTTGCCGAGAGCTGCATTGCAATAGATGCAACATGAAGGGGCATACCGCCCGCATCTGTAGAACTCCAGTTGAGTTCATCACTTCAACTGCCAATGTTGGAACCATTCCCATATGTCACCTTTGTGCTGAAATAGGACATTACAAGAGGGACTGTCCAACAGAGAAGAACGACGGGGGAGCAGGAGAAGTTTGACCCCAATACATGGGAAGGCATCAAAGAACCCTACTATATTTTGGTACACTTCCAAACCCCGATAATTATCTATAATTATGAGTACTCTCCCGTTCAAATTAAATCACAACATTTATATAAAATTTGAAACCCTAACAGGTAAGCTATGATGACTTAGTGTATACATAAGGGTCATTTATAATTAAGATTTTTAAACTTAGAGTGAGTAATCCCGCCTCATTTCCAGTTCCTTGTTTGGTTGTGGATTTAGGGCAGGGTTGCTCAGTCAAAGGTTCTACCAATCTTAATTATACATGACTTGTATACACTAAGCGGTTATAGAGAGACCTAGTAAGGATCATTTCATGAAAGTTCATAATTTCAAATTATCAGAACCCTCGTATTGGTAGTACCCACCAATTTCGAATCAAAAAGGGATTCGTAGTGATAATAACAGAAAAAAACCAGAAGCGCTGAAAACTTAGGCACATAGGATATCATCCTAGTAATCATTCATCCCAGAACGACTTAATATCTATTTCATCGAGAAAATTCTAACATCCTCATTCGACATGGTTTGGCCTGGCCCTTACCATGTGAAAATTCTTATGCTGTATAAGAGAACTTTTTCCTTAATCAGCCGTAAGATGAAATTCCTCCAATCATTAACATAAAACCCTTAGGTTGTCTCTCATTTCAAAACCTCAGAAGTACCCATGCGAAGAGTACCACGCCATTCTAGCCTACTCAGTAGACAGAAAACTTCAAACGAAAAGCACCGAAGTAGTCTTAAAAGTCAGTAACTACCGAAGTACCTCAATAGATCTCATAGAAAAATCATCGAACCATAGGTCAAGTTCAAGAATAGAGACTAAGAACTCATTAAGTTAATCTATCGCTGCTAAGTGTATACACGAGAGTGGTATATAAGTTTGACATAACAAGATTAAGGATGTGTGATTCCGCCCTATCTCCTGTTCCTTGTTTGGTTGTGGACCTGGGGCAGAGTCACCCATCCGAACGTTTTGTGAAATCTAAATTATATACGACTTGTATACATGAGGTGATGATGGATGAGCCAAGTATGAGTCTGATCATGAACTTCGGAGCAAAAGACAACATCATGTATTCTACCAGGTAGAATTCAACATGAGACCACAACAGTGGGTCGAGCTACTAAATGACTACGAATTTGAAATTCGTTATCATATCGACAAAGCCAATATAGTAGCTGACACCCTAAGTCGGAAAGAGTACCCATGTCATAGTGCCAATCACAGACTATGATAACCCTTTCAAATCTCTCCACACAAAGTAAGGAGGCTCAACAGGAAGCCTTAAAACCTGAAAATGTGGCAAGTAGAGAAAATAACTAGAACGTGTGAGTGTACGGTATGCCAATATCTGTTATCTCCACTAAGATAATAGAATCATCTCCCAGTTCAGGCCGTCACTCATAAACCTCTAGGAACCAGAGTAGTCATGATTCTATGGGATCGGCTATGGTAAAGAATGGGATATCCATTTACCAATTAGTCGAGTCCTTTAACACGCTAGCATTTAAGTTGCTCCATTCGAAACCTTCTGTGGTCACAAGTACATATTCTATCTGCACTGGACTAAAGTAGGTAATACGCAACTAGCTAGAGATCCAATTTCCACACAGCACCCTCACTGATCTGGAATTCATTCGAGAAACTACCAAAAACAAAATACGAATCGGGAAACGCCATAAAGCTTCCAGAGTTAACCAGAGAAGCTACGACTTTGATAAAAGAAAACCCTTGGAATTCCAGGATTGATGACCTTGTCATATGAAGGTCTCACTCAGGAAGGACAAGATGCGCTTGAGAAAGCGTAAAATACAAAACTCAGAGTACATAAGACCATTTGAGGTTATTACCAGAATCGGTCTTGTACTTCTAAACTTAAACTACCACCGAAAACTTAATAACACTCATCCCATCTTTCACATATCTAATCTAAAGAGGTGTCTATCCGATAAAACACTTGTTATTTCACTCGATGAAATCAAGTTAAATAAAAGTCTACACTCTGTAGTAGAACCAATGAAAACCATGGATAGGGAAATCAAAAGAACCACGCTAAGTCTCATCCCGTTAGTGAACGTTTGCTGGATTACAAACCAGGGACCTGAATTCACTTGGGAAGGAAAGATTAGACCTAGTCCATGAGTATCACTTTAGACTTAATTTCGGGACGAAATTCCCTCTAACGGGGGGATAATGTGACACCAGTCAAATTTTGGTCAAAAATAAATTGATCAATAATTGTAATTGGGATGAACCAAGTGGTAGAGTTTGTAACAAGGTTTCCAAAAACATAAAGAACATTGAAATCCGAGTTATAACGAAGAAGTTATGACCAATCGAAAATCCGCGGTAAAACCGGCAAAACACTATTCAGTGTAAAAAGTGAATTTTCGATAAAAGGCTTTTTAGCCTTAACAATCAAAATAAAAGTTGTAGAATATGTTAAACCGAGAACGTTCATAAAAAGAATGTGAAAATCCGACTTCGTATGAGGAAGTTATGATTTTTCGAAGTTTCGGTTTAGCAGTAGACAGCTAAAAATTCGAAATATAAATCGATTGATATTTAGCCGACGCAACTTAAAAGAGAATCGAAGGTCTCGTCCAAAGTAGCACAACGGTAAAAAGACAGACGAAAACGGACATCGGATGAAGAAGTTATGAATTTTTAACGGATTCCCGCCCCGGTCTGTTTAAAATAATAATATTAAAAATAAAGTCAAAATTAATCGACGAAGTCTAAACGAAAGTCGTAGAGTATGATTTTACCTACGCATGAATATAAAGAACGCCAAAAACGGAGCTCGTATGCGAAAGTTATGATTTTCGCAAGTTTTGACACAAAAATAAAGAAAAATAGAAAAAACCGGGCAATTTCGCATGCCACGTCACCCTCGCACGTGGCAGCTGCTGAGTGGACCGAAGCCATGCGTGGCACCTCCTGATTCGACCAACTCCGCGGTCCAATCCTACTCCGACAGCCTCGCATGAGACACACCGGACCTCACCCTCGCATGCTCCTCGGATGACCCCCTCGCATCGTAGCATCCTCCCATTGGACCGAAGGTTGGTCCAATCCAAAGCTGCCAGATCCGAACCGACTGTCCGAACTGATGCCTCGCGAAGCCATCTGTCCGAGCCGAACCTCCATTTCGCCACCTGTCCGAGACACGTGTCTCCTTCCCTCTGCTCCGGATCCGAGGCTGCGGCCTATATAAGGCATGCGAGCCTTCTCGGATGAAAGCCATTTTTCACCCCAAAATTTACCCTTTTTCACATTTTAACCCCGTAAACTTTCTCACGACCCCCGAAAGCCCAGATATCGTGTCTAAAGCCCGAAGCAAGCCCCGAAGCCCTGGAATTCTCGAGAATTCATCCTCTCTCCTGTCGAAACTCTGCCCGGTTTGAGCCGGTTTTTCGTCAAACAAACTATTTTCCGAGAAACGAAACGCTGCCCGAATCACCGCTTATCAAAGTGAGTTCATACCCCTATAATTTACCTTTTCAATGGTTTTTAAATGCTTTTTAGGGGGGAAATACAAGTTTAACACAATATTAAATTGTGTTAATAACTGTATGTGATAATAATCACACAAAGAATTTTCGTATGCTTTTAAGAATTACCAAATACTTTCAAAATAACGTGAAGCCATGTTGAATCTTTAAAGTCATGTAAAAACTCCGTTAAATTCTTTGAAAAATGTTTTATAAGCTATTTCAAAGTATAAATGCCAAAATCATGTTTATATATGTATAAATATATAAATAAGATTTGAAGTGCTTAGGACTAATGAATTATCCTACATCATTTTCCTTGTTTGGATGTGGAATTAGGGTTGTATTGTTTGTCCGAAGGTCGTTTCCTTCTTAATTATATATATATTATACATATATGAGTACAAAAGGTTACTCCTTTTGGTATCATCACCTTTGTATCAGGCCGAGCAAAGGTGTTCATCCATGAGAAACCATGCTAATCAGATAGAACATATAAATTATAATAGGTATAATTTATGATTCAAAACTAAAGATACAAGTATGATTCACAACTGTATACTTTCCAAGGAAATTACCAAAATTCATTCAACTATACCAAGATATGTATAATACCTTTAATATACGAACAACATATTAAAGAAGTAAAGATACATCATACCTAGTTTGCATTAACAAAGGTACTATACAGAGTACCAGGGTTAGCAAACACGTGGTAATGTCGGGTTTGCATTAGTAAAGGTACTATACAGAGTGCCCGAGTTTGCATTAGCCCGGTTTGAGCCGGTTTTTCGTCAAACAAACTATTTTCCGAGAAACGAAACGCTGCCCGAATCACCGCTTATCAAAGTGAGTTCATACCCCTATAATTTACCTTTTCAATGGTTTTTAAATGCTTTTTAGGGGGGAAATACAAGTTTAACACAATATTAAATTGTGTTAATAACTGTATGTGATAATAATCACACAAAGAATTTTCGTATGTTTTTAAGAATTACCAAATACTTTCAAAATAACGTGAAGCCATGTTGAATCTTTAAAGTCATGTAAAAACTCCGTTAAATTCTTTGAAAAATGTTTTATAAGCTATTTCAAAGTATAAATGCCAAAATCATGTTTATATATGTATAAATATATAAATAAGATTTGAAGTGCTTAGGACTAATGAATTATCCTACATCATTTTCCTTGTTTGGATGTGGAATTAGGGTTGTATTGTTTGTCCGAAGGTCGTTTCCTTCTTAATTATATATATATATTATACATATATGAGTACAAAAGGTTACTCCTTTTGGTATCATCACCTTTGTATCAGGCCGAGCAAAGGTGTTCATCCATGAGAAACCATGCTAATCAGATAGAACATATAAATTATAATAGGTATAATTTATGATTCAAAACTAAAGATACAAGTATGATTCACAACTGTATACTTTCCAAGGAAATTACCAAAATTCATTCAACTATACCAAGATATGTATAATACCTTTAATATACGAACAACATATTAAAGAAGTAAAGATACATCATACCTAGTTTGCATTAACAAAGGTACTATACAGAGTACCAGGGTTAGCAAACACGTGGTAATGTCGGGTTTGCATTAGTAAAGGTACTATACAGAGTGCCCGAGTTTGCATTAGCCCGGTTTGAGCCGGTTTTTCGTCAAACAAACTATTTTCCGAGAAACGAAACGCTGCCCGAATCACCGCTTATCAAAGTGAGTTCATACCCCTATAATTTACCTTTTCAATGGTTTTTAAATGCTTTTTAGGGGGGAAATACAAGTTTAACACAATATTAAATTGTGTTAATAACTGTATGTGATAATAATCACACAAAGAATTTTCGTATGCTTTTAAGAATTACCAAATACTTTCAAAATAACGTGAAGCCATGTTGAATCTTTAAAGTCATGTAAAAACTCCGTTAAATTCTTTGAAAAATGTTTTATAAGCTATTTCAAAGTATAAATGCCAAAATCATGTTTATATATGTATAAATATATAAATAAGATTTGAAGTGCTTAGGACTAATGAATTATCCTACATCATTTTCCTTGTTTGGATGTGGAATTAGGGTTGTATTGTTTGTCCGAAGGTCGTTTCCTTCTTAATTATATATATATTATACATATATGAGTACAAAAGGTTACTCCTTTTGGTATCATCACCTTTGTATCAGGCCGAGCAAAGGTGTTCATCCATGAGAAACCATGCTAATCAGATAGAACATATAAATTATAATAGGTATAATTTATGATTCAAAACTAAAGATACAAGTATGATTCACAACTGTATACTTTCCAAGGAAATTACCAAAATTCATTCAACTATACCAAGATATGTATAATACCTTTAATATACGAACAACATATTAAAGAAGTAAAGATACATCATACCTACTTTGCATTAACAAAGGTACTATACAGAGTACCAGGGTTAGCAAACACGTGGTAATGTCGGGTTTGCATTAGTAAAGGTACTATACAGAGTGCCCGAGTTAGCAAACACGAGGTAATAATACATCCTGTCTAGTTTGCATTAGCAAAGGTACTATACAGAGTACCCTAGTTAGCAAACACGAGGTAATAATACATTCTGCCGGGTTTGCATTAGCAAAGGTACTATACAGAGTACCCGAGTTAGCAAACTCGAGGTAATAATACATCTTACCGGGTTTGCATTAACCAAGGGTACGATACAAAGTACCAGAGTTAGCATTCATCGGGTAATAATAATAATACATCGGAAATCTCGTTGAAACAATAAATTTGTGAGACCCTTCACGGTGTACTTATCTAAGTACGACCCTTTTAAGTCCTGAACTATTAGCCATAATCTCTTGTAGGGAGAGCGTGAATTTGTGTATAGATCTATATGGGACTGACAATCCCGCACCTCTACTGTTCGCTACAGTTTGGCCGGCAGGCCTAGGGTGTCAAATATCATTCCAGTTCCGACGCCTGAAGAACGTCGCTACAGGCATTTCCGTCATATTAGTATGGTTGATAGAACTCACATGGATAAAACAAGGAGTGAATTATAAAGTAATATACTTCTCTTATAACAGTAAGAAAATTTAATTACATCCCGACCAGATATACCTTCAGTAGCTTTTACTTACAGTAAGAGCTACGTATCATGAAATCAAGTATTGTACTTCTGGTTTTGAAAATTTAAAACCACAAGGCAGTATTATGGATAATACAATACTCTCCAGGATTAATACTAAGGTTTTTACTGTAGAACAGATATAACTAAGAACACTTTTACAAGTGAAACGATTTATGGGATTAAACCACTTTTACAAATGAAACGGTTTATGGGATTAAACCACTTATACAAAGGAAACGGTTTATGGGTTTAAACCACTTATCAAATGAAACTTAGTCATTCAATCTTTGTAAACTAGTATAACATAAAAGACCTTTAGTGGTTAATTCAATAATTCCTTAGTTATTACATCAGAGTTGTACATTTGTAATGTCCGATTGACAGTGAAATGTGTGACTTCCGCCTTACTTCCTGTTCCTTGTTTGGTTGTGGGCTTAGGGCAGATACACCCATTTAATTGTCAATTCGATATTATGATATGTATAATCAGTATAAACTAGGTAATTACAGAGGGAAACTATTGAGGTTATCAGTTAATCACCTCAGGAGATATAGGATTTCCTGGAGAAACCAGTGAACTTATTCAAAGAACTTAGGGTATACTTAACAGAACTAAAATACTTATGAACTCACCAGCTTAAATGCTGATCTACTCTTTCCAAATAACTTGTATTCTCAGGAATCCAGTAGACAGGTACACTCCCGAAGCATTTGAGAAGACTACCTAGTACCGTACCGCGACTCCTGTCTTCTACTGTACCTACTGTAGTATTTCAATATGTAATGTTTAAACACTTATGTAAAACTTATACTTATTAATACAATGGTTGTTTGTACTTTGATTACTATATTGCATGTGTTGTGATACTTACCTAAAGTCCCCCGCCCCCGAATGTTTCCGCCATTCTGGTTTGGGGGTGCGACAATAGGCAACGATGGACTTCGTGCCTATTTCTTAGGAATGAAAAAGTGAATGATAGATGATTCTTAGGGTAGATCCTTAAGGAATAAAGAAGATAATGGGGATGGGTAATTGGGTTGATTGTTTGATGATTAAACCTAATAATTATATTATTGTGGGTTGAAAACCCTATGTACTCACCAGGGTTCCCAACCTGACCCACTCAATTTATTTGTATCACAGGTATCCATATGAAGCTACTTTACACTGAGAGATTAAAGGAGATGTAGATCACTAGTGTAAATAAATGTAAGGTTTGTTTATGCTTATGTTTCAGTATTAACGATGACATCCCAAAGTTTTAATATGAACAAAATACATTTCTTCGAAAATGCTTTGATAATATATTTATCATGTTTTTCTGGGAACAAATTCCGCAATATATTTCTGTAAAAATATACTCTCGTTTTCAAATAAAGCATAAACAAATCGGTCTATTCGGGCCGTGAAAATGGGGATGTCACAAAAATCCTAAGCAGTTTAACCTCACTCAGGAATTATACCAATTAGCAAACATCATTAGTTCCTTTTTGTCTTATCAGTGCTCCTCACTCATGGCGATGGAAACTTACCTCTGATGGTTGATTCTCGGTGGAGGCTGTCTAATGTGTGTTTTTATGTATATATTTTAATTACTCAAGTTTTAAATTTATAAAACTGATTTTTATCGCATTTGGACTAATCGTGCAATAGTATAATTGTGGTAAGACCATTTGTCGAACACAAGGGGAACAGTGGTGAATTAATTTGGAGTTTTTTATTATAGGTTACACTAAACGCACAAAAACAGTAAAAAATGGGTTTTATAATTCTCAAAGAAACAGCTAAACAACAAATCTTGATAAACCGAGTGGAAACAAATCTCTTAAGATACTTTGGCTTACACTTGAATTCATCTCAAAATACTGGCTTAACTATTAAGTGCAATGGATATTTATTCATTATTCATCGATTTCTAATATAACAAGCATCATGATCAGACTAGTAATCCTTTGATTTGAACACAACTATTAATTCAATGATCAAGTGAACAAAATTATGCAAATCAGTGTTCTGTTCATATTAAGAAATATTTGATCTTTATTAATCCTAATGATCATAGGAATTAAATCATGCATAGTGTTCATCTACTCATGCACACACATTAAAGTTCACCACTTTATTTCATAACCCTAGGTTTTGATCTAACTCTATTCATAATTACCAATGATCATGGACAACTATGATTCAAATTCATACAGTCAAAACGATCATCTAAACTCTATTAATTCAACAATAAGGGATAAAGTATCAATCTTTAACACATATGGATCTTGCAATCAAACTTGACAAAATAAATTAAATAAGGACAAACAATCCAAATAGCAATTAATCCATAATCTCAAAGATTCATCTACTCATAAACACAAAGCAAAGGGTTTTAACACCCAAATCAGAAAGTAAACAAATATGGAATCACATTGGAATGCTAATCATGATCAGAACAACAAACCAAATGATTTATGGCATGAATTCGCTCTCTAATCCTTCATATCTTCGCTCCATATCAGCTTAACAGCCCTCCGACCGCCTTCTAGACCCTCAAAACGGCTTCTCTAAGGTTTACAATCTTAGGGAACGAATTATGGTTCAAGATATGTCATTAAGGTTAATTTCTGGCTCTATTTATTGCTTTTAACGTCACCACGATGTGGTTGATAGCCACCACGTCGTAGTCTTCATGGATATATCGTATTCTCCAAGTCTGCTCAACGATCGTGAAGTTTCCATTTACCACGTCGTTGTGGTGATCACCATGTCGTGGTGAGTGGGAATCAATGTTTTATCAAAACACGAAAGTTGTCCAAAATTATGTGTAGTTTTCAGAACATTTTGAATCTCGTTAATCGGAGTCATGAGTCATATAGAAAAATAACCTAGAAAGAAAATTTTCAATAAAATAAAATACTCAATTGACTTTTGGCAATTTCGCTTCATTCTTTAATTTCTTTAGTCTTCAGACTTTGTAAGTTTTTATTCACTCAACATTTTCTTTTTTTTTCTTTTTTTTTTCTTTTTTTATTCACAAAACTAAAATACTAAGAAAAATATATGCTTAAGCAAGGGAACATAATCTTCAACCCTTATTGGTTAAAGACATTAGTCTAGAGTGCAATGACTACTTAAGCTCATCTGGATACATTTTTGGTACACAATGCTAAACGTGTTATGTCCCTCAAACTAAGCAAAGTCATGTTTTTGTCCCATGATTTCACTAGGACAGGGAAACCACAAATATACTAGAACATATGTTGGCTTAAATAAACATCGAGGCTTGCATCAGATCGTCCCACACAACACTAACAACCTAGGTCCCAACACAACAACATAACAATTTTTAACTAGATTCAATTTTTAGACCATTATTTCAAGTCTTTATATAACAAAATTTTTAAATCCTACACATTTTTCATTTTTTTCTCTATTCTGTATGCTTGTTGTCATTTTTTGATCCCCTACCCCACACTTAAATTATTCAATGCCTCATTGTATATAAAAACAACAAAAGCATATAGAATAAAAGAGGGAGGGAAGGAACGAATTTGCCTTGGGTACATAGCCGCGAGAATGAAATCGGTTGTAGTGGGTTGCTTCGAAATGTGAGCTGGAATGATGATGCTTCGGATTTTGCCGGAAACAGAAAACTGAAACTAATTTACTTTTCCCGCTCATGTCGGGACTTGGTGTGCGGAAAACTTGGTGTGCGAAAAACTTGGTGTGCGAAACGATTTGCGAAAACATCGTATAGCAGTACAAAATGTAAAATCTGGGAATCGTTTCTCGGGAAGTTTCTTCACGCAAGAGATGTCGTCACGTCATGGTTATGCATGGACCACGTCGTGCTAGCTGAACAATGGATTTTTCGCAACTAAAAAAATGAAATTGAGTTGTGTCGGCCAAACACTCGTCTCGTCTCTCCTATATGCTCTTCCCTCTAGTAGTGGATTTTAATAAAAGCGTCGATCCCTCTCTCATGTGGGTAAGTGACCCCACAGTTATGTGATGTAATGCCTCTCATGAAATTTCTCTCGTGACAAAACCGCACTCGATCTAAATTGCTAATATTTTGAAAGCATCCGAAGGGAAAAATATTTCTGCAAATATCTAAACACAACAAAAGCATCAACATGGAAAACAAAATTTAAACAAACTAAAAATAAAATCACACTAAAATAAATAAATAATATATCATGATCACTCGTCTTTGTCGCAATCATGCAAAAATTGTTTATTGAATCCCTTGCATGCAAGAAGTGGTTTGTGAAAAAAAAGCCTTTCGGGACCCATCAGGCTATTTCCTTTGCTTTCTTTGCACCCTTAACTAATAAGTTTAAAAACAATGACCCAACTAGTCAAGAGTAGCAAGAGTTCGGTCATCCACTTAACCACCTCGATACGTCTTGCTATACTTCACCTCGAGGATTGAGTTGGACAAATCACCAAAGTAGTAGACTAAACAAGTCAAGAATTCCCTAATAGCTTGCAATCTCGAAACCCATGCAAAAAGAAAAAGCAAGCAATGCGTATGATCACGAATTCCTGCACATAACAACAAAAACCTTCCCGACAAGTGACATGTTATCAAAGAAAATAAACATAAAACCAAAAAGAAAAGAAAAAACAAATAACGAATAACGAATAATCAAATAAACTAAATTAATTGAAAACTGTTCCCCGACAACGGCGCCAAAAACTTGATGTTTGTTTTTTTGTATATATTTTAATTGCTCAAGTTTTAAATTTATAAAATTGATTTTATCGCAAATGGACTAATAAACACACTAGGCAGTGTACCTAATCGTGTAATAGTATAGTTGTGATAAGACCAGGTGTCGAACACAAGGGGACGGTGGTGAATTAATTTGGAGTTTTTAATTATGGGTTACACTAAACGCACAAAAATAGTAAAGAGGGGTTTTATGGAATTAATTCTCAAATAAACAGGTAAACAATAAATCTCGATAAACTGACTGGAAACAAATCTCTTAAGGTACTTTAGTTTAGACTGGAATTCTTCTCAAAATATTGGCTTAACTACTAAGTGCAATGGATATTTATTCATTATTCACCGATTCCTAATATAACTAGTATCATGACCAGACTACTAATCCTTTGATTTGAACACAACTATTAATTCAATGATCAAGTGAACAAACAATTATGAAAATCAGTGTTTAGTTCGTATTAAGTAAGATTTGATTTTTATTATTCCTAATGATCATAGGAATTATATCATGCATATAATGATCATATAATCAAGCACACACATTAAAGTTCACCACTTTATTTCCTAACCCTAGGTTTTGATCTAACTCTAGTCATAATTACCAATGATCATGGACAACTCTGATTCAAATTAACTCAGCCAGAATGATCATCTAAACTCTATTAATTCAGCAATATGGAATAAAGTAACAACCTTTAACACATATGGATTTTTCAATCAAACTTGAAAAAATAAATTAAATAAGAATAAACATTCCAAATAGCAATTAATCCATAATCTTAAAGATCCATCTAGTCATAAACGCAAAGCAAAGGGTTTTAACACCCAAATCAGAAATAAACACATATGGAATCACATTTGAATGCTAATAATGATCACAACAACCAACCAAATGATTTCTGGCATGAATCCGCTCTCTAATCATTTAAATCTTCGCTCCATATCAGCTTAACGGCCCTCCGACCACCTTCTAGACCCTCAAAACGGCTTCTCTGAGGTTTATAATCGTAGGGAACGAATTAGGGTTCAAAATATGTCATTAACGGAAATTTTCGGCTCTATTTATAGCTTTTAACATCACCATGCTATGGTTGATAGCCACCACGTCGTGGTCTTCATGGATATCCCATATTTTCCAAGCCAGCTCAACGATCGCGGAGTTTCCATTTACCACGTCGTGGTGATTGGGAATCAGCATTTTCTCAAAACAAGAAAGTTGTCCGAAATTGTGTTTAGTTTTCAGAACATTTTGAATCTCGTTAATCGGATTTATGAGTCATGAGATATGGTCAAAACACTGACGAGGAGTCAAGCTGTCCAACAACATCTTTTTGTGTCTTTTTAGCTCCTTTCTCCTCCTTTTGCATTCCAGCTCCCATTTTAACTATAATTGAACATTTCAAAGCATATTAAGTATCATATATCATAAAATATAACATTTTCACTCAAATATATTAGGATAATGGCATAAAATATATAGTTAAATATGGCTATATCAATGTCAGAAAGAAAACCAATAGGTTGTTGCCGATAAACCCCAATATCAACATTCATCGGATGAAAGATATACCTATTAAGGCCACTTGTTTTGTCTTTAGGGAAATTATGGGTTGAATTCCAACTGTTTTAGCACTTATACATCAGGGTGTTAACATCACATCTCCTATTTGTTTCCTCTATAATACCGATGTTCAATGCTCATACCATGTTCTAATCAGATGTCACTTTGCTCAAACAATCAGAAACCTCATAATTAATTGGTGTGGATTGATCCAGATAAAATTTGACACTTCGGGTGAACTCTTAAGTTATGCTGCCTAACGGGGACATTTCCCTAAGAAAAGGAGAATATTATCGATAATATGTTATGGAATGCTCTGGTGTACATGGAAGGCCTGAAATGATAAGATCTTCAAAAAAATACTCAATCACTTTCGATAAACTTGTACACAATAGTAAATATGTGACATTCATATGGATTAAATGTAGGGAATCATAGGGGTTGTTAAACTTGGAGGAATGGAGACTATCTCCCTTTAATAGTTTTTCTTGTAAATGTAATGCTCCCTGTACTTTCCTACTTTTCATGCTATCTCTTTGCTTGGTTGGTTAGCAGTTTGTTTGTTATAAATCATTTTCCGTGTACAAAAAAAGTAAAAGGATTTAAGAAATTTGACTTAAACTTAAATAATTATATAAATGTTATTTAATACTTAATTAAATTTAAGAAATTTTCAAAAAGTGACATGATAAGGATAACCGTGGAAACATTTACATATTCCTTTTTGTGGTTTCATTTGTTGTGGTTGGTCCTTAATGCATGTATATGGAATTTTGTTTTACTAATTTTATTTTATTTTAGATTTTTTCATATATTTATATAATTTTTTTTATTAAAAATTAAAATAAAAATAAAACTAGCCTATGATCTCTCTCTCCTTACCGTTACCACATGGACCCACCCCACATCCTCTCCGTTCCATACCCCTTCTTTTCGCCTATTTTCATTCTCGTTTTACATATGCACGACTACCATCCATCCTTCGTAGGAGTTAAAGTGACTACTTCTCTAGTCGGAAACTGAACCCTGGGTGCCCCCTATGTCGTCGTCTTAAACTTCTACATATAATCGTAGGAAAAATCAAGTTACAGATCTGGAAGAAGGAGGTGAGGGAAGTTACTAGAAAAATCAATTTCCAGATCTTGAGCTCCTCCCAAGTTTCTTTAGAAAATCGATTTTTAAAACTGGAAAAAGAAGGATGTTTACTAGGTTACTAGAAAAATCAATATGTAGATCTCGAGCTCATCATTACCCTCTCCAGAAAAATCATTTCCAAATCTAGAGAAAACTATGGTGACGGAATGATGGTGGAAGTCGCTAGTGGTGATGTTGGAGGTGATGACAGTCAGTGGTGGTGGTGGTGGCAGTCGGTGGTGGTGGTTGCAGTCGGTGGTGGTGGCGGTTGCAGACTATGGTGACAAACACTGTATATATGTGTATGCATGTGTGTTCATGAGTGTATGTGTGTATATGTATATGTATGTTTTAAAGAATAAACCCAAATAATCTAGAGTGTGTGTGTATGTTCATGAGTGCAAGTGTATGTTCATGAATGTATGTTCTTTAGTGTGTGTGTGTGTGTGTATGTGTTAAAGAACAAACCCAAAAATATAGGTGGTGTCGGTATGGAGAATGGGGGATGATGTATACTCATACAAGCCTCATATTTAAACCCATCCCCCCCCCCCCCACACACACACACACGTACATACATACATACATACATGCATACATATATATATATATATATATATATATATATATATATATATATATATATATATATATATATATATATATATATATATATATATATATATATATATATATACATATGCAAAAGCTTCATATCCAAACCTACCACCACAAAACTTTAGGGTTATAATTTTGGGAGGAGGCAGGAACGATGCGGATACCAAAATCAAAAAAATCAAAAACCCTTGGAACTCAAAGAAGAAAATGTAGGATATTGTTTTTTTGTGAAAGTGTCTCAAGTGGTATTTATATGGCAAAGTGGTCTCTAATGAAGACTCAAAGGTTGTTCGAATAAGTCTTTTGTATCGAAGTATTTGGTGATCTTATTAAGCTCCTTCGGTAATCTTTATCATGTGGACTACCTTACTCCTAGTTGTTATTTAGTTGAGTAGTTTGTTATACTTGGTCGTCATACGTACACATGGATTATTATGATTATATGTTGGAAATATGGTGTAAAAGATCGAGTTTAAAACATGAAAACATTACTTTTGCAACAGAAGACTTTGATTAAAACTTGAGCATCATAAAAACAATAAAAGGATAAGATTAACGACCTTGTAGTCCTTTGGTCCTCTTAGGATGTTGATCGTTGAGGATGATAGCAGAACTTAAGAAAGAGTCCCTTTAGAGGTATCAACCACAAGCTTCCAACACCTATGAAATGCAATAGTTGAATTTTCAAGTTTTTCTATAAAAACAAGAGTATCAAACCATCAAGAACACACACCAAGTGTATGTGTGTGTGTTCTTTCCTTCAAAAATCGAAAGAATGAGGAGAAAGGAAGAAAAGGATGTTTTATATTTTGCTTTCATTTATAAGTGTATATTTCTTAACATTTAACAAGATATATATGAAAAGGAAAAATCAAGATAATCTTCATGCAAGATGAAGATCATCAAGAACACCAAGAACACACACCAAGTGTATATGTATGTGTGTGTTCTTCTTCCAAAGTTGAGAGCAAGAGAGAGAGAGAGAGAGAGCGAGAGAGGAGAGTAGAAAATGTTTGAGTTATACTATTGGTCTTGATTTGTGTGTATATTGATTGTAACATTTAACCATTTAAAATACACAAGAAACCTCCGTGTAGTGACCCTTATTATGATGACATGTGCGGAATTGTAAAGATCAAGTGAATCATACAAACATTAAGAACACCAAGAGTAAATAAACATGTTTTAGCTCCATTAGAATAGTAAGAGTACAAGTGATTATTGTTATTTCTATCACTAACCTAAACTCTCCAAATGGGTTCATTAGAATAGTAAGTCGACATTGTTGATTATGGATTCCGAATCGAAAATACTTTGAGAAGAAGTGTTGAACGAAGCTATTTAGAGTTGAAATCCATTTCGACTGACGTTGTTTGTTTAGAGTCGAAGTCGTTTTGGGTTTGACAGTCGAAAACAATGTTGATTTTGGGTCAAAAACAGATGGAATTCTGGGATCGAACACTTTAGAGTCGATTTCGATGTGTGGTATGTGTTCCATACGCATCTGGAAATCAGTTGGGGAAGAAAGGAAAATCTTTGCTTCGAATCCTCACACTTTCAACAAATTGGAAAATTTTACCCAATTTCGAATCGAGGTAATGTTTTGTGAAGAAAGGAAAATTTTCATTTCGAATCCCTCATCTTTCAACAAGTTGACAAAAACTAACCAATTTCAATATGGGGCACTTTTCTGAGAAAAATGTAGAATTTTCATTTCGAATCCCTGAAGTTTCAGAGTTGTGACAGATTTTACCCAGTTTCGACATCGGGGTATAATCTGAGAAATGGGAAGATTTTTCATTTCGAGTCCCTGCAGTTAATGTAAACTGTCACTTTATGCCCAGTTTCACATTTGGGATAAAGTTTCGCTTTTGAAGTTGTTTTGGCGCAACGGGTCCCTGCAAAATTGACAGTTTATACCCAGATTTCGAATTTCTTGCAACTCTCACTCAAAAGTCGAAAATTTTCACAAAATTTGGAATTTTTTCTCGACTTTTTGTGATTGTTTTTCGTGCAAGATTTTCGTGGTTTCATTTTTTCACACATCAAGGGGAGATTTATCAAGTTTATTCCTCGAGCGCTTCTCATCCTTTGTGGGTTTTATAGTCATTTGTTGATTATAAAAAGGGGGAGAATGTAGAAATGGGTATTCGAAGCTTCTCGGGTATTCATTTTGCGGATTTGAAGACCAGTGTTACTTCGAGGAGGATTTGGTCTTGATCGTGCAAGCTCGTTTGGAAATTGAAGTCGGGACATGCAATCCTAACTTTGAGGGGGAGGGGGGATGTTAGGGTGCAAAATTCTACTTGGATGTGGCTTACCCTCTTGTATTTGTAATGGGTTGAGTCTTTCATATAAGTAGGAAGTGAGTGACTCCCATTTATGTAAGAACTTGTCAGACCCATTTGGAGAGTTTAGTTTAGTGAGAGAAATAACAATACCCACTTGTACTCTTTTTTTTTTGAAACGGCAAATCTAACCTACTCCTAAACTACACCTTAAATCCACCTTTGTCCATGACAGGACTTGAACCCTCAACCTCAAGGAGGGAGGGCAACACCAGATACCGCTGGGCTAGAAACCCTTTGGTACTCTTACTACTCTAATGGAGCTAAAACATGTTTATTTACTCTTGGTGTTCTTAATGTTTGTATGATTCACTTGATCTTTACAATTCCGCACATGTCATCATAATAAGGGTCACTAAACTCTAAAAGGAACCAATTAGCATTGACCTAGCCATGCAATCTTTTCTTTTCACTACTTCTAGTTTGAGTTTGGATCCATTTTAACTATTCAAACTTTTGTTATTATTTTCCCTCCTTTTAGATTCTTATAAAATATGATCAATCATGTATTAGACAAATTAGAATTTATAATTTGCATTTCATATTATGAATCATATTCAATAATATTTATAATATTCTCAAGGAATATTAATATTTATCAAGTAGCAAATTCTTATAAATATTAATTTGGTGGCTAACTTGTTATTGGTGTGATCTTATAGGATCATATATTATTGGCAATATGGTTTTATGATCACTCTTGAGCATATGGAACCAATTATCTCCCACTTGCACAAAATTTAATCATAGAGAGATATAGACAGTGGTGAACGTCTAGCAACATTTCACTTCCCCCAATAACACATGACAAAGTGCCATTCAACAATATCCAATTCTTAAAAGTTTATAACTTCAATTGATGTAACTAGGTGATGTATCTGTTATCCCTTTTTCCAAACATCATGTTGAAATCATTCTCATTTGGTGTTCAACTTAGTAAGGCCCCTTAGATGTCTCACTCTCAACACATAAGAGGAACAAATCCCACTTTGACTACATATGTGTAGGATCCCATGGAAATGACATTGCGAAATTAAGAACATCAAAGATGAATCAAACAGTAATGAAAGGAATACGAGGTGTAAATAATTATGTTAAGCTATCATTAGTCTGGAAGTAATCTCAAGTGTACAAATATGGAAATATAAGAACTCTCTCTCTCTCTCTAACACTTTAGACTACAACATGATATATAGTGCTATTCGACAGACTCAAAATGTATAGTGTGACAAAGACATGAAGTACAACCACAATGTGCACACTAGAATAAATAGATATATCAAAGGTGCAACCTTAGATATAGAGTACAACTCATCTTCTCTATCACCTTCTCTAAGGCCTTCTACATCAGAAATTCCACATCAACAGATTCAATATTTCTTGACTCCACATTCTCCCCCAAAATGTTGGATCTGAAGAGGAACACGCTTTTATTCCATGGCATTCTCCCCCTAAAAGTGTGAGAAGCATCAACATTTTAGGACTTCAAAGAGAGAGGAACAAATCTGAAAAATATCATCATTATAGCACATAGATCTGAAAATTCAAAATCCCCCTTGAACAAATAACCCCCCCCCCTTAATTTTCGAGATAAGCATGAAAAATCTCTAAATGTTGAAAAGTTTCCAAAAAATATGCTCAGATCTGAAAAATTCGACCCTCTGAATGGTTCAAAATGAATTGCGAATGCGAAGACTTTGGAGGCTCTGAAAGGGAAGAGTAACCTTAGAAGGATTCAGAGTCGAAATTCGACCATTAAACTTCGACCTTGATATCAAATTTGAAGAATGAACAATAACTTCACTTTAAATGCGAAGATCTTCAAGCAAACGTTGACCTTTGAGCGTTGCAAACAAACTTCGACCTTTAAACTTTGCAAGCAAACTTTGATGCTCAGATCTCCAAGAATAAACTTCGATACTCAGGATCTTTGAGCAAACTTCGCATTCAAGATCTTTGAGAAAACTCTGCATTCACGATATTTGAACAAACTTCGCATGTAAGATCTTTGAGCAAACTTCGCAAGCAAAATGTTTGAGAAAACTTCACATGCAAGATCTTTGAGCAAACTTCACAACTAAAGTCTCCATAAACACTCACGTTCGCATCTGAACATTAATGTGACAATCAAGAAAATTTCCATCACCAACCACCGTTAGGAAACAATAGGAATATATAAATGTGATAGCTTAGTATTGTAATGTTTGATTTTATGAATAAATATAATCAAATATGTTGTTAAATTTAGAAATAATTCAACGTTTAGACTAAAAATAAGCGTCCAAAAAGTTGTACCGTCTTTTAAAACGGTTAATATATTCAGAAAGTACTCGGTGATGTGA
The DNA here is from genome assembly GCF_052849685.1 of Lactuca virosa. Classification (NCBI taxonomy): domain Eukaryota; kingdom Viridiplantae; phylum Streptophyta; class Magnoliopsida; order Asterales; family Asteraceae; genus Lactuca; species Lactuca virosa. The sequence continues at coordinate 84,363,203 of NC_136432.1, forward strand.
TTCCAAGAATATAAAATTGGTAAAAATCCGACTCCGATTGGAGGAGTTATGATTTTTGTAAAAAGTAAAATCAGTCGCGTAAATAATTATTACGATGTCGAAACGGTACATAGAGATTGGTTAAGTTTTGACTAAAGTTATAAATAGGAGAATCATAGTACTCCTCGAGATAAGAACTATAAGAAAAGAATGCTGAAAACAGGGTCCACATAAGAGAGATATGATTTTTGTAAAATCATTTATTTTTAACCCCGTTAGGTAAAAAGATGAAAGTCACCTAAACGAAAGTTGTAGTACTAGTTGAGATCATCACATATATATAGAGAGGGTAAAGACCGGAGCCCGTATGCTTAAGATACAATTTTTCAAAATATTTTTTGTGCATGCGAGGTGCGCGTCTTTGCCCGACGCGCATCTAACACCAAATTTGATCGGATTGCGAGTGACGTGGCCCATGAAGAGAGTAACACGTGGCGACTCCCTGATGGAGCCACGATGATCATACGCGACACACACAAATATTTGTGTCGCACGTGTGTCAAAACCGCAACTATAAATAGAGACGTCTGCAGCCTCATTCTGCACACTCTAAACTTTCAAATCTCTCTCCCTCTGATCGAGCTACTATAATCCCGAGGTGCCCCGGAGTCCCGAGCCCGAATCAACCCTACACCAACGGTATCACACATCGAGGGTGAGTTTACGGTCCCACTTTTACGGTTTTAAAAATTTTACCGGGGGAATACATACTTATTAAACTATTTTATCAAGATATATTTTCTAAATATATTGGTAGTTTATATAAATAAACTTGAAACGGTAGGGTAATATGCTGGTAGAAACTCTGCCTAGACTTAAGAAATGATAATATGCCTAGTCGTTGTGCTACCCGATATACTAGGAAAAATTATACCCAGATGTTATGTTATCCAAATAATCATAATTACTATATATATATATATATATATATATATATATGATAAAAGAAATTATATATACAAGATCAGAAATGGAAAATTCACTAACTATAAATATCTTATATACATATATTATAATATATATATATATATATATATATATATATATATATATATATATATATATATATATATATATATATATATAAAGTGATAATTGTGGAATAAAACGTAAGGATAGGTAATGTACTTAACTATACCCTAACATGTCGAAGAATATCTATGAAAGATAATTATTATATATAGGGTTAAGTATATATGAATAATTATGTAAAACAAATTAGTATCAAAGATATACTAAGTAAGGAAAAGATAAAATCATAATCATATTTAAGATTAGTAAACACTTGGTAGTGAGTTGTTATTATTCATCATATAGAGTGATTCAATTCGGATAAACCCTGAACTTATAATCGTTAATTTTGCGAGAGCTAGAAAGATATGTATAGATCTATACGGGGCTGACACCCCAACCTGTGATTGCTAGCTACAATGTCGACATGATATGTAACACCCATAAAATTCAATCCAATTTAAAACTTTTTGAAACATTTCAAAACACGTGATTATTACAAACTTGTTTTCAAAATAGTATATTGTCAGAGTATCCCAGAATGAAATCGTAAAATCATAAAACGTGAGGGGCGGTAAGATCACGCTTTTGCCTTCCCGCGATCATTAGAAATACCTGAAACAATAATCGATAAATGTAAGCTCGAAGGCTTAGTGAGTTACCGCCAAAATAACAACGCCATACAGATATATCCATATCATATAAACATATAAGAAAACAATACAACATGCGTAATGAGCCTTCAGTCTGACTGAACCGAATCCCGGTCCTCAGTCTATCTGGACCGCTCTCCGAGCCCTCGACACGTCTGGACCTCCCTCCTCGGGGCCTTCAGCCTATCCGGACCGCTCGTTGGGCCTTCGGTCTGACTAGATTTGCCCGGCTCGGGCCTGCAGTCTATCCGGTCGGCCCAGGGTGTCTTGGCCTACTGCACACAGCAGGACCTGCCTCAACCCTTTCCCCAAACCAACAAACATGTGAACATACATATAAACAAGTAAGCATGTAGATCTAACCGATCAATAACATAACAACCATCCTATAACCAGGATACCGATCTAACCGATATCTAGCAAAGCAACCATCCTAAACCAGGATGAAATCTAACATAACAACCATCCTAAACCAGGATGTAATCTAACATAGCAACCATCCTAAACCAGGATGTAATCTAACATAGCAACCATCCTAAACCAGGATGAAATCTAGCATAGCAATAACATAGCAACCATCCTAAACCAGGATGTAAATCATAAAGGGTCGGCCTTGGTGTCGTAGACCCTGTTGATATAGTAAGGATAACTCACCTCCCAACTGTCGCACTGAAGTGATAGGCTCGACTCTCGAATCACCAACACGAACTCCACCACCTATATTTACCATAAAACCCTTTTTCCACAAATTTCTAATTTACCAAAATGCCCATGAAGGTCAACTGGTCAACCTTTGGTCAAAGTCAAAGTCCACAGTCAAAGTCAACGGTCCATGTTGACCCGACTCGTCGAGTGTAGTTTACCGACTCGTCAAGTCCTTCCTGAACTCGAGAAGTCGTGAAATCCTTGGTTGACTCATCGAGTTCCCCTATAACTCGTCGAGTTCATACGTGTCCAAAGGTTGGGAAAAACCCTAGCCGACTCGCCGAGTCATCGACTGACTCGCCAAGCTCAAGGCAAATCTTCATCGGACTCGCCGAGTTGTTCATCCAACTCGTCGAGTACATGACCATCTTCATGTGGCTCGCCGAGTTGACTATGCAACTTGCCGAGTCCCTTCAGACCTTCTTCCATTCAGATACTTTTTAAGCCATGCAACGGCTCCATATTGCAGATCCAAGCTTCTAAGGCATGTTTATCACGTAAAAGTTGCAAACTTTACGTGCATGCAAGGCCCTAGAGACTCTAAATGACCAATCTAAGCTTCTAATGGAGCTTTACACCTTAGGAGAGTCTCATTCTTGCAAAGGCTGGAAACTTTATGGACTTAGAGACCCAAGAGAGTTCAGATCTGAGGTTGCAACCTCAGATCTTAGCTCAAACACAAGAAAGGCTTCCTAATAAGCTAGAAAAGCCCTAAAATCCACCCAAAATAGATCTAGAATGAAAAGGGGGTTAGGATAACAGCTTAATACCTTCCCAAAAGATGCCCACTGAAGTAGATCTTGATTCCCACTAATTCCGTGCTTCAATCCCTTTGTTTTCCCCAAGCTCTTCTCCCCAAGAATCCTCTTCCAAAGCTTAAAACACAATGGAGTACACACACACGTATTAGGGTTTCACTGAGCTCTCAAGGGACTGTAAAGAGGCTGAAGGAGGCTTATGATTCTTTAAATAGGGTGCAAAACCCCGGGATTTAGGGTTTCGTCTGCCAGCTCTTACTCGTCGAGTCCCTTCTTGGAGTCGGCGAGTAGGTCACTAAATTACGTGGACTAACCCGTTGCTACTCGACGAGTAGGGCAACCAACTCGTCGAGTAGACCTTGAAATCAAATAAACTCTTATTTAAATCATACATGAGAATCGGGGCGTTACAATTCTCCCCCACTTGAACTAGACTTCGTCCTCGAAGTCTGCCGCGGCGAACAGTTCCGGGTAGTGCTCCCGCATCTCTGCCTCTGGCTCCCACGTCCACTCGGACCCCCTCCGATGCTCCCACTGTACCTTCACCAAAGGTATCCTCCTGTTCCGCAAAACTTTCATCTTCCTCTCTAGTATGGACACATGCCTCTCCACATAATTCAGGAGCTCATCGACCTGAATATCATCCAATAACACCACTGCCTCCTGATCCATAATGCACTTTCGCAACTGCGAAACGTGGAAAGTGCTGTGGATCCGACTAAGCTCCTCCTGTAGCTCTAGCCTGTAAGCCACCTTGCCAACCCTGGCAATGATCCTGAATGGCCCAATGTAATGGGGACCCAATTTCCCCCTCTTCCTGAAGCGGATCACATCCTTCCAGGGTGATACCTTCAGGAGAACCATATCACCCACATGAAATTCTAACTCAGATCGACGTTTGTCGGCGTAACTCTTCTGCCGACTCTGAGCGGTCTGCAATCGCTGCCTAATCTACTAAATCTTCTCAGTAGTCTGCAAGACTACTTCCGTCCGCCCCATCACCCTGTATCCAACCTCACCCCCAACAAACCGGTGTGCGACATCTCCGTCCATACAACAGCTCGAAAGGCGGGGCGCCAATGCTGGAATGATAGCTGTTGTTGTAGGTGAACTCTACAAGGGGTAGGTGGGAATCCCAGCTCCCACCGAAGTCAATAACACAAGCCCTCAACATGTCCTCGAGGGTCTGAATGGTCCGCTCGCTCTGACCGTCAGTCTGCAAATGTAATGTTGTTCTGAAGTGCAACCGCGTGCCCAGCTCTTCGTGAAACTTCTGCCAGAAACGGGAGGTAAACCGAACATCCCGGTCGGAGACAATGGAGACCGGAACCCCATGGCGAGCCACGATCTCGCGAAAATACATGTCGGCCAATTTCTCGGCCGATGAGCTCTCCCGTATGGCCAAGAAATGGGCACTCTTGGTCAATCGATCCACGATGACCCATTTAGCATCAAACCCCTTTGCCGTTCTCGGCAACTTGGTAATAAAATCCAACGTGATCTGTTCCCATTTCCACATGGGGATCTCCAGGGGCTGCAGCTTGCCATGCGGCCTCTGATGCTCGGCTTTGACCATCCTACAGGTCAAGCACCTCTCGACGTACCAAGCGATTTCTCGCTTCATGCACGGCCACCAGTAGCTCAAACTCAAATCCCGATACATCTTGGTGGCCCCCGGGTGAATAGAGAAGTGAGATTTATGAGCCTCCTCCATGACCGTCTGTCTGACCCCACCAGACATCGAAACCCATACCCGACCGCATCGGGTTAACAACCCCCGGCTATCCTGCACAAACCGGGAGTTCTCGCCCCTGATCCTCTCCAGTTTCCAGTTCTCTGGTCGCATGCCCTCCACCTGAGCATCTATGATCAAATTCACAAGCAGAGAATCCACCGCTATCCTCATACATATAGTTGGGGTGGAAGTCCCAGCTGATTTGCGGCTCAGAGCGTCCGCCACCACATTCGCTTTACCGGGGTGGTAAAGGATCTCGCAGTCGTAGTCCTTGACTACATCCAGCCACCTGTGCTGCCTCATGTTCAGGTTCGGCTGATCCATGATATAACTCAAGCTCTTGTGATCCGTGTATATGGTACAACGGACCCCATATAGGTAATGTCTCCAAATTTTGAGAGTGAAAACCACCGCTCCCAACTCTAGATCATGAGTAGGATACCTCGTCTCATGCGGCTTCAACTACCACGATGCATAAGCTATCACCCGTCCCCTCTGCATGAGGACTGCCCCTAGTCCCATGATGGACGCATCACAGAATACCACAAAATCCTCGACCCCCTCCGGAAGAGTCAGAAATGGGGCCTTGCATAGGCGCTGTCTGAGGGTCTCAAACGCCCTCTGCTGCTCGGGGCCCCACAGGAAACCCACCCCCTTCCTCGTCAGACGAGTGAGAGGTACTGCAATCTTGGAGAAATCATCTATGAATCTTCGGTAGTACCCCGCTAATCCCAAAAAGCTCCTGATGTCCGAGGGAGATTTCGAAACCTCCCACTGCATGACCGCCTCGATTTTGGCCGGATCGACCAAAATCCCTTCCTGGTTAACGAGATGTCCAAGGAACTGGACTTCTCGTAACCAAAACTCACACTTCGAGAACTTGGCATAGAGCCGTTCTCGCCTCAAGACTCCGAATAACTCCCGTAGATGCTCCTCATGCTGCTCTCCGGTCTTGGAATACACTAAGATATCGTCTATGAACGCAATGACCGAACGATCGAGCATTGGTCTGCAGACCCGATTCATCAGATCCATAAATACTGCTGGCGCGTTGGTGATCCCAAATGGCATCACCGCGAACTTGTAATGTCCATAACGCGCCCGAAACGCGGTCTTCTCCACGTCCTCCTCCCTCACTATAACCTGATGATACCCGGATCTCAAATCGATCTTGGAAAACCAAGATGCACCCTGCAACTGATCGAAAAGATCATCTATCCTCGGGAGTGGATAACAGTTTTTCACCGTTAACTTGTTCAACTCCCGGTAATCAATGCACATCCGGTGCGAACCATCCTTCTTCCTGACGAAGAGTATCGGTGCTCCCCATGGAGAACTGCTCGGTCGAATGAACTGCTTTCCCAGCAGCTCCTGCAGTTGTGATGAAAACTCATGCATCTCTGGTGGTGCCAATCGGTACGGCGCCTTGGAGATAGGGGCCGCACCTGGCACTAAGTCGATCCTGAACTCGACTTGCCTCTCCGGAGGTACTCTGGGTAACTCCTCCGGGAACACATCAGCAAATTCCCTGACCACCAGAACATCTGAAACTGAAAACCGCTCTCTGGGCCGCGTATCTACCACGCACGCTAGATAACCCGCACATCCGTGCTGAAGGTGTTGCCGAGCCCTAGCCGCTGAACAAAACCCTGATCTCAACCTGGTGCCCTCGCCATAAACAATCAGTTCTCCCCCACTTGGGGTTCGAACTATAAATCGCTGACCCTCACAATCTATCATGGCACCAAAACGGATAAGCCAATCCATCCCTACGATCACGCACACCTCCCCCATGGGAATCGGTATCATATCTATCGGAAAGGACACTCTGAAGATCTCCAACTCGCACCCTCGATAGACCGAAGAAGCAGAAACCCCTTGTCTATTAGCGATAGAGACTTGCAACGGACACTCTAGCTCACCTACTGGCGCTCTGAACTCCCTACTAAATGTATGAAATACAAAAGACCGACTCGCCCCCGAGTCAAATAAAACCAATGCAGGTAAAGAGTTCACTAGAAATGTACCTAATCATAGGTACAACAGATAAACATACAGCAGATATAGTAAATGAGATAAAGGATAGAAACATAACAGCAACCACATCTAGTGCTGCCCTGGCCTCCTCCGCTGTAAGCTAGAAAGCACGCCCCTGGGCCCTCGGGGGCACTGCTCGACCCTGACTCCCTTCAGTAATCCTCAATGTAGCGGGCGCTGGAGCCTGTGCCGGCCTGGTTGCAAGCTGTGGACAGTTGGTCTTCACGTGACCAACCTGATGACAGTGGTAGCAGATCCTCATATCCTGAACTGGGGCCGTCTGGCGACAATCCTTCGCATAATGCCCCGCCTGGCCGCATTTGCGGCATCCGCTACCCGACCTACAAACCCCCGTGTGCCCCTTTCCGCACTTGCCACAAGTGCGGCCCTGATGTCCCCCTGTCCTGGAATCAGCGGTCTTAGACCGCTTTGGCGCCGGATGCGTCTGTGCCGGGGCCCGACCCTGCTCTCTCAGCTGTAACTCAATCTCAAGCTCCCGCCGCCTGGCGGCCTCCTGTAACTCCAGAAGCGTGTCACAACGTTGAGTCGCCACAAACTGTCGAATATCCGTCTTGAGTATGCTCAGATAAAGGTGCAAACTTTATGACCATGGAAGCCCCATGCAAGCTTAAAAAGCGTTATTATGGTCTTTTTAGCCCTAAAAGGCCATGCATGGAAGGAAATCTTGGAACTTTACGTGTCCAATTGATGTCCAAGGCCTAGATCTATTATAGTGTGGTTTGGTTTAGAGTATTATGGCTTGTGGACCAAGATCTATGTTCTAGAGAGTTAGGGTTTGAGCTAAACCCATTAAGAAGGACAAATAGCTGGTAAAGTTGGAAACTTTACCCTTAAAAATGTATTCCCAGTGTGTAGGTGAAGTATGGAGTTTAGATCTGAAGGGTAGGAGCTTAATCAATTGAGATGGCTTAATCAAGCAGAGGAACTCGGCGAGTCCATAGAGGGACTCGACGAGTTGAGTTGGTTTGTCCCGTTTTATCTTAAGGTAGAACTCGACGAGTCGGTGAAGGGACTCGACAAGTTAAATCGGTAGATCACGACTATGAGTAGCCTGGGAACTCGACGAGTCGGGGGGAGACTCGACGAGTTAGATCGCGATTTCAGGTTGTAGGACTCGACGAGTTGATGGAGAAAATCGATGAGTTGGGTCAACCAGAAGTTTGACTTTGACCCAAGCGTTGACTTTGACCATGGGTAAAATTGTCATTTTACCCTAAGGAGAATTATCAGGTTTTTGACTAAGTGTTATTTTGATAATAATAGTCGGGGAGTCGTGGAGCAGCCGTCAGAGATTCCTCACTCGAAATTTCAGCAGTCAGCTTTGCGAGGTGAGTTTTCCTCCAGTAGGACGGGTCTAAGGCACCAAGGTCAGCCCATATATCCATGTTTATTAGCCGAGTGTGGGCGAGGCCTGTATCTCCTAGTTAGCCAAGTCTGGGCGGGGCCTGTATCTCATAGTTTAGTTTGAGCATGGATATATGACTGATTGATAGATTTAGCTATACTTGTTGTCTGTGTGATACTTGTATGTATGTTTAGTAGCTGAGTGTGGGCGGGGCCCGTATCTCATAGAAGATGAGTGTGGGCGGGCCCGTATCTCATAGTAGCTGAGTGTGGGCGGGGACCGTATCTTAAAGTTAGCGAAGTGTGGGGGGGGGGGCGTATCTCCAAGTTAGTGGAGTGTGGGCAGGGTCCGTATCTCCATGAGTATGGGTGGGGCCTGTATCTCCTAGTTGTATGTTATTTGGTATGTGGTAGTTTGGGGAGACTCACTAAGGTTCGTGCTTATAGTTTTCAGTTTTGGTTTCAGGTACCTCCGGTAGCAAAGGGAAGAGTTCGGGATGATTGCAGTGCACACACCATTTGTTCAGCCTGGGATGTTTCAGACTCTGATATTTTGACAAATGATTTAGATACAGTATTTTATGATGATGATTTGAGATACATTACTTATGTTTTATGAGAGGATGTATGGTATTTATGGTTTTATGAATAATTAAAAACGAAATTTTTGGACCGTATTTTTGGGATGTTTTAAGTTGGTATCAGAGCCTTGGTTTGAGGGATTCAGGCACATTCTCGGGTGTGTTTGAACTCAAACTAAGGACTTGGTATGAAAATTTTCAAAGCAAAACATTTTTACAAAAAGAATTTCGAAAAGAGAAAAGAACTTTGAAATGAGAAAAAGGGTGTGGTGCATGCAATCAGTCGAGCTCAAGTAAGTACTTCCAAATTACCCATACAAGTTTATGTTATGATATGTTTATGAGAATTTCATGCTAGATTAGGACTAAGGATCTAGGAAGGATGCCTTATGTGCCGTTATATGTATCCCAACTTTATGAACCGCATGCTAGTACAGATTAGTTAGTGATAGCCTGAATAAGATATGTTTGATTATGTTTAATCGATACTCGAATGCTGCTTGCTTTGTGCTTTTAGGAGTTCTAGTTATCTTTTACTAACTAGTAAATAAATATGTTAAGTTACATATTGCGAGGACTAAATAATTTCAGAAGGTTATGTCTAGCTCTATTGCGCAGCTCTTGTTTGAGTCCAACCGTTGTAGGGTAGGATCTCTAATTCGAAGAATTATCTAGTCTTAGTGATATGTAATAGTATTCACGAGCTAGTTAGGGGGAGATAGCAGGGACTTCTTATGCAGCTGATACCGGAGAGTGGGTTGGTGATTACCCTACGGCAAGCCTATGATGATTTTAGCATGAGATCAACAGTAGTAGTAGAAGGGACTTGGTGGAATCGAGGCGGTTCTTGAGGAAAGTACGGATAGATGTGGAAGGTAGTATGGGCCCATACTACTGAAAGCAGAGGATCTGTACTTAAATCAAGGAAAGCTGAGATGAACCCAGGAAACTTATAGAATGTGAGATCCCTCGAGTTATGATGAGTATACTGATGTTTGTTATGGTGTATTTTCAGTATGGTGACGCTACGCACTAGACCAGTTGGCACCTCAGGCACTGGTGAGGGATTAGGATCGGGCTCTGGAGCTGGGCATCTGGATGAGCAGACGAGGGAGTTCATCTCGTATGAGATCACACACAACATTCTAGACCAAAATCCTGTGATCTTTGGATCGGTCAAGGAGGGCATCCTGGAGATACTTGATGAGAGGTTGGGTGCATTTCACACCGAGATGGCAGCCATGCTAGGGGAACGCTCACTGACATTCAGGGAGTTCAGGTCTTGTGGAGCTCCCGATTACCATGGGGCTCGGGACCCCATTGCAAGAACTAGATGGTTGGTGGATGTCGCCAATGCGTTTCGCACCAGCAGATGTCTCGAGGCGGAAAAGGTTAGACTTGCGTCCTGTCTTCTGAAGGACAGGGCACGTGACTGGTGGGAGGAGGTTGGGAGAGACATTGGGGATGATGCAGTTTTGGATGCGATGACCTGGAGTGATTTTTCGACCAGGTTCAGGGCCGAGTTTGCACCTGTGATTGAGGTGCAACAGCTAGCTTGGGAGTTCTAGGATCTTGAGCAGACGACGGAGACTGTGGAGGAGATCACCGCCAAGTTTAGGGAGAGGGCCCTTCTTGTTCTGCAGTATGTGGCAGACGAGGAGATAAAAAAGGCCCCATATCATGAGATATTGAGGTGTGACATTCAGTAGTTTGTGAGCCGATCCAGTTGCAAAACACTGGAGGATATGATTGCCAGAGCTAGAGAGAGATCGATTTAGAGATAGAGAGGAAGAGGAAACCAGATTTGGCATCCGGTATGGAGGGTTCGGGCAAGAAGCCCAAGACAGATTCCCGAGGGAAGGGCCAGCAGAGCCGAGGCCGCTGAGGCAAATGCGGTAGGTCGCACGAGGGGACATGCAGGGCGGGTAGTTCGGGCTGCTTTAAGTGCTGCCGAACTGGGCATGTGAGCAGGGATTGTACTGCTACTTCTACCAGCACTACCACCACATTATCTGATCTGATTTGCTTTTAGTGCAAACAGAGGGGCCACAAAAGGTCCCAGTGTTCGAGTTTAGCAACAACAGCAGGGAAGGTGGTGGCACCCGACCCTGCTACATTGAGGATTACAGACGTCCGACAGGGCCGGGTAGAGGCGCCAGTGGCGAAGAGCAGAGCCTTCCAATTGACAGAAGAGGAGGTACGTGCAGCTCCTGATGTCGTTACAGGTATGTATCTTCTCCTTATCTATTTATTTGTATTGATTATTGCTTATGTTTATGTGTTTGTTATAGGATCGTTCTTAGTGAACGGTATATAATCCTTGGTACTGTTTGATTCGGGTGCCACCCGATCTTTTGTGTCGCTCGCGCTCAACAAGCAGTTCGTAGGAGCTCCGGGGGAACTGGATTGCCCACTTGATGTGGAGATAGCAGATGACAAGACCATTAGGGATGCGAGGGTTCACAAAGGTTGCACACTACAATTATTCGATGAGCAGTTTTCAGTGGATCTGGTTCCTATTCCTCTGCGAGGGAATAAGGTTATAGTGGGTATGGATTGGTTGAGCCCCAATGGGGCAGTGATTGACTGCGAGCAACAGCTAGTGAGGATTCGGACTCCTAGTGGGGGAGGGTTAGTGATACAAGGCGAGAGGCTGCGGGGTGGATTGACTCTATGCTCAACAGCGAGGGCGAGGCGCTACCTTCAGCAGGGTTGCGCATGTTATGTCGCCTATGTCATGGATACCCGGGATAAGGGTAAGGCGACAGTCGATGATGTACCGATAGTGCGAGAGTACCCGGACGTATTCCTGGAGGATTTACCTGGGATACCTCAGGAGAGACAGGTTAAGTTCAGGATTGACCTTATCCCTGGTGCGACTCCGTTAACCAAGGCACCATATCGATTGGCTCCTCCCGAGATGCAGGAGTTGTCTATGCAGCTGCAAGAGCTGCTAGACAAGGGATTTATCAGACTGAGTAGTTCGCCATGGGGAGCCCCAATCCTATTTGTGGAGAAGAAGGATGGGTTGCATCGGATGTGCATAGACTACCGGGAGCTGAATAAGACCGTTACCCCCTCCCGAGGATTGATGACTTGTTTGAACAGCTACAGGGTGCATCTTGGTTCTCCAAGATTGATATGAGATCGGGTTATCACCAAATGCGAGTCAGGGATGAGGATGTGCAGAAGACAACTTTTAGGACTCGCTATGGTCACTATGAGTTCGTGGTGATGCCGTTTGGACTCACCAACGCTCCAGCCGCGTTCATGGACCTCATGAACCGCGTGTGTATACCGATGCTGGATCGGTCTGTGATAGTCTTCATTGATGACATCTTGGTCTATTCCAAGACTCAGGAGCAGCATGAGGAGCACCTGAGGGAGGTGCTGGAGACACTGAGGAGGGATAGAATTTTTACAAAGTTCTCCAAGTGTGAGTTCTGGTTGCGTGAGGTGCAGTTTATTGGGCACCTTGTCAACCAGAAGGGTATTCTGGTCGATCCGGCCAAGATAGAGTCTGTGATGCAGTGGGATACTGCGAGGTCTCCAACTGAGATTCAGAGTTTCCTGGGTCTAGCGGGTTATTACCGGAGATTTATTAATGACTTCTCCAAGATCGTTGTTCCTTTGACCTGACTGACCAAGAAGACGGTGACCTTCTGTTGGGGGCTTGAGCAGCAGGCAGCCTTCGAGACTCTCAGACAGTGGTTGTGCGAAGCACCGACCCTGACTCTGCCGGAGGGCATCGATGATTTTGTGGTTTATTGTGACGCGTCGATTACGGGCATGGGTGCAGTATTGATGCAGCGGGGTCACGTGATTGCTTATGCTTCGAGGCATTTGAAGCCTCACGAGGCTAACTATCCGACACATGATTTGGAGCTGGGGGTTGTGGCGTTCTCCCTCAATATTTGGCGGCATTACCATTATAGGGCCCGTTGTACCATTTACACGGACCATAAGAGTTTGAGGTACCTCATGGATCAGCCGAATCTAAACATGAGGCAGTGTCGGTGGTTAGATATGGTAAAGGACTACGACTGCGAGATCCTTTACCACCCGGGCAAGGCCAACGTGGTGGCCGACGCCCTAAGCCGCAAGGAAGTAGCGGCTCCGATTCGAGACATCTGTCTCTGGATGTGACAATCCAGAACTTCTATCTTGTACAGTTAGTCAATTCTATCAATGTTAAACTCGATTCTGTTACCTTTTAGCACTGTTTAAGGGTTCGTTTAAGTGTTCTAAGCTTGAGTACAACCAAGGTTGAGATTATGGATGAGCTATCAAGTCGTAAAGTAGCAAAATCGGGTCATACACTCTCTTAGGAGGAGTGTACGGCCATACACATGGGTGTGCGGCCGTACACCCCCCCTCATGGCCGCACACTCAAGGTGGTGGGTCACCCACCCTTATATATATATATATATGAGTAGATCCCCTTCCTTCATTCCTTTCTCCTCTTGGCTGCACGATACTCCCTTCTCTCTCAAGTTTCTTCAACCGTGAACTCTTCAAGGCTTCAAAAACATGAGTATTCCATCCTCTAGCTTGTTTTACTTGAAAGACCTCTTGATTCAAGCCTTAGTTCATCAAATTCCATCATGTTCTTCATCCTTTGAAGGAGTACGGCTGCACACCCTCATAAGGTTGGCCGTACACCCCCTTAAAGGCTCTCCAAAGTAAGACTTTGGCCCCTATCTTCTAGTTGGACATGATCTTAGCCTTGATGCACCTTAAGGTCGACAACTTGGGCATGAACATGAAGAGTGTACGGCCGCACACCCCATTGTACGGCCGCACACACACCTTAGGGTCGTACACCCACTTTGATGAACATTTTAGGCCTCAAACTTTCATTGCAACCAAGCATGGGACCTAGAACACTTCCTTGGTGCTTCTTAGGGCCTTGAAACACCTCAACATGCACACTTTTTCATGAGTGTACGGCCGTACACTCATGGGCCGCACACCCAGGGCCGTACACACCCTTAGGGTGGCCGTACACCTCTTTCACTCAATCCCATATGCTTTTAACATTTAGTCCAAGTGTTTCCAAGTCCTTAGGGTGGTTTCCTATCATGTCTAAGTCGTGAAATACCCTAAATTGAATCATATGTGTGTTATTACGTGTTAAATAGGATCCAATTGTGTTAGAGGCTTCATTTGACACTTAGTATCTCTTATCGATCCTTCATACAAACCACTCACTCGAGGTGAGTTCATACCCTTATTCTTTTATGATTTTTAAACGTTTTCAGGGGGAATACAAGCCAAACATAAATACTTTTGTGAACTAATACAAAAGGACTTTTATAAGTATAAAACTCATGCAATTGATTTAGACAAACAATTTTCATATTTGTATGAAATATTTAGGTATCTTATCCCTTTTGTACCATGTTGAGCCTAAGGGACGTTTTCAACTTACCACCAAAATTGAATAGTTTGTCAGATCCAACATTCACATCATATACATGTAAACTATAATAGGTATAGTTTGGGGTTTTCAAAGCATAACTTTTACGAATTCAGAGTTAATCACCACTAAGCATATAAACTATGGCAGATTTAGTTTATGGTATTCTTTACTACAAGGGCATGGTATTTAATAATTATTTAAGTATAATTATTACCATATACTGCATCCAACAGATTCTAATACAAGAAAACACTTTAGAATTACATGTAAACTAGATTGTATAACATTGTGAGGCTCTACTTCAAAACTGTACCCTTAGGTGTACTGAATTAAATCCTATCAGAGTATAACCCGAGTCTCCTAGAGGGAGAGCGTGAGATTTGTGAATAGATGTATTCGGGATTGACAATCCCACACCTGAACTGCTAGGTATAGTTAGGAAGGCATGCTTGGGGTGACAAATGTCATTTAACCAACACTTGAAGAACGTTGTAAAGGTCTCTAGGTCATATCAAGCATGGTTATACGACTCACATTAAGTATAAACTAACCCTTGTTTACGAGATTTCATTCTTCATTAGTTTTATTTTAATTAATATAACTAATATACATTACACTGGAGAATTCCAGGGATACAACAACTGGTTTTATTTTAAATAATAAAACTACTATACATACTGGTGGTAGCCAGTGTTATCAAACAGAACATACTATACATACTGGTGGTAGCCAGGGTTTTCGAACTGAACATTCCATACACTGAGGTTTTCATACAGAATTCATCATACCATACATATTAGTAGTAACCAAGCATACAAACTGAAATGTTTTATACTACATAGGATACCGTAACAAACTTTCATAGAAGGAATTGGTAATATCATGCTTTTACTAAAGAAAATATTGGATTTTCTTGGAAACATACGAACATTTTACAAGATACATCAACAAGTTTCACTACAAAATATAGCTTATGAACTCACCAGCTTGTATTCTCAGGAAATCAGTAGACAGGTACCTTCTGGAGTTTTGAGAAGTTGGAGCAACTAAAGTCATGTCTTTAAATTTTACTTTCATTTTTGATGTATCTAAACAAGACTTAAACAGATGTAAACCCTTTTCGTATATGTGTTCAATGTAATGGTTGTGTTTACTATGATTGCTATGATACAATGGTTGTGATACTACACATGACGTCATCCACCCCCGAACGTTTCCGTCGTTCCGGTTTGGGGGTGTGACAGATTGGTATCAGAGCTCTTGTTTGTAGTGAACTAGGTATACCGAACCTTAAATGGTATATAACTATAAACACTAAGGGGATGAAGCCCTCTGGAACTAAAAGTATATTTTCAAAATATAAGTATTTTATAAGAAGTATACAAATATACATACTTAACAGAACCAAAATCATAGGTAGAACAAAGCAAAAGTATTTGGATGTTAGACACTGTGGTTAAACCTGGGCAGTTATGTAATCATGTCTAGGGTCAATATAGCCTAATCAACTATATTTACTCGATACATGACCAACATGTGTTTGGGAGTGACTGTGGTATTGCAGTAAGCCTAAAACTTACCAAGTATATATACATCAGGTATCAGCAGAACAAAAACATACAACTTAAAATAATATAGGAGTATTTTAGCTAGAGCCGAATTCAGTATAGGGATTCATTCCAAGTGTTGCTAAATATTTCTTCTTAGCGATAGTTACTTGCATTAGTAACCCCTTCTCTAGATATTGCTTCGTAGAACACTTTAACTTTCATAATGAGATATATCTTGCTTCATATATCTTGATTCAAATTTAGGGGACTTATCATCCTCTTCTGCCTAATTGTTTTAGAACAAGATGCCTCCCCGAAGAAGACCCACCAGAAGGAACAACGACACTCCGCCACCGCCACCTCCACAATTCGATTCTGCCATGTTCCAGGCAGTAGTTACCGCCGTCGTGACTGCAACAATGGCGCAAATCAATCAGGGCAGCTCTGGTGGATCTGGAGGTGGACCAGACCCCTAAAATCTTGGTGGAGGCCAGGGACACCAGAAGGAGTGTTCCTACAAAAACTTCATGAACGCAAAACCCAAATCCTTCGACGGCAATGGAGGTGTTATTGCTCTGACTCGATGGTTCGAGAAGATCGAATCCATCTTCGAAATTTGCGCATGTTCCGAAGCAAACAAGGTGAAGTTTGCCGCCTGCACCTTCACCGACAGAGCATTGACCTGGTGGAATGGTCAAGTCAAATCCCTAACCATGCCAGTGGCTAACGCCATGGGTTGGGAAAGCTTGAAGGAACTCATGCTTGCTGAATACTGCCCAAGGGGCGAGATGCAGAAGTTGGAACATGAGCTTTGGACCCTGAAGATGAAGGGTTCCGACATCGTTACCTACACCGCTAGATTCTGTGATCTGCCTCTCCTCTGTCCGGGAATGGTCACCCCCCGACAGCAAGAAGATTGAGAGGTACATCTGGGGACTGACGGCCCCAACCAAAGGAAATGTTTTGGCTGCTAGGCCCACTACATTTGGTAGCGCCAAGTGCCTGGCGCAGACTCTGATAGATCATGGGGTCGATCTTGATGAGGTGACAGCCGCTCCCAAACCACAACAGGAGAGTGGAGAGAATAAGAAGAAATTCAGGAACAAGCGAAAGGGGCAGTCTTCGCAGGAGCCCTCCAAGAAACAGCAAATAGTGACAGTTCATGCTGCTACTACTCCTGCTGCTACTCCAGCTGCTGTTCCAACCACCCAAGCTCCTCCCGGTGTTTATGGTGGGAACCTACCTCTGTGCAACAAGTGTAACTTTCATCATCACGGACCCTGCCGTTATTTGAAATACAACAGCTGCGGAAAGAAGGGACACACAACTCGATACTGCAAGACACCCGTCCAACCAACCAATCAGGCTCCTGGAGCGGGCGCTGGTCAAGCCTGTTACGGCTGTGGAGAGGTTGGGCACTTCAAAATAAATTGCCCCAAAGCATCAATAGTGGGCAACACCGGGAGGGTACTAGCTATGGGCCAGGAGGAAGCGGTCGCTGATCCTACCGTTGTTACGGGTACGTTCCTCCTTGACAACTCTTATGCATGCATTCTTTTCGATTCTGGTGCGGAGAGGAGTTTGGTTAGTTATGCATTCAAACATCTACTCAAATGTAAATCCCAACCTTTAATTGAAACATTTACCGTCGAGATGGCTAACGGAAAGAAAGAGAGTACTAACGACATATTCATAAGATGTACTCTTACCCTAGACGATCATTCCTTTCCCATCGATCTTATGCCAGTTTCCATAAAAAGCTTCGATGTCATAATCGGCATGGATTGGTTGAGCCCCAATCGTGCTGATATCATCTGCTACGAGAAATCCATCCGCCTCAAACTTCCCTCTGGCAAAGCCCTCACTATTTTCGGTGATAAACTCAGTTCGAACCTTCGTATCGTTTCATGCATCAAAGCTCAGAAGTATCTGCGGAAGGAGTGCCATGCATTCCTAGCTCATGTTGTTGACGAAAAGCAAAAAGTTAAAGACCTCAAGAGCATCCCCGAAGTCTGTAACTTTCCTGATGTCTTCCCCGAAGATCTTCCAGGAATTCCTCCCGAGCGCCAAGTTGAGTTTTGTATCGACTTAATCCCCAGAGCTACTCCTGTAGCTAAATCTCCCTACCGTCTAGCGCCGACAGAAATGCAAGAGTTATCCAGCCAGCTCAATGAGCTGATCAGCAAAGGATTCACAAGACCGAGTTCCTCACCCTGGGGAGCCCTGATCTTATTCGTGAAGAAGAAAGATGGATCCTTTCGGATGTGCATTGACTACCGAGAGCTGAACAAGCTTACCATCAAGAACCGTTATTCCTTACCCAGAATCGACGACCTTTTCGACCAACTTTAGGGAGCCAGTTATTTCTCCAAGATAGACCTTAGATCAGGGTACCATCAGTTACGAGTTCACGAGAACGATGTTCCCAAAACAACATTCCGAACTCGTTATGGACACTACGAGTTCGTAGTAATGCCCTTCGGTCTAACCAACGCACCGACAGTATTCATGGACCTGATGAATCGGGTGTGCCGCCCTTTCCTAGACAAGTTCGTGATTGTGTTCATTGACGATATACTTTTCTATTCGCGGAGCGAAGATGATCATAAACGGCACTTGAGACTAGTGCTAGAAACATTAAGGGCGGAGAAACTATATGTAAAATTCTCAAAGTGTGAATTCTGGATCAGGAAGGTAACTTTCCTTGGTCACGTGTTTAGCGAGGAAGGCATACACGTGGACCCTTCCAAGATCAAAGCGATTGAGAATTGGTCGGCAACGAAGACACCCACAGAAATCCGCCAATTCTTGGGTCTTGCTGGCTATTATCGCAGGTTTATCCAAAACTTCTCCAAAATAGCTAAGCCTTTAACCACCCTGACACAGAAAGGTGTAACCTTTATTTGGGGAGAAAAGCAAGACACTACGTTTCAAACATTGAAGCAGGCCCTATGCAGCGCACCTATCTTGTCCCTCCCCGAAGGGACGGAAGATTTTGTTGTCTACTGTGATGCATCCAATCAGGGACTAGGCTGTGTGCTCATGCAGCGAGGAAAGGTTATCGCCTATGCCTCGAGGCAGTTGAAAATACATGAATTCAATTACACAACTCCCGATCTAGAGTTGGGAGCAGTGGTCTTCGCATTAAAGATCTGGAGACATTATCTCTATGGAACCAAGTGCACTGTATTCACCGACCATAAAAGCCTACAACATATCTTTGATCAGAAAGAGTTAAACATGAGACATCGGCGAGGGGTAGAGCTACTCAGTGATTACGAGTGCGAGATACGCTACCATCCCGACAAGGCCAATGTGGTAGCAGATGCCCTCAGCCGAAAGGAGTATTCAAGTCGTAGGGTGAAGGAATTGACTATGACCATCCATTCCTGATTATCCACACAAATCCGAGAGGTTCGGCTGGAAGCCTTAAAACCAGAGAACATGTTGGATGAAGCCCTACGGAGAATGGAAAAGAACTTAGAGGTCAAGGGAGACGGAGTTTACTATTTCATGGACCGTATCTGGACCCCGAAGTACGGCGGTTACAGAGAAGTTGTCATGAACTAAGCTCACAAGACTAGATACTCCGTTCACCCAGGTTCAGATAAAATGTATCTAGATCTAAAACAACTCTATTGGTGGCCGAACATGAAAGCAGAAATCGCTACCTTCGTGGGCAAGTGCTTGACTTGGGCCAAGGTGAAGGTAGAATACCAAAAGCCCTCAGGTTTACTTCAGCAGCCAGAGATACCTGAGTGGAAGTGGGAAATGATTACAATGGATTTTATCACTAAGTTGCCCAGATATCCGAGTGGGCACGACGCCATTTGGGTAATTGTCGATCGACTGACTAAATCCGCCCACTTCCTGCCGATCAAAGAAAACTTCAAAATGGAGAGACTAACACGAATCTACATTCGAGAGATATTTCGCCTTCATGGGGTACCTGTATCCATTATCTCCGATCGAGATAGCAGGTTTACCTCAAGATTCTGGCAATCACTACAGAAGGCTCTTGGAACTAAGCTGGATATGAGCACAACTTATCATCCACAGACAGACGGACAGAGTGAGAGAACAATCCAGACATTGGAAGATATGTTGAGAGCCTGCGTAATCGACTTCGGCATGTCATGGGACACTCATCTACCCTTGGTCAAATTTTCCTACAACAACAGCTACCATACCAGCATTAAAGTTGCGCCGTTTGAAGCCCTCTATGGCCGTAAGTGCAGATCCCCTCTGTGCTGGGCTGAAGTGGGTGACACGCAGCTAGTTAAGAGTCAATTTCCCGACAACACTCTAATGGGTCCTGAAATCATCCGAGAGACGACTGAAAAGATCGTACAAATTCGAGAACGACTAAAAGCATCACGAGATAGACAAAAGAGCTACGCTGATAAGAGACGAAAACCCTTGGAATTCCAGGTTGGTGACCGTGTCCTTTTGAAGGTCTCACCCTGGAAAGGCATGATACGCTTCGGAAAGCGTGGAAATCTAAGTCCAAGATACATTGGACCATTCGAGATCCTCGCTAGGATTGGTCCTGTAGCATACAAACTCCAGTTACCCCGAGAACTTAGCAACTGTGACATCCCCATTTTCACGGCCAGAAAAGACCGATTTTGTTTATGCTTTATAAAAATCAGAGTACTTCTTTTAAAAATGTTGCAGAATTTGTTCCTAGAAAAAAACATGATAAATGCGTTATCAAGCATTTCTGAAGAAATGTATTTTTATTCATTTTAAAACATTGGGATGTCATCGTCAATACAGGAACATAAGCATAAACAGAACTTACATTTATTTACACTAGTGATCTACATCTCTTTTAAAATCTCTCAGTGCAAAGTAGCTTCGTATCGACACCTGTGATACAAATAAGCTGGAGTGGGTCAGGTTGGGAAACC
This sequence comes from Lactuca virosa, assembly GCF_052849685.1. Classification (NCBI taxonomy): domain Eukaryota; kingdom Viridiplantae; phylum Streptophyta; class Magnoliopsida; order Asterales; family Asteraceae; genus Lactuca; species Lactuca virosa. The sequence continues at coordinate 84,383,972 of NC_136432.1, forward strand.
TGGTGAGTACATAGGGATTTCAATCCCACAATGTTATATCATATATAATTTAGAACACAAAATATACGATTTCCCCATATATATATATATAATCAACGCTTACCCAACCCCGTTAATCCTCACAACGAGACTATCCATACTCTCGGACCTTAACCTTTACCTCTTACCTAATCCATACTCTCGGATCTAATCCATGCTCTCGGATAAATAATTGTGCCCATTCCATACTCTCGGGTTAGGGACAATTGGTCTATGTCCAAATCCATACTCCCGGATTAATGACAGATTATGTGTCCTGCCCATACTCCCGGACTGAGGACAACTGACTATGTCTTAATCCATACTCCCGGACTAAGGACAACTGACTATGTCTTAATCCATACTCTCGGATTAATGACAGTTGACTATGTCCAATCCATACTCTCAGACTAGGGACAATGACTATGTCTAATCCGTGCTCCTGGATCAATGACATATACTAAAGTTCTACTCTCTAAGTATAACTCACTTGTACTCATAAGAAAATACTACCCAATGTTCCTCATAATTAATTTAGGTTTACTCTTTATCCTAAATTATCATATATAATCAGGTATGTTCTTTAACACGTATTTCAGGCAACATCAATTAACTCGTACATAAACATATAAATAATACTTCAATAAATACTTGTATTAAAATCATGTTCATGAAAGGGACTATGCACTCACTTGATTAGGTGGTGATTCCGAACTCAGACAACGCTTCGTTATCTCAAAATAATTTTCCTCGACAAAACCTAGTATCAATACCACTCGGGTTTAGTTTTAACGTTAACCGCGACTAAGTAATAGTCTAGCTATTATTACTATTATATAAGCGTTAAATAACACTCAATATAACTCATAATAATAGCCCAAATAATTATTTTAAGGTCCTAATAATGTTACTATAATTAAATAAAAGCTATATTAAATATAGTATAGGCGTAGCTCACTTACAGCGGGTTTTTATCAAAAACCGGGCTTCGCTGAAGCAGCGTTTCCGAGCCGAAAGCTTTTCTTCTCGAAGCCGTCGGGCGCTCCGGGGCTTTCTTCTCGTGCTAGGGAGGTTCCCTAGACTTGGGAGGGGTTTAGGGAGGTTAGAGAGAAGTTAGAGAGAGAAAGAAAGGTTTGAAGGTGTGAGGAAATTATGAAGAGTTCATCTCTTATTTATAGGAATTGTATAGTAAAGTAGTCTCCAAGCTTCGTCCGTAACTTTCGCATACGAGCTCCGTTTTTGTCTGTCTTTTTACCGTTGAGTTCCTATTAATGAGATATTCAACTCTCATTTAGACCTCGTTGGCTAATTCTCATTCTATCTCGGATTTACAAAACTGTATCGAATTCGCCGCGCTCGAAAAGTAGAGACTAAGCTTCGTCCATAACTTTCGCGTACGAGCTCCGTTTTTGTCTGTATTTTTACCGTTGAGTTCCTATTAATGAGATCTTCAACTCTCATTTAGACCTCGTTGGCTAATTCTCATTCTATCTCGGATTTACAAAACTGTATCGAATTCGCCGCGCTCGAAAAGTAGAGACTAAGCTTCGTCCATAACTTTCGCGTACGAGCTCCGTTTATGTGTGTCTTTTTACCGTTGAGTTCCTATTAATGAGATCTTCAACTCTCATTTAGACCTCGTTGGCTAATTCTCATTCTATCTCGGATTTACAAAACTGTATCGAATTCGCCGCGCTCGAAAAGTAGAGACTAAGCTTCGTCCATAACTTTCGCATACGACCTTCGTTTTTGTCTGTCTTTTTACCGTTAAGTTCCTATTAATGAGATCTTCAACTCTCATTTAGGTCGCGTAAGCCAAAAACCGCTCTAACTAAAATTCGAGTTTCGGGCTGTACACTACTAAGCCGAAACTTCGAAAAATCATAACTTCCTCATACAAAGTCAGATTTGGGCGTTCTTTTTATGGACGCTCTTGGTTTAACGTTTTCCACGACTTTTGTTTAGATCACTAAGGCTAAAAGTCGCTCCATCGTAAATTCACTATTTACGCTTCCCGGTGCCGTGCCGGTTTTGCCGTAAAACTTCGACGGGCCATAACTTCTTCGTTATAACTCGGATTTCGGCGTTCTTTATACATACGGAAACCTTGAGAAATATTCTACAACTTGGTTAAGATTATTTATTATAAATAATCTTTTGCCGAAAATTCGTTTTCGACACTCATTGCCTCTAAATTGACTAGCCCGGATCTACGGGCGTTACTGCAACGTACATCCCGTCTTCCACGTGTCGAACCTAAAGAAGTGTCTGTCTGATGAGACACTTGTGATTCCCCTCGATGAGATCGAACTAGACAAGAGCTTTCACTTCGTGGAGGAACCAGTTGAAATCATGGCCCGGGAAGCCAAACGAACGAAACAAAGTCATATCCCGATAGTGAAGGTTCGCTGGAATGCCAAGCGGGGACCTGATTTCACTTGGGAGCGTGAGGATTCAATGAAACAGAAGTACCCTCATCTTTTTCCAAGTCCATGATTTGTATCTCTATTCTTGAATTTCGGGACGAAATTCCCTCTAACGGGGGGATGATGTGACAATCCGGAACTTCTATCTTGTACAGTTAGTCAATTCTATCAATGTTAAACTCGATTTTGTTACCTTTTAGCATTGTTTAGGGGTTCGTTTAAGTGTTCTAAGCTTGGGTACAACCAAGGTTGAGATTAGGGATGAGCTATCAAGTCGTAGAGTAGCAAAATCGGGCCATACACTCTCTTAGGAGGAGTGTACGGCCGTACACATGGGTGTGTGGCCGTACACCCCCCCCCCCCTCATGGCCGCACACTCAAGGTGGTGGGTCACCCACCCCTATATATATGAGTAGATCCCCTTCCTTCATTCCTTTCTCCTCTTGGTTGCACACTACTCCCTTCTCTCTCAAGTTTCTTCAACCGTGAACTCTTCAAGGCTTCAAAAATGTGAGTATTCCATCCTCTAGCTTGTTATACTTGAAAGACCTCTTGATTCAAGCCTTAGTTCATCAAATTCCATCATGTTCTTCATCCTGTGAAGGAGTACGGCCGCACACCTTTATAAGGTTGGCCGTACACCCCCTTAAAGGCTCTCTAAAGTGAGAGTTTGGCCCCTATCTTCTAGTTGGACATGATCTTAGCCTTGATGCACCTTAAAGTCGACAAACTAGGCATGAACATGAAGAGTATACGGCCGCACACCCCTTTGTATGGCCGCACACACACCTTAGGGCCGTACACCCACTTTGATGAACATTTTAGGCCTCAAACTTTCATTACAACCAAGCATGGGACCTAGAACACTTCCTTGATGCTTCTTAGGGACTTGAAACACCTCAACATGCACACTTTTTCATGAGTGTACGGCCGTACACTCATGGGCCGCATACCCAGGGCCGTACACACCCTTAGGCTGGCCGTACACCTCTTTCACTCAATCCCATATGGTTTTAACACTTAGTCAAAGTGTTTCCAAGTCCTTAGGGTGGTTTCCTATCATGTCTAAGTCGTGAAATACCCTAAATTGAATCATATGTGTGCTATTACGTGTTAAATAGGATCCAATTGTGTTCAAGGCTTCATTTGACACTCAGTATCTCTTATCGATCCTTCATACAAACCACTCACTCGAGGTGAGTTCATACCCCTATTCTTTTATGATTTTTAAACGTTTTCAGGGGGAATACAAGCCAAACATAAATACTTTTGTGAACTAATACAAAAGGACTTTTATAAGTATAAAACTCATGCAATTGATTTAGACAAACGATTTTCATATTTGTATGAAATATTTAGATATCTTATCCCTTGTGTACCATGTTGAGCATAAGGGACGTTTTCAACTTACCACCAAAATTGCATAGTTTTTCAGATCCAACATTCACATCATATACATGTAAACTATAATAGGTATAGTTTGGGGTTTTCAAAGCATAACTTTTACGAATTCACAGTTAATCACCACTAAGCATATAAACTATGACAGATTTAGTTTATGGTATTCTTTACTACAAGGGCATGGCATTTAATAATTATTTAAGTATAATTATTACCGTATACTGCATCCAACGGATTCTAATACAAGAAAACACTTTAGAATTACATGAAAACTAGATTGTACAACATTGTGAGGCTCTACTTCAAAACTGTACCCTTAGGTGTACTAAACTAAATCCTATCATAGTATAACCAGAGTCTCCTGGAGGGAGAGCGTGAGATTTGTGAATAGATCTATTCGGGATTGACAATCCCACACCTGAACTGCTAGCTACAGTTAGGCAGGCATGCCTAGGGTGACAAATGTCATTTAACCAACACTTGAAGAACGTTGTAAAGGTCTCTAGGTCATATCAAGCATGGTTATACGACTCACATTAAGTATAAACTAACCCTTATTTACGGGATTTCATTCTTCATTAGTTTTATTTTAATTAATAGAACTAATATACATTACACTGGAGAATTCCAGGGATACAATAACTGGTTTTATTTTAAATAATAAAACTACTATAACATACTGGTGGTAGCCAGGGTTTTCAAACAAAACATACTATACATACTGGTGGTAGCCAGGGTTTTCGAACTGAACATTCCATACACTGAGGTTTTCATACAGAATTCATCATACCATAAATATTAGTAGTAACCAAGCATACAAACTAAAATGTTTTATACTACATAGGATACCGTAACAAACTTTCATAGAAGGAACTGGTAATATCATGCTTTTACTAAAGAAAATATTGGATTTTCTTGGAAACATACGAACATTTTACAAGATACATCAACAAGTTTCACTACAAAATATAGCTTATGAACTCACCAGCTTTATGCTGATACTCTTTCAAAACTGTTTGTATTCTCAGGAAATCAGTAGACAGGTACCTTCTGGAGTTTTGAGAAGTTGGAGCAACTAAAGTCATGTCTTTAAATTTTACTTTCATTTTTGATGTATCTAAACAATACTTAAACATATGTAAACCCTTTTCGTATATGTGTTCAATGTAATGGTTGTGTTTACTATGATTGCTATCATACAATGGTTGTGATACTACACATGACGTCATCCACCCCCGAACGTTTCCGCCATTCCGGTTTGGGGGTGTGACAGTGGATGATGGTGATTACCCCATTGTTGGAGCAGATCAGAGAGGCACAGGTTGAGGGCCTGAAGAAAGAGCACCAGAAGTGCGAGAGGATCGTAGGCCGGGTGGCCTCATTTGATTATGATAGTCGAGGGTTGTTGACCCTGCATGGGAGGGTCTGGGTTCGGTACTGGGGTGGAGTACGGCATGTTCTTATGGATGAGGCCCATAAGTCGATGTTCTGCATCCATCCTGGGGCGAGGAAGATGTACCGGGATCTTCGCCCTGATTATTGGTGGCTCTGCATGAAACGGGGCGTTGCTTGGTACGTGGAGCGGTGTTTGACCTACAGGAAGGTCAAGGCCGAGCATCAACGACCCCACAGCAAGATGTAGCCGTTGGGCATTCCCGTGTGGAAATGGGAAGATATCACTATGGATTTCATTACCAAGCTTCCCAGGACCGCACGTGGAGTAGATTCGATATGGGTCGTCGTGGATCGGTTGACCAACAGTGATCATTTTATCCCGATCCAGGAGAGTATCTCGGTCGAGAAGCTGGCCGAGATATACGTGCGCGAGATTGTAGCACGACATGGAGTGCCTGTCTCGGTAGTGTCAGACCGAGATGTCTGTTTCACTTCCTGATTTTTGAAGCGGATTCACGAGGAGATGGGTACTCGTCTCCACTTCAGCACCGCTTTCCACCCTCAAACAGACGGACAGAGCGAGAGGATGATACAAACTCTTGAGGACATGTTGCGCGCATGTGTTTTGGATTTCGGTGGCAGTTGGGATACGTATCTATCGTTAGCGGAATTTTCATATAACAACAGTTACCACTCCAGCATAGACCGACCTCCCTTTGAAATGCTCTACAGGAGGAAGTGTAGGACCCCAATCTGTTGATGTGAGGCTGGTCAGAGAGTCATGGGGAGTATTGAGGTAGTACTCAACACTACAGAATGGATCCAGCAGGTTCGGAGCAGGCTCCAAACTGCTCAGAGTCGGTAGAAGAGCTACGCCAACAAGCGGCATTCAGACTTGGAGTTTCAGGTGGACGATATGGTCCTCCTAAATGTGTCGCCTTGGAAAGGTGTTATCCGGTTTCGGAAGCGGGGCAAGTTGGGCCCCAGGTACATTGGTCGTTTTAGGGTTATAGCACGGGTGGGCAAGGTGGCATATCCGTTGGACCTACCGGCAGAGCTCAATCAGATCCACAATACTTTCCATGTTTGCCAGTTGTGGAAGTGCCTAGTGGAGGATTCAGCGATTGTGCCCCTGGAGGAAATTCAGGTTGGCGACGGCCTGAACTACATTGAGAGGCCGGTGGCGATTCTAGATCGCAAGACGAAAACCTTGAGGAACAAGGTTGTTCAGTTAGTGAAGGTGCAGTGGCAGCACCACAATGGTTCAAAGTGGACTTGGGAGCACAAGGAGGAAATGAGGGAGCACTACCCGGAGTTGTTTTCAGACTCAACAGACTTCGAGGACGAAGTCTATGAAAAGTGGGGGAGAGTTGTAACGCCTGGTTCCTGGTATGCATTTAATTCCTTAATTTATTTATTTTGAAAGGGGAACTCGATGAGTTGGTGGCCCTAACTCGTCGAGTAGAGGGCATATTATACGTGGGGTTTAAGTTATCTACTCGTGAGTCAAGGGCCCTCGACTCGGTGAGTAGATCGGCCAGAATGAAACCCTAATTTTGGGGTTTTGCGCCCTATTTAAGCTCATTAACCCCCACCCCTTGGCCTCATTTCTAGCCTCTAAGTCCTAAACCCTAATCCACGAAACCCTAGATCATTTTTTGAGTGTGTGAGCCATTCTTGACTGATTTTGTGTGTTCTTGAAGCTAGAAGAAGAAAAAGGAGATAGAAGGTTCAAGGAGAAGATAGTAGATCTAGGGATTTCCTTCCATCCTCATCACTTTCTGGTAATCAAGCCTTTAACTTGATAATTCATTCATTAGATCTACTTACTTCCATATTTATGAGGGTTTTGGTTCAAGAACCTTGGTCTTTGGGATTTGGACGTCCCAAGTGACTTACATTTCATATCTGAGATCTAAAAGGGGTTCCATGGCATAAAGGTGCAAACTTTATGACCATGGAAGCCCCATGCAAGCTTAAAAATCATTATTACAGTCTTTTTAGCCCTAAAAGGCCATGCATGGAAGGAAAGCTTGGAACTTTACGTGTCCAACTGATGTCCAAGGCCTAAATCTATTATAATGTGCTTTGGTTTAGAGTATTATGGCTTGTGGACCAAGATCTATGTTCTAGAGAGTTAGGGTTTGAGCTAAACCCATTAAGAAGGACAAATAGCAGGTAAAGTTGGAAACTTTACCCTTAAAAGTATATTCCTAGTGTGTAGGTAAAGTATGGAGTTTAGATATGAAGGGTAGGAGCTTAATCCATTGAGATGGCTCAATCAGACAGAGGAACTCGGCGAGTCCATAGAGGGACTCGACGAGTTGAGTTGGTTTGTCCCGTTTTAGCTTAAGGTAGAACTCGACGAGTCGGTGAAGGGACTCGACGAGTTAAATCAGTAGATCGCGACTATGAGTAGCCTGGGAACTCGACGAGTCGGGGGGAGACTCGACGAGTTGGATCGCGATTTAAGGTTCTAGGAATTGACGAGTTGATGGAGCAACTCGATGAGTTGGGTCAAACAGAAGTTTGACTTTGACCCAAGCGTTGACTTTGACCAGGGGTAAAATGGTCATTTACCCAAAGGAGAATTATCAGGTTTTTTACTAAGTGTTATTGTGATAATAATAGTCGGGGAGTCGAGGGAGCATCTGTCAGAGATTCCTCACTCTGGATTTCAGCAGTCAACTTTGCGAGGTGAGTTTTCCTCCAGTAGGACGGTTTTAAGGCACCAAGGTCGGCCCGTATATGCATGTTTATTAGCCGAGTGTAGGCGAGGACCGTATCTCCCAGTTAGCCGAGTGTGGGCGGGGCCCGTATCTCATAGTTTAGTTTGAGCATGGATATATGATTGATTGATAGATTTAGCTATACTTCTGTGTGATACTTGTATATATGTTTAGTAGCTGAGTGTGGGCGAGACCCGTATCTCATAGAAGATGAGTGTGGGCAGGGCCCGTATCTCATAGTAGCTGAGTGTGGGCGGGGCTTGTATCTCATGGTAGCTGAGTGTCGGCGGGGCCCGTATTTCATAGCCAGCAGAGTGTGGGCGGGACCCGTATCTCCAAGTTAGCGGCGTGTGGGCGGGGTCCGTATCTCCATGAGTGTGGGCGGGGCCCATATCTCCTAGTTGTATGTTATTTGGTATGTGGTAGTTTGGGGAGACTCACTAAGCTTTGTGCGTACAGTTTTCAGTTTTTGTTTCAGGTACTTCCGGTAGTAAAGGGAATAGTTCGGGATGATTGCAGTGCACACACCATTTGTTCATCCTGGGATGTTTCAGACTTTGATATTTTGACAAATGATTTTGATACAATATTTTATGATGATGAGTTGAGATACATTACTTATGTTCTATAAGAGGATGTATAGTATTTATGGTTTTATGAATAATTAAAAACGAAATTTTTGGACCGTATTTTTGGGATGTTTCAGCTATATTTATGTGTTTCAGCTATATTTATGTATTGTTCAATATACTTTTCATCGTGATCCAATGTGTAACGCCCGTAGATCAGGACTAGTCAATTTAGAGACGATAAGCATCAAAAATGACTTTTTTATGGAAGATTATTTAGAAGTATTAATCTTAACCAAGTTGTAGTATATGTCTCAAGGTTTCCGGATATATAAAGAATGCCGAAATCCGAGTTATAACGAAGAAGTTATTACCTGTCGAAGTTTCGCGACAAACCGACACGGTGTCGAATGTCGTAAAAAGTGAGTTTTTGATAAACTACTTTTTAGCCTTAGTGATCTAAACGAAACTCGTAGTGTTCGTTAAACCGAGAGTAGGTATAAAAAGAACGCCCAAATCTGACTTCGAATGAGGAAGTTATGATTTTTCAAAGTTTCAGCTTAGCAGTAGACAGCTAAAAACTCGAATTTTAGATCGAGTGATTTTTAGCCGACACGACCTAAATGAGAATCGAAGGTCTCGTCATTAGTAGTACAACGGTAAAAAGTCTGATGAAGAAGTTATGAATTTTTAACAGATTTCTTGTCCCGGTTTGTTAAAAATAATAATATAAAAATTAAAGTCAAAATTAGCCAACAAAGTATAAACAAAAGTTGTAGAGCGCAACTTTACCTACGCGTGCATATAAAGAACGTCAAAAACGGAGCTCGTATGCGAAAGTTATGGATTTTAGAAGTTTTGGCGCGAAAACCAAGAAATTTCGCGTAGGTGGCTTCGGCCACGTCACCTTCGCTGAATGAGTGCCACGTGTCCGAAATTGGTGAGTCATGCGAGCCACGTGTCCGAATTGCTGAGTCACCCGAGGCCAGCTAGAGAGGCGTGTCGCTTCCGGATTCGACCGAAGCCTCGGCCCTCGCACATCCGACGTGTGTATAGTGACTCTTCGATCCGAGCTTCGCTGTTCCAATCCGAAGATGCCGCGTGTCGTCGCGTGTCCGAGCCTCGCATGCGAGCCACCTGCCCCCCCCCCCCCCCCCCTTCGGTCCGAACCCTCGCCTATAAATACAAGGCCTGCGAGATTGCCCGACTACTTTTAGGAAATTGGCAATTTTGGCCCCTTTTTCTATATTTTGGCTATCTCGATGTCCCCCGAAGCCCCGGTATCGATTATAACGCCCGGAACACGTCCCGGAGTGCCCGAGAAGCCTGGGAAATTTATTTTTTCAGTTTCGAGGCCCGACCCTCGCAGAGCCCGGTTTCTCAACAAAACTCTCGGTTTTATTAGAAACGATCGTTTTAAGAAACGAATTGCTGCCCGATTTTTATTAAATCAGGTGAGTGTGTAGTCACTTTCATCTTACACATAGATATGAAGTATTTTATATAAAATACGTAATATGTGTATATATGTTGTTTGTTTTATTTGACATAAATTGCTAAGGAAAGCAGTGTTGTCACCACGTTGGTTGTTTTATTTGACATAAATTGCTGAGGAAAGCAATGTTGTCACCATTTTGATTGTTTTATGTCAGGTGGTCTTATTTGACATAAATTGCTGAAGAAAGCAATGTTGTCACCTTATTGGTTGTTTATTTGACATAAATTGCTAAGGGAAAAACAATGTTGTCACCCCGGTGTTTGCCTTATTTGACATAAATTGCGGAGGAAAGCAATGTTGTCACCCTATCGGTTGTTTTATTTGACATAAATTGCTGAAGAAAGTAATGTTGTCACCTTACTGGTTGTTTTATGTTAGGTTGTCTTGTTTGACATAAATTGCTGAGGAAAGCAGTGTTGTCACCCCCTTTGGTTGCCTTATTTGACATAAATTGCTGAGGAACCCCCGAAGCAATGTTGTCACCCCTAATGAAAATCCTTAGGCTAGGTCCCTTGTGATAATTGTTCTACGGACGTAAGGTGAGGATAACAGGAATGGGTAATTAGGGTTGTTTTTGGTTGATGAAATTAATAAATTATTTGTTGATTGATAAACTTAAAGAGTTTATTATTTATTGTGGGTTGAAAACCCTATATGCTCACCAGGGTTCCAAGCCTGACCCACTCAGCTTTTTATATTACAGGTAGTGGACCCCGAGCATAGTCGGATGATGATGATGAGTGATTTTTTGATTATAGGCCAGTAGTTATAAATAACTGTTGTAAGGCTTATAATGTCTTATTTATGCTTTTGATCTGTATCGGAACATGACATCCCGAGGTTTTGACATAAAAGGAAATTATATATTTCTTAAAGAAAGGTTTTGACGAACTTTTATCATGTTTTGTTTTGGGGACCAATTCCGCAACATCTTTTAAAAAGATTTCTCTAATTTTATTTTAAAAAGCATAAACGAAATCGGTCTTTTCTGGCCGAGAAATTAGGGGATGTCACAGTTGGTATCAGAGCATTAGTTTAAGCGAACTAGGAAGGATGCCTAAAATGCTTTTATGTGCTAAATCTTTTGTGTTATAGCTATAATGATGCTATTACTTGTTCGGATCTATGGTCTGTTGCCGACCGGATCTGGAAACCTTATGTGTGTAGGATTCTAAGCGTATGATTACGAGATTAGAACTAACATGTAAACGTTTCGAAGTGATAAGGAGATTTATACGTCTATCGTAAATAAAGCTTTCCTATCTTAAATTCTTGCCCGGTATACCGAACGTTTGTTTGGGTGTACAAAATATTATGGTGAAGATTCGTAGAGAATTGAGTAGATAGAGGAAATGAAAAGCTTATGATAGTGAATGATACCTATCAGAAGATATCGTAAGAGTGGTATCTTGTCTTTAGAATATGTCTAATAAAATAATGGAACGTTTAGAGGGGTACGATACGTCTGAAGTACACCTTCGATTGGCAGAATGATGGAATGATTGGTGTAATTCTTGAAGTTGTCCCATCATTTGGAATTTCCATCACCAACCAAGTTGAAGTAGAATTGATGATTGAAGATACGCATGGAAGAAGTCCTAGTAGAGTCTAGGAAAATTCTATGATGAATTGGACACATTCGTATGTGTTAAATTGTTTTGTGATTTTAGGACTTGGGGACTACGAGACAGTACTTGGGACGAGTATGAGTAGGTGTGAATAGTAGTAGAGATCTATACTACTGGAAGCACAGGACTCACGCTTGGATCAGGGAAAGTCACAAGGTTACCAAAAAGCTAGTAATTGGTCTCGTTTTATTCAAGTATGTCGTTACCATCGTTTCTGTAATGACTAATGAGATGATTGATATTCTGACCCTAGTGGTCATATCAAATTGAGTCCGACTACGATGAGTTTGTTACGTGGTTCAGAGAACCAAGTTCGATGTAACATCTGAATTAAGTCAGAAGATTGAAATCAATGCGATCAATAGCATCGCGCTCGTTGTGAATGAAGCTTGTAGCCAGAAATGTTATATGATAAAATGTGATTATATCACATTAGAATATGAAGGAAGGTATATTCCATTCTGGAATTTGACTCAAAGAGACTTGAGTCTAGGCGTTGCATCATCCGATGAAAGGTCATTAGAACATGACCCATTGATCTGTTACAATAGATAAGGGGAAGTACTTATCCTAAGAAGAAGAAGGAGTCCTCAATAAGGATTTATTTTGTAACTTGAAGGTTACAAATGAAAGTCCAACATAGTATGAAGAACAGGTGCAAGATTTAGCATCACGGTTATTACTTAGGATGGAAAGATAATGTATGGAATCATTATACAAGCCCTATTTTCGTTGATGATTCCGGGACGTAATCATCCTAAGGGGGAGATAATTGTAACGCCCGTAGATCAGGACTAGTCAACTAAGAGACGATAAGCATCAAAAACGACTTTTTGATGGAAGATTATTTAGAAGGATTAATCTTAACCAAATTTTAGTATATGTCTCAAGGTTTCCGAATATATAAAGAATGCCGAAATCCGAGTTATAACGAAGAAGTTATGACCTGTCGAAGTTTCGCGACAAACCGGCACGGTGTCGAATGTCGTAGAAAGTGAGTTTTTGATAAACTACTTTTTAGCCTTAGTGATCTAAACGAAACTCGTAGTGTTCGTTAAACCGAGAGTAGGTATAAAAAGAACGCCCAAATCTGACTTCGTATGAGGAAGTTATGATTTTTCGAATTTTCAGCTTAGTAGTAGACAGCTAAAAACTCGAATTTTAGATCGAATGATTTTTAGCCGACACGACCTAAACGAGAATCCAAGGTCTCGTCGTTAGTAGTACAACGGTAAAAAGTCTGACGAAAACGGACGTCGGATGAAGAAGTTATGAATTTTTAACGGATTTCCTGTCCCGGTCTGTTAAAAATAATAATATAAAAATTAAATTCAAAATTAGCCGATGAAGTCTAAACGAAAGTTGTAGAGCGTAATTTTACCTACGCGTGCATATAAAGAACGTCAAAAATGGAGCTCGTATACGAAAGTTATGGATTTTAGAAGTTTTGGCGCGAAAACCGTGAAATTTCGCATAGGTAGCTTCGGCCACGTCACCTTCGCTGAATGAGTGCCACGTGTCCGAAATTGGTGAGTCATGTGAGCCACGTGTCCGAATTGCTGAGTCGCCCGAGGCCAGCTGGAGAGGCGTGTCGCTTCCGGATTCGACCGAAGTCTCAGCCCTCGGACATCCGACGTGTGTACAGTGACTCTTCGATCCGAGCTTCGCTGGTCCAATCCAAAGATGCCGCGTGTCGTCGCGTGTCTGAGCCTCGCACGAGCCACTTGGAGCCTCGCATGCGAGCCACCTGCTGCCACCTGCCCCCCCTCCCCCGGTCCGAACCCTTGCCTATAAATACAAGGCCTGCGAGATTGCCCGGCTACTTTTAGGAAATTGGCAATTTTGGCCCCTTTTTCAATATTTTGGCTATCTCGACGTCCCCCGAAGCCCCGGTATTGATTATAATGCCCGGAACACGTCCCGGAGTGCCCGAGAAGCCCGGGAAATTTATTTTTTCGGTTTCGAGGCCCGACCCTCGCAGAGCCCGGTTTCTCAATAAACTCTCGATTTTATTAGAAACGATCGTTTTAGGAAACGAATTGCTGCCCGATTTTCATTAAATCAGGTGAGTGTGTAGTCACTTTCATCTTACACATAGATATGAAGTATTTTATATAAAATACGTAATATGTGTATATATGTTGTTTGTTTATTTGAGATGGATGTTGAATGAATGTTTTATACATGTTTAAAATGATTTAAAATGTATATATATTTTATCTTCAAATATGTTGGGTAAAACATTGGTAGATAAAGTATGAGGGATAAAAGTACAGTATAGATGTACGTTGTTGCTATGAATTTAGTAAAATATAGATGTACGTTGGTAGCTACGGATTTAGTATGTTGGCAGCTATGGACTTAGTGCATGTTGTGTAAACCTTGGCGACGATGTGACTTCGTGCCCATTTGACATAAATTGCTGAGGGAAAGCAATGTTGTCACCCCGATGTTTGTTTTATTTGACATAAATTGCTAAGGAAAGCATTGTTGTCACCACGTTGGTTGTTTTATTTGACATAAATTGCTGAGGAAAGCAATGTTGTCACCATTTTGATTGTTTTATGTCTGGTGGTCTTATTTGACATAAATTGCTGAAGAAAGCAATGTTGTCATCTTATTGGTTGTTTATTTGACATAAATTGCTAAGGGAAAAGCAATGTTGTCACCCCGGTGTTTGCCTTATTTGACATAAATTGCGGAGGAAAGCAATGTTGTCACCCTATCGGTTGTTTTATTTGACATAAATTGCTGAAGAAAGCAATGTTGTCACCTTACTGGTTGTTTTATGTTAGGTTGTCTTGTTTGACATAAATTGTTGAGGAAAGCAGTGTTGTCACCCCCTTTGGTTGCCTTATTTGACATAAATTGTTGAGGAACCCCCGAAGCAATGTTGTCACCCCTAATGAAAATCCTTAGGCTAGGTCCCTTGTGATAATTGTTCTAGGGACGTAAAGTGAGGATAACGGGAATGGTAATTAGGGTTGTTTTTGGTTGATGAAATTAATAAATTATTTGTTGATTGATAAACTTAAAGAGTTTATTATTTATTGTGGGTTGAAAACCCTATATGCTTACCAGGCTTCCAAGCCTGACCCACTCAGCTTTTTATATTACAGGTAGTGGACCCCGAGCATAGTCGGATGATGATGATGAGTGATTTTTGGATTATAGGCCAGTAGTTATAAATAACTGTTGTAAGGCTTATAATGTCTTGTTTATGCTTTTGATCTGTATCGGAACATGACATCTCGAGGTTTTGATATAAAAGGAATTATATATTTCTTAAAGAAAGGTTTTGACAAACTTTTATCATGTTTTGTTTTGGGGACCAATTCCGCAACATCTTTTAAAAAGATTTCTCTGATTTCATTTTAAAAAGCATAAACGAAATCGGTCTTTTCTGGCCGAGAAATTAGGGGATGTTACAGTTGGTATCAGAGCATTAGTTTAAGCGAACTAGGAATTTGTAGGATTTCTAGACTTAAACTTAGAATGCTAAGTGATGATTGTGAGATGAGTGTCTACCATATTTTAGACACTAGCACTAGTTTATTTTAGGAAGGATGCCAAAAATGCTTTTATGTGCTAAATGTTTTGTGTTATAGCTATAATGATGCTATTACTTGTTCGGATCTATGGTCTGTTGCCGACCGGATCTGGAAACCTTATGTGTGTAGGATTCTAAGCGTATGATTACGAGATTAGAACTAACATGTAAACATTTCGAAGTGATAACGAGATTTATACGTCTATCGTAAATAAAGCTTTCCTATCTTAAATTCTCGCCCGGTATACCGAACGTTTGTTTGGGTGTACAAAATATTATGGTGAAGACTCGTAGAGAATTGGGTAGATGGAGGAAATGAAAAGCTTATGATAGTGAATGATACCTATCAGAAGATATCGTAAGAGTGGTATCTTGTCTTTAGAATATGTCTAATATAATAATGGAACGTTTAGAGGGGTACGGTACGTCTGAAGTACACCTTCGATTGACAGAATGATGGAATGATTGGTGTAATTCTTGAAGTTGTCCCATCATTTGGAATTTCCATCACCAACCAAGTTGAAGTAGAATTGATGATTGAAGATACGCATGGAAGAAGTCCTAGTAGAGTCTAGGAAAATTCTATGATTAATTGGACACATTCGTATGTGTTAAATTGTTTTGTGATTTTAGGACTTGGGGACTCGAGACAGTACTTGGGACGAGTATGAGTAGGTGTGAATAGTAGTAGAGATCTATACTACTGGAAGCACAGGACTCACACTTGGATCAGGGAAAGTCACAAGGTTAACAAAAAGCTAGTAATTGGTCTCGTTTTATTCAAGTATGTCCTTACCATCGTTTCAGTAATGACTGAGGAGATGATTGATATTCTGACCCTAGTGGTCATATCAAATTGAGTCCGACTACGATGAGTTTGTTACGTGGTTCAGAGAACCAAGTTCGATGTAACATCTGAATTAAGTCAGAAGATTGAAATCAATGCGATCAATAGCATCGCGCTCGTTGTGAATGAAGCTTGTAGCCAGAAATGTTATATGATAAAATGTGATTATATCACATTATAATATGAAGGAAGGTATATTTCATTCTGGAATTTGACTCAAAGAGACTTGAGTCTAGGCGTTGCATCATCCGATGAAAGGTCATTAGAACATGACCCATTGATATGTTACAATAGATAAGGGGAAGTAATTATCCTAAGAAGAAGAAGGAGTCCTCAATAAGGATTTATTTTGTAACTTGAAGGTTACAAATGAAAGTCCAACATAGTATGAAGAACAGGTGCAAGATTTAGCATCACGGTTATTGCTTAGGATGGAAAGATAATGTATGGAATCATTATACAAGCCCTATTTTCGTTGATGATTCCGTGACGTAATCATCCTAAGGGGGAGATAATTGTAACGCCCGTAGATCAGGGCTAGTCAATTTAGAGACGATAAGCATCAAAAATGACTTTTTGATGGAAGATTATTTAGAAGGATTAATCTTAACCAAGTTGTAGTATATGTCTCAAGGTTTCCGGATATATAAAGAATGCCGAAATCCGAGTTATAACGAAGAAGTTATGACCTGTCGAAGTTTCGCGACAAACCGGCACGGTGCCGAATGTCGTAGAAAGTGAGTTTTTGATAAACTACTTTTTAGCCTTAGTGATCTAAACGAAACTCGTAGTGTTCGTTAAACCGAGAGTAGGTATAAAACGAACGCCCAAATCTGACTTCGTATGAGGAAGTTATGATTTTTCGAATTTTCAGCTTAGTAGTAGACAACTAAAAACTCGAATTTTAGATCGAGTGATTTTTAGCCGACACGAACTAAACGAGAATCGAAGGTCTCGTCATTAGTAGTACAACGGTAAAAAGTCTGACGAAAACGGACGTCAGATGAAGAAGTTATGAGTTTTTAACGGATTTCCTGTCCCGGTCTGTTAAAAATAATAATATAAAAATTAAAGTCAAAATTAGCCGAGGAAGTCTAAACGAAAGTTGTAGAGCGTAATTTTACCTATGCGTGCATATAAAGAACGTCAAAAACGGAGCTCGTATGCGAAAGTTATGGATTTTAGAAGTTTTGGCGTGAAAACCGAGAAATTTCGCATAGGTGGCTTCGGCCACGTCACCTTCGCTGAATGAGTGCCACGTGTCCGAAATTGGTGAGTCATGCAAGCCACGTGTCCGAATTGCTGAGTCACCCGAGGCCAGCTGGCGAGGCGTGTCGCTTCCGGATTCGACCGAAGTCTCGGCACTCGCACATCCGACGCGTGTATAGTGACTCTTCGATCCGAGCTTCGCTGGTCCAATCCAAAGATGCCTCGTGTCGTTGTGTGTCTGAGCCTCGCATGAGCCACCTGGAGCCTCACATGCGAGCAACCTGCTGCCACCTGCCCCCCCCCCCCCTCGGTCCGAACCCTTGCCTATAAATACAAGGCCTGTGAGATTGCCCGGCTACTTTTAGGAAATTGGCAATTTTGGCCCCTTTTTCAATATTTTGGCTATCTCGACGTCCCCCGAAGCCCCGGTATCGATTATAACGCCCGGAACACGTCCCGGAGTGCCCGAGAAGCCTGGGAAATTTATTTTTTCGGTTTCGAGGCCCGACCCTCGCAGAGCCCGGTTTCTCAATAAACCTCCCGGTTTTATTAGGAACGATTGTTTTAGGAAACGAATTACTGCCCGATTTTCATTAAATCAGGTGAGTGTGTAGTCACTTTCATCTTACACATAGATATGAAGTATTTTATATAAAATACGTAATATGTGTATATATGTTGTTTGTTTATTTGAGATGGATGTTGAATGAATGTTTTATACATGTTTAAAATGATTTAAAATGTATATATATTTTATCTTCAAATATGTTGGGTAAAACATGGGTAGATAAAGTATGAGGGATAAAAGTACAGTATAGATGTACGTTGGTACCTACGGATTTAGTATGTTGGCAGCTATGGACTTAGTGCCTGTTGTGTAAACTTTGGCGACGATGTGACTTTCTGCCTATTTGACATAAATTGCTGAGGGAAAGCAATGTTGTCACCCCCAATGTTTGTATTATTTGACATAAATTGCTAAGTAAAGAAGTGTTGTCACCACGTTGGTTGTTTTATTTGACATAAATTGCTGAGGAAAGCAATGTTGTCACCATTTTGATTGTTTTATGTCAGGTGGTCTTATTTGACATAAATTGCTAAAGAAAGCAATGTTTTCACCTTATTGGTTGTTTATTTGACATAAATTGCTAAGGGAAAAGCAATATTGTCACCCCGGTGTTTGCCTTATTTGACATAAATTGCGGAGGAAAGCAATGTTGTCACCCTATCTGTTGTTTAATTTGACATAAATTGCTGAAGAAAGCAATGTTGTCACCTTACTGGTTGTTTTATGTTAGGTTGTCTTGTTTGACATAAATTGCTGAGGAAAGCAGTGTTGTCACCCCCTTTGGTTGCCTTATTTGACATAAATTGCTGAGGAACCCCCGAAGCAATGTTGTCACCCCTAATGAAAATCCTTAGGCTAGGTCCCTTGTGATAATTGTTCTAGGGACGTAAGGTGAGGATAACGGGAATGGTAATTAGGGTTGTTTTTGGTTGATGAAATTAATAAATTATTTGTTGATTCATAAACTTAAAGAGTTTATTATTTATTGTGGGTTGAAAACCCTATATGCTCACCAGGCTTCCAAGTCTGACCCACTCAGCTTTTTATATTACAGGTAGTGGACCCCGAGCATAGTCGGATGATGATGATGAGTGATTTTTGGATTATAGGCCAATAGTTATAAATAACTGTTGTAAGGCTTATAATGTCTTGTTTATGCTTTTGATCTGTATCGGAACATGACATCCCGAGGTTTTGATATAAAAGGAAATTATATATTTCTTAAAGAAAGGTTTTGACAAACTTTTATCATGTTTTGTTTTGGGGACCAATTCCGCAACATCTTTTAAAAAGATTTCTCTGATTTTATTTTAAAAAGCATAAACGAAATCGGTCTTTTCTGGCCGAGAAATTAGGGGATGTCACACAATGTCCCTACATCACACTGCTCGGCGTTTCCGCTGCCATCCGAGGGTGTGGAAAATTGGTATTAGGGCTACAGGTTATAGCGAACTAGTAATTACTTAGGAACTACGGCTATAACCTAGGGAATATTCTATAAATTAGATAAAGCTAATAAAACGTATTATTATTGATTACCATATGGATATACTACTTATGGGAGAGGTGACTAGGTTGAACTGTTGCTTGGGTTGCTGGATTTCATAACGGTTATATGCTAAAATGGTCCTGCCCTCCAGCACTTCTCATCTGGCCAATCCTTACTTGATAGTCTTGAAGTATAAAACATTGAATTAATAAAATACTCTTAATAAAACACAATCAGATATAGATTTATGTAAACTTTTATAAATATACCCAAATATCATAAAGATCACCCATTAAATCACAGCTTAAGATTTTAGGTCAAAAACGAATCCCAGGGTTAGTATAGTATTATGGTCTTACCATAACTAGACCTAGAATGCACAACTAAGTTTTATTATGGTCCGACTGACGCACACCTAAACCTGGATATCATAGTTGGCAATCTAAACGCTTAAGGATTTATGGATCGATAACATATTTCGATTAGTTGATTCAGGAATTAGGTCAAGACCTACAGCTTGAGGATTCTTGGATAGATGATTTAGATCGATGTATTAAGGATTGGAGGCTTAGATTGAGACTTGTTATGCAAGGATTCGACACTTAGTCTTAAGGATGGATTGATTAGAGTCAGGTATCCGACATACCCCATATAGAGAATCCCAGAAGATATAGTACTATCTATCACATACTTATAATAGGAAATTATTTGTATTGTATGATTCCCATACTATCTCTCATAAGCATCTTTCCTATTTGATCTCTTAAGTAAGGTATCAGAGTTATATGGAGGACATATGGGCTTGGGTGTCGCATCCTTTACTAGAGGAGGACAAGGATGTGGCTTACACGCCAGAGACGGAGAGTGACTACAATCCTACGATGCCTTTACCCCTACCCCTGTATCAGCCGAAGAGGATGACGATCCATTCGAGGACGAGGAGGAGCCAGTCAAGGAGGATGAACAACATGATAAGGGATTTGGTAGGGAACCAGCAGACAGCTCACCATATCAAAATTCATCATCCTATGATGACCCTACCGAGCATGCTGAGACTTAGGAGGAGGACACTGCTGAGTCAGAGCCATCCTTGGATATTGTAACTCTACTACCCCCATCTTCTGGCCGATCCTTCAGTATTAATGCATCATGACCTAGGAAGATATGCACTCCGAGGAAATTCGTCCCCATTCCATCTTGAAAAAGAGCAGCATCGCCGCTGTCATCACCTAGGGCATCAAAGAAGCCATACCACACCCATAAGTTAATTCCTCAGGTAGACGAGTAGATTGAGGAGGATAGCATCATGTTTTAAGCGGTTGGAGAGTCTTCACAGGAACCTTTATGAGATCCCATTCCATAGGATCCTACTGATAGGGCGATCTCAGTGTTGATATCACGGGTAGCCCGACATGATGACAACATACATCGCACTGGGATGGATTTGATATCACTGAGTAGGGATGTGAGGATGTTGAACTACAGAGTACAAGAGCTAGAGATGAGTAGGGATGTGGATGAGATGAGGATCCTACATGCATACGATCATCTGGAGGAGGCTCATACTCAAGTTCAGTTTCAGTAGATTGAGATCTAGGGTTTAGAGCAGAGTCTGGGAGAGTTGGAGCAGATGGTGATTGTGGAAGATATCGGTGTGGTTACTATGGAGGTGATGATTAGTTACCTACAGCGCCAGATGGCATAGTTAGTGGCGTTGATAGTAGTTTATTTTGGTATATGGTAGATAGTTCGAGCTAGGGAAGTTGAGAACTATATTTTTGGGTTTATAGGATGGAAAAGTTAGCAGATGATAGTACACTGCCATGTCTTTTGTATGTTACATAAAAGCTTTTACTGTTCAAACCACCCCTTTTGTGCACTTTTGGTAAAATCATGATGTAAATGTAACCATTGAAAATCAATGAAATTATATGTATTTCACGAGTAATCTTATTACATTGTGAAATTTGTTGTATAATTGATTTGTTTTACAGTTATGGCTAACTCTTTTAACTAATTCTCAAACAAATATCCACTAATTATAAGGATTATAATAACTAACATATACCCTAAATATAGAATCATGTCACTCACAAGAAGAAACCTAGGACCACAAGACCCTAACCCTAAACCCATGAACCCAACTGCAATTGAAGCCTTAATAGCCAAACGTGTCGCCGATGCAATTGCAAACTTAGAAACCAACAGGAACACCGGCTTACGAAGTGATGAATGAGAAGGTTCTAATGGAGATAACCGAGGTCCACCCAGGACATGTTCATATAAGGATTTTATGAATTGAAAACTGAAATCCTTCCATGGAAACGAAGGTATAGTCGGTTTGACACGGTGGATAAAAAAGATGGAGTCTGTTTTTGAGATTAGCTTTTATGTCGAAGACTTCAAGGTGAAGTTTGTCACTTGTACCTTAGCAGATGCAGCCCTCACATGGTGGAATAGCTATGATAAAATGATGGGTGTTAGCAATGATAATGTCATATCGTGGAGCGAACTGGAAGAAGCACATGATAAAAGAATACTGCCCACGTGAGGAAATACAAAAGCTGGAACATGAGCTATGGAGTTTAGAGATGAAAGAAACCGATATTGCTGCTTATACCAAATATTTTAACGATCTCTCCACTTTATGTCCCAGAATGGTCACTCTGGAATATAAGAAAGTAGAAAGATACATTTGGGGTCTTCCTTAGCCCATTCAAGGTTTAGTTACCGCCTCAAAGCCAAGCACGTATGACAGTGCTAAAAGACTTGCCTTCATCCTGATGAATCAAGTTATCTGTGGCGGCACAATGGTCCAGAAGGCTGATCTTCCAAGGGTGGAGAGTAAAAAGAGGAAGTTTGGAAAGGACTCCAAAGGAAAGGATAAGCAATCATCGGAAAAGAGACATGAAGAGGTTCAGGCATTTGCGGTTACAACAACCCTAACAGAGACTACCATTGGAAGTAGTCCAAAGTATAACCAGTGTGGGTATCGTCATACAGGAACCTGTTGGGTTTATACCAATTTTGGAAGAAAAGGTCACCTTGCCAACAGACATAGAGCTCCAACAAACTAAGGAACCGCAACAACAACAACGAAAGGTAGAATGTGTTTTGAGTGTAAGGAGGTTGGACATATAAGGAAGAATTGTCCAAATTTGAGGGGACAGGGAGGGAATGCTAAAGGTCGAGCATTTGTGATAGGAGCTCAGGAGGCGGTCCAGGATCCGATGGTAGTTACTGTACGTTCGTAATCAATAACCTTTATGCAAATGTATTTTTTGATACCGGTGCTGATAAAAGCTATATTACTCCCGAGTTTAGGAAACTATTAAACCACCCATCTATTAAACTTAGGGAGGCTTATAGGGTAGAAATGGTTAATGGTCAGGTCGGTAGTACCTAGGAAGTACTAAAAAATTGTATATTAACATTAAATAATCATACTTTCCTCGTCAACCTCATGCCTATGGTCATCGGGAGCTTCGACGTCATCATCGGCATGGATTGGGTATCTCCTAACCATGTCGAAGTCTTATGCTTTGAAAAAGCATTGCGTCTACCCTTATCAAACGGAATCCTTAATCATCTATGGAGACAAACCTAGTAAAAACCTTAGGATTATTTCTTGTATGAAGGCCAAAAAATACTTCAAAAAAAGTATTATGCCTTTCTAGCCCACATTGTCAGCAAGAAGGATGACACGAGGAAGATCGAAGAAATACCTCATGTACGCGATTACCCTGATGTATTCCTTGAAGACCTACCCGGATTACCCCCAACGCGTCAAGTCAAGTTTCAGAATGATCTAGTTCTAGGAGTCGCCCCAGTAGCAAAGTTTCCATATAGATCGGCACCATCGGAGATGTAAGAGCTCTCCACCCAAATAAAGGAACTCCTTGATAATGGTTTCATTACACCAAGCTTCTCGCCTTGGGAGCACCCGTATTGTTTGTCAACAAGAAAGATGGATATTTTCGGATGTGCATCGACTATAGAGAATTAAACAAGTTGATCGTCAAGAATTGATATCCACTCCCCCGAATCGACGATCTCTTCAATAAACTACAAGGATCCAGTAATTACTCTATGATCGATCTGAGATCTGGATATCATCAACTCAGAGTAATGGAAAAAGACATTACGAATACTTCATTTAGAACCCGGTACGGTCATTGTGAGTTCTTGGTCATGCCTTTTGGACTGACCAATTCCCCAACTGTTTTATGGATCTCATGAACCAAGTGTGCAAGCCCTACTTGGACAAATTCGTAATAGTATTCATCGATGATATTCTGATCTATTCACGAACCAAGGAAGAGCATGGGCATCATCTTCGATTGATCCTAGAGTTGTTAAGGAAAGAAAAGTTGTACGCAAAATTCTCCAAGTGCAAATTTTGGATTAGAGAAGTACACTTTCTATGGAACGTAGTAAGCTGTAAAGGAATTCACATTGATCCTTCCAAGATTGAAGTTGTGAATAATTTGGAAACGCCAAAGACACCAACCGAAGTGTGTCAGTTCTTAGGCTTAGAAGGCTATTATCGAAGATTCATAGAGAACTTCTATAAGATAGCCAAACCCCTCACAACATTGACCCAAAAGGAAACAAAATATGTTTGGGGAGACAAACAAGAAGAAACTTTTCAAAAGCTGAAGGAAATGTTGTGTAATGCACCAATACTGTCCCTTCTAGAGGGTACTGATGATTTCATTGTGTATTGCAATGCCTCGCATCAGGGATTAGGATGTGTATTGATGCAAAGGGAAAAATTCATAGCGTACGCCTCACAAAAAATCAAGATGCATGGGAACAACTACACCACCCACGACCTGGAGTTGGGAGCTGTAGCTTTTGCATTAAAAATTTGGTGTCATTACCTTTACGGGATGAAGTACACAGATCAAAAGAGTCTCCAACACATTTTCAAACAAAAAAAACTCAATATGAGACAACGAAGAAGGTTGGAATTTCTTAATGACTACGAATGTGAGATCCGTTATCATCTTGGTAAGTCTAATGTCATAGCCGACGCCTTGAGCCGTAAAGAACGAGTTAAGCCTCGTAGAGTCAAAGCATTTTCAATGACTATCTAGTCGAGACTAATCTTGCAGATTAGAAATGCTCAACTCGAGGCTCTAGCAGAAGAAAACATCAAGGCGAAAGGCCTCAAGAGAATGAAAAGGCAACTGGAGATCAAGGGTGATGGAGCAAGATAGTTCATGGACCGAATATTGGTTCTAAAGTTTGGAGATGTCAAAAGGCTAGTCTTAGATGAGGCCCATAGGATTAGGTACTCCATCCATCCCGAATCTGACAAAATGTATCTAGATTTAAAAACTCTTTATTGGTGGCCGAACATGAAGGCTGAAATTGCGACCTACCTAAGTAAATGCCTAACATGTTCCAAGATCAAGGCTGAACATCAATAGCCCTCGGGATTGTTGTAACAATTGAAAATACCCGAGTGGAAGTGGGATCAGATCACAATAGATTTTGTGACCGAGTTACCTAAGACTGCTTATGGTTACAACACTATATGAGTAGTTTTCGATAGATTAACCAAGTTTTCCAACTTCCTACCAATAAAAGAGACAGATAAAATGGAGAAACTGACCAGGACATACCTTAGAGAGATTTTCAGATTGCAGAAAGTACCACTATATATTATCTATGACAGAGATAACAGATTTGCCTCCCGATTCTGGCAAATTTACAAAAATCTCTTGGTACTCGTCTAGATATGAGTACAACCTATCATCCTCAGACTAACAGTCAAAGCGAAAGGATAATTCAAACGCTTGAAGACATGCTTAGAGCATGTGTGATAGATTTCTGAAATGCATGGGAAACTCATCTTCCATTGATCGAGTTCTCATACAATAATAGCTATCACACGAGCATCATGGTTGTACCATTTGAAGCTTTATACGGTCGAAAGTGTCGATCTCTTATTTGTTGGGCAGAAGTTGGCGATACCCAAATAGCCAAGAAGTTCACAGGAAACACCCTACGAACTGGCCTAGAGATTGTCCATGAGATGACTGAGAAAATAGTGCAAATCCGAGAGCACATGAAGGCAACACATGACCTTAAAAATAGCTATGCTGATGTAAGACGCAAACCCCTCGAATTCCAAGTTGGAGATAGGTTTATGCTTAAGGTCTCTCCTTGGAAAGGAGTTATAAGGTTCGGAAAGTGGGGAAGGCTAAATCTTAGGTACATAGGAGAATTTGAAATCCTCGAACGGATTGGTCCACTGGCCTATCGAATTAGGCTACCCCAAGAGCTCAATGACGTGCATGACATATTCCATGTGTCCAATCTTAAAAAGTGTCTTTCCGATGATAAACTTGTCATTCCTCTCGACTAAATCCAAATCAATCCCGAGTTAAACTTCGTCGAGGAACCAGTCGAAATTATGGATAGAGAGGTCAAACAACTCAAGCAGAGTCAGATTCCCATATTCAAGGTACGATGGAAATCTAAGCGATGATCTGAGTATACATGGGAACGAGAGGACCAAATGAAGAACAAGTACCCTTACTTGTTCAAAGGAATCCCGACGATAAGATAAAATTTCTGGACAAAATTTCTAAAACGGGGGAGAATGTGACTACCAAGAAAATTTATGTCACCAACCACTGTTAGGAAATAGTACGAATAGATAAATGTAATAGCTTAGTATTGTAATGTTTGATTTTATGAATAAATATAATCAAATATGTTGTTACATTTATAAATTCTTCAACGTTTAGACTAAAAAATAAGCGTCCAAAAAGTTGTATCGTCTTTTAAAAATGGTTAATATATTCGGAAAGTACTCGTCGACGTGATTCCAAGGATATAAAGTTGGTAAAAATCCGACTCCGATTGGAGGAGTTATGATTTTTGTAAAAAGTACAATTAGTTGTGTAAATAATTATTACGACGTCGAAACGGTATGTAGAGATTGGATAAGTTTGGACTAAAGTTATAAATAGGAGAATCGTAGTTCTCCTCGAGATAAGAAATTTAGGAAAAAAATGCCGAAAACGGGGTCCACATGAAAAAAATATGATTTTTGTAAAATCATTTATTTTTACCCCGTTAGGTAAAAGGATGAAAATCAAAACTAGCCAAAACAACCTAAATGAAAGTTGTAGTACTAGTTGAGATCATCACATAGATATAGTGAGGGTAAAGAATGGAGCCCGTGTGCTTAAGATACAAATTTTGAAAATATTTTTTTGTGCACGTCTTTGCCCGATGCGCATCTGATACCGGATTAGATCGGATTGCGAGTGACATAGCCCATGGAGAGAGTGAAATGTCGTGACTCCTGACGGATCCATGATGATCACGCGCGACGAGCGCAGATATTTGCATCGCACGCACGTTAAAACCCCAACTATAAGTAGAGAGGTCTGCAGCCTCATTCTACACACTCTAAAATTTCGAATCTTTCTCCCTTTGATCGAGCTACTACAATCCCAAGGTGCCCCAGAGTCCTGAGCCCGTATCAACCCTACACTAGCAATATCACGCATCGAGGGTGAGTTCACGTCCCCACTTTTACAGTTTTAAATATTTTACGGGGGGTACATGCTTATGTAACTACTTTATCAAAATATATTTTGTAAAAATATTAGTAGTTTATATAAATAAACATGAAACGATAGGGTAATATGCTGGTAGAAACTCTACTTAGACTAAAGCAATGATATTATGCATAGTCGTTATGCAACCTGATATTCTAGGAAAAGATTATACCTAGATGTTATGCTGACCGATTTCCTAGGATAACTTAGTTCCTATAAGTAATGTTGGGCAAGATTTAGGATAGGCAGTGTACTTAGTTGTTACTCTGCCCTAATGTCTTGTTATCAAGATAATCATAATTATTGTATATATATGATAAAATAAAATTATATATACAAGATCAGATATGGAATATTCACTAATTATATATATATATATATATATATATATATATATATATATATATATAAAGTGATAATTATGGAAGAAAATGTAAGGATAGCAATGTACTTAACTGTACCCTAACCTATCGAAGAATATCTATTAAAGATAATTATTATATATAGGATTTAGTATATATGAATAATTATGTAAAAGAAATTAGTATCAAAGATAGACTAAGTAAGGAAAAGATAAAATTATAATGATATTTAAGATTAATAAACACATGTTAGTGAGCTGTTATTATTCATCGTATAACGTGATTAAATTCGGCTAAACCCCGAACCTTAAATCGTTAATCTTGTGAGATCCAGAAAGATATGTATAGATCTATACGAGGCTGACACCCCAACCTGCGATTGCTAGCTACAATCCCGACATGATAACTTTATTAAGTATAAAAATAATATTATTCGATGTCCGATGAAGTATCGCGTGGGGTATCTGTCCATAGCGTCGATTATAGGGCTCTTGGTAATACTGTTTGGAAAATCTTAACCTAACTACCTAGAGGGACGCCTTCAAGTAGTTGTATAATCCGATTCGATAAAATTAAAAAGATTTAGGATAGAAAATATATCCTAAAATAAAGAAAGGATTTTAAAATTGAAATAGTTTTCGATCAAATAAAATTAATAAAAACAAAAAATTATAAAACATTTGAATTCACCAACTTTATGTTGACGTTTTCAAAATACATGTATTCTCAGGAAGATGTGTGTGGAGAGTATCTATGGAAGGAAGCAAGTCGTCAAGCAAGTTGTTGGAAGTTCTTTTTGTTTGTTTTATGCTAGTTATAAGTAGGAAGTGTGTTTGAACTAAAATAATGTAACCCCGAAATAATTTATAATAAATAAAAGAAATGCTTGAGCTATATTTATGTATTGTTCAATATACATGTCATCATGATCCAATGTCCCTAAGTCGCACAACTCGGCCTTTCCGCCGCCAGCCGAGAGAATGACAAGTAACCTTTAGGAACAAAAACTAAAACACATTATTTTTGGGTTTTTCAGGGTTTTTCTGAGGCTTAAAGGCAAAAATCTTTTTGTGTTTTTTGATTTTCTAAAGATTTAGACCAAAAGAAAAGATAAGAAACAAAAATAAGATGGAGTGAGTGTTCTTTGAGAAATCTTCGATATGAGTGAGGGTAGAAAGATAAAATATGAAAGTGATTGGGGTTTATCAGTAGATGGTAAAATCAGTGTCGAAGATTTTGATATCATGGAAAAAACTTCGATATCATGTCGAAGACTTTGATATCATGACAAAAATTTCGATATCATGTCAAAAACTCTGATATCAACTTAAAGACTTCGATATCAATGCGCAAAAACCTCTATAATTTTCAAAGACTTCGATATCAAGTCCATGCAACCCCAGATGTCGAACATTTTTCATAAAAAAGCAATATTCAACATTGAACAACCATTCCCTTTGATATTTAGTCAAAGATTCATTGAAAATTTGAACCAAAAATACCCGTTCGATGGAGACAATGCAGTTACAACTGTAGACACTCTTCCCACAACACCATCTGATGAACAAGCGTCTAGCTGTTGCAAGCTTATTAAGCTGTTGAAAGCCAACTGCTACAGGTACAGTTGGCTACATACTTTTTCAGCTTTTTCTGCAACATAAGGACCAATCAGATAAGCTCCTTTCTTCATACATTATGCAGAAGTCAATAGCTAGAAGATTAAATGCACCAATAGCTGTCACACGCTGAAGATTCCCTCGTGCTATACAACTTTGCCTATAATTAATGCAAGAATTGATGGGTTTTAAAGTCAAATCCAGTTGTACATAATTTTCAAAAACATCACATTTGTCTACACATTTCTTGAACCAACTAAAGAGAGAGCACAAAGCACACATAAACATCAATCAACATCACCATTCCTTTGATTTTTCTGACCATGTAACAACATCACAGCTTATCAGGTGCTATCCCCATCATTTTTGCTTTTTTGGTATTGTTGTTGTCTCATTCATGTATCAAAACTTGTCTCCTTCGTCTATTCTGCTTAGATGTTTTGATAAGAGCTGATAAACCAGCTTAAATGTTAACTCATTTATTGTTGTCTCCATTTTACCAACAACTATATACACGTGTCATAGAATTAATAGATGAGTTATCATCATTTTTACATGCTTTCTCAGACATCATCACTTATACCTAATGATAGCCTTATGACTGTCTGGTTAACGAGCAGAGAGGAACCAAATCAAATCACAGTACTCCTGACACTTAAGTCTCTAATATGTATTTCAGGTCTAAGGATACAAATATACTACCTTTTTAAAGAGTGACTCATGACGACGATCCATGAGGTGATCGTGAAACAGGTCATGTCCAATATTTGTTCTCTAACAAGTATATATGAACCTGGTTGCAACCCCTTTGCAAATTTCGTCTTCTGAAATTCAACTAATCCAATTCATATTTCTCTTCCTTCATATTTACTACCACAAATATGATCGACTACGAACATGCTAATATAGAAAACAACAAATATTAATGAAAGTATCGTATCTCCATACATACATTTAATTACATAATTGTTTCTTACATAATACCAACATCCAATTACTAAATCAAAATCATATCCATTCACTAGAATAACAAAGTCCTATAGCTTAAGCGCGACCATCGTGCTTTAGCTTGTGGAAGGGCTTTGTGTATTGATCCGCCAAGAATTTATATTTGTGAACTTTGCGAATACATATATTTCCTCTTCAACAATATTCTGCATGTAATTGAATCTATTGGAGGAAATGATTGGTGTTATGACGCGACTTAGGGCTCTTATCAAAAGTAAGTGCAACTTTGTTGTCACGAAAGATTTCTAGGGGGTCCTGAATGGAATGATTCATCCAAAATTTTTAATGAACTCATTCATCCGATCATTATTCAAATGCAACTTCCAAAAACAAACTAATTATTCGTATTATAGGCCGGTGCAAACATATATTGGGCCCGTGGCGAGAAAAAAAGAAGGGCCCCAATAGTCAAATATAATAATTATTCGAAAAAAATATCATTTATAAAAATTATTATAAATATCATCAAGAATAGAAAAATAACCACTATTTTATAAAAAAAAAACAAAAAATTTAAACGAGAATACTTCTTCTAGCATTTTTAGATGCAAAATCATTGATAATGCTATCAATATCACTTTTATCTAACACATCTTTCTCTATACATAATATTGGGTAATTCCTTCTTCCTTCGTTCGATCGTTCATACCTAGACATCAACGCGTTCATCTAGCAAGCAGGTCATTTGTGTCTATATATTTGGACTAACTTTTGGGACCTAAAGAAACATGTAGATAAATAAAAATCTTATATACATAAACTATATATACCAAAATTTTTGGACCCCCTAAAGACATGGGCCCTCGGAGGTCGCCCTGGTTTCCCACCGTCTGGGTCGGCCCTCCTCATTCCAACAAAACTACTTATTCATTCATAATGAAAATATATCTGATTGTGGTTGATTTCTATCTCAACCTAGTTGGAAGCTATCATCAGTATAACAAATTTTATTATGATCTTTTTCCAATCTTAGGAACATTTCTTCAGTTCTTCATAAGTACTTATGAATGTTCTTTTTAGTTATCTAATGACCTCCCCCTTAATTTTGTTGGTATCTTATTATCATGTTAAAATCATTATCATACACCATATCTTGTGCATAACATGGCATATATGTTGGATTCAATTGCGGAGGCATGTTGAATATCATCCATCCTTTTTAGTTCAACTTTTGTGCTAGGATTTTGAGAAGAGATCAAAACTATACCAATAATGTAAACTGCCTATGTAATTGAATCCTCTCTATAAGTCTCGCATCTTGAACCCTTTCAATATATTGTCAATATATATGCATTATGACTTAACCTTATCATTCACCTTTATCTATCTCCATAGATGTTCATTCCATGAATGTAAACTACCTATCCTAAATATTTCTTTTAGAAACACTTCCGAGTCAAGTCATAATAATGCCTTGAATAGTCGGACGTAATTTCTAATGAGTAGTATGTACTCCATACAGAAGTTTAGGACTATCACTACGCACCTACTAGTTTTCTTGCAAACACGGTAGTTATCTTTAATTTTTGATGAAACCACAGTTTGTGATTTCCTCATGAAATCGAAGATACCAGCTTCAAGACGATTGCTTTGAATCCGTACATGGATCTCTTAAGCTTATACACTTTATTTTGTTGCTTATGATCGATAAAACCATAACTGAACTACATAGACATCTTCAAGTAAGTGTCCATTAAGGAAAGCCATTTTGACAACCATTTCCATATCTCATGGTCATAATATGAGGCTATGACAAATAGTATTTTTATTATTATTGTTTCTCCATTTAGATTCTAATAATATATGACCAATCATATACTAGAAAAATTAGAATTTATAATTTGCATTTCATATTATGAATCATATTCAATAATATTTATAATATGTTCAAGGAATATTAATATTTATCAAGTATCAAATTCTTATAAATATTAATTCGATCTCTGACTTGTTATTGGTATGACTGTATATGATCATATGTTATTGGCAATATCTTTTTATGACCATTTTTGAGCATATGAAACCAACAATAGATAGATTACATCATCTTGTTCCTATATATCGGTGTATGTCTTGGTGTTTAGGTTAGGTATTCTGGTCCATTGTATGCTCATCATTCTGTGTTATTAGAGCTATCACTTTGTAACATTTGTATATCTAAACAAAGAGATTAAAGTTATATTTACATCATCATGTTCTTATTTTCATTGATTTTTTTATATATTCTTGAGTCCAATACTCATCAGAAAACAAATCTGCAATGGGACCAAATAGGGTTGCATCTGAAAATAAGGGTGTTGGTATTTCACCACTGATAACCACCTCACCCCCCTTTTTCATCACCACCGTCAACAATGTTATATTTGTTCATGGGTTCATATCTTGAGTCTTCATGAAAATATAAAGTTACTGGTAGAGATTATGAGGATTGATTGTAGTTACTATAGACAAATCAATGTATACATCGAAGATCTCAATGAAACCCTCAATGTTTAAAAACTACCATGAAACCATCATCGAAAGTGTTGAATAAAAATTGTTTATCTACATATTCAAATGAAGACATTCATCATAATATCAATGATATTTACAATAAAGGATAGAACGTCGAGGAGAGACAAAGAAGATGAAATGGTGGAGCAAAGCCTTTTCATTAAATGATTATAAAATATAAAAATATCCAATTACGATACAAGGAAAAGACAAAAGGGCAATAATGTCCCTTTATAGGTACTTAAAGGTTGATTTTTGATAGAATTAATACTACGGATCAATTGTGCAAGAAAATGAAACCATTAGGTTCGCTATGACAAAAAATTTGAACTTTTGAACTCAAAATATGAATTCTAGTATAGTAAACCATTTTGTAATTTAGTCATAAAGGTATGAATTCATTTTAGATTTTAATTCAAATGTTAAAATATAATCACGATAAGACTTTTGTTGCATAAATTTACTTTTGAGAAAATAAATTTCTCATAAAGAGTATATGTACATATATGTTTGCAAAACGATCACATAAATACGGTCCCCTAATAGACAACATCAACATCTATAATTTTATTGAAAATTGACACATAATGAATTCCATGTCACAAACATTTGGCTGTCGCTTTCATTCTTTTGTCTTCTAATCAATCTTTATCTTTTGTCAATTATATAACGATGCAAGTCGCTACAAAATACAAACCGACCTTATACCTCGTGCTATTTCGACGTATAGTGGTCACATGGTTACTTCAAATAAAGTTTAGATATTTTAGATCCCTTTTATAAATACTATCACATCATGTAGATATCAGTAATTCAAATATTTTTTTATTTGTAAATACTGTTGCCATTTGTATTGCAACGCACATTGTTTCTTTAAGATGATTGATTTGTTTCAATATATTTTAAAATTTTATTAAGCAAGACGGTGGACATTAGGGATGAAAGTGGGTCCAAACCCGGACCGGATGGACCCGGATCCGGAAAACCCGAAACCGGTTAACGAGATTTTGTAGAACCGGAAACCGGACCGGTATATAGGAACCGGTTCCGGTTCCGTTTCGGGTAAAGTGGGTCTAGAACCGGAAAACTCGGAAACATCAAAGTGGGTAGGTTGGAACCGGATAAAATGGGTTTAGAACCGAAAAAACCGGAATTTTTTGGTAATTACTTACTACTTAGCGGGTTGAACTTTGAAAATTTTCATATTGATATCCCGACTTTGGGGGAATGTAACTCATTGAATATGAAAGCAAAATTAACAAAATTATAATCTAATATCATGTACGAACTCTAAAATACACTCTGAAAAAAACCACATGTCAATCCGACTTTAAACAATTGAGATATGCATGTGTTAACATTTTCATATAATACAAAGTACAAAAACAAATAGCTGAAAAGTTGAAAATTTTCAGTTTTCATATCTCGACTTCGGAGGACTGTAAATCATTGAATGTTAAACCAAAAATGACAAAATTATAGTCTAAACTCATGTACAAACTGTAAACTACAAGTTGGAAAAAATCACATGTCAATCCGACTTCAAACGAATTAGATATGCATGTTTTAAAACTTTCACCGAATACAAAAAAACTGAAAAACTAAAAAGTTCCAGCTTTGATATCTCGACTTTGGGGGACTGTAAGTCAATGAATATAAAACTAAAAATAGCAAATTTATAGTCTAAAATCATGTACAAACTCTAAACTACATGTTGAGAAAAACAGCATGTCAACCGGAGTTGAAACGAATGAGATATGCATCATTTAAATGTTTCATAAAAACCGGTTCCGGCCCTAAAAGTGGTTTCGGTTCCAAACACCGGTTCCGGGTTACCCGGACCCGATGGACCCAAACCCGGATTACCTGGAACCCGGAGAAAGCCAATTTTTAAACCTGGAACCGAAACCGGTTCTATATATTCCGGTTCTAACGGTTCCGGTTCCGGTCCGATTCCGGTTCCGGTCCGGTTTTCCGGTTCTAAATCTCATCCCTAGTGGACATATTAGCTGTGTAACATTTTTTTTTGGTATGTGCTTTAGGTCAATACGAAGCTCGAATTAGCATTTTCTTATCAAAATTTATATGAATGTGACAAAAATCATAACTGTTTGTTTCATTAAAATGGTAAAACTGAAAGATACAAAACAGAGATTTTTCTGAAACTAATTTGGATTAAATTGGTTATGTAGTGTAAATTTAAACCATTAATTTTATTTTATATATATATATATATATATATATATATATATATATATATATATATATATATATATATATATATATATAATCTTTACCGTATTTAAACAAAAAAAAGGAATAACAAAGGAAAGAAAAAGAAAAAAATATTTCATTTCCCACATTCTCAATGGATACAAGGGATTATAGATATTTTTAGGCAATATGTAAATAAATTTATGTAAATTTATGTTTTAAAGTTTTGAAAACAAGAATGCAAAACAAAATAACCAAAATAACTCTTTGATTAATCGGAAACTAACTCAAAACCGATGTTTTACAATCTATTCTCATAATCATAAACTCGATTATGGACATGTATATATAGCCTAACATACAAACATGTATTAGACTAGGAAACTTATGACCAACTTGCCATAAACTCAACTTTCCATAAATTAGCTTGTTTGGTCTCCAAGTCCTCATCGACTTAGGATTCCAACAATCACCTCCGAATATCTAAGTCCTTTTAGAGAATTCTTCAATCCCGATCAACATCATATTATCTCTTTTCACCACCCCCGACCTCTTTAATCAAGCTTGTTCCGAGAGCACTTTTCCACCGAACAACAAGACAAGGTCATAGCCACCTTTACCGTCTTCCGTCACCCGCAAAACGAAACGAATCAAAGTCACCCGCTTTGACGTCTTTCCATTCGTTTATTCCGCGCCTCCGGTTAGTCACTCTACCTTAGAACAAGCTCGATCAAGAAAAATCAAGGCTGCTGTTGAGATGCTTCAACCTGCGCTAAAAAACAATACACACCCCTTAAACCAAACCCGGTTCCCGCTGCGTCTGCCCCGCAGCAAAGGGCTACACTTTTCTTAAAACCGACTCTCAAACCGGCACCGTCTTCACCTCGCTCTGATACCAATTAAAGTTTTGAAAACAAGAATGCAAAACAAAATAACCAAAATAATTCTTTAATTAATCGGAAACTAACTCAAAACCGATGTTTTACAATCTGTTCTCATAATCATAAACTCGATTATGGACATGTATATATAGCCTAACATACCAACATGTATTAGACTAGAAAACTTACGACCAACTTGCCATAAACTAAACTTTCCATAAATTAGCTTGTTTCGTCTCCAAGTTCTCATCGACTTAGGATTCCAACATGTTTTTCACATCCATCCGTAGTGAAATTTTGTAGGTTTGGTGAGGATTATAATAAGGTCATAAGTCTAAAATTTAAGTTTAAAAATTTTATTACAGAGAAAAAAAATCAGAATAATATCTTTTACCATTTTTTAAGACTTAAGCAAAAATAAAGAGATTTACCAAAATACCCTTAATTTTAGTAGATGATATATACGGAAATATTGACCATTTGCAAAAATCATATGTGTCCTATGAAAATCGTTGTAGTATTTAAAGTGTTAATCGAGAAAAAAAAAATCATATTTTGTGTGAGTTTTTTGTAGATTCTAATATTGTATTGCAAAAAAACTAAAATATGTACTGCAAAAATCTATTATTTGTACAGTGAATTTAATGGTAGTTTTTATCGGATCTATTTTTCATAGAAAAATATCGTTACATATTTTTTTGTGTCTAATATCATTTTTCTAACTAAAATGTTAGGATGTTACGTTTAACTCCTTGTGTACATAATAAAGGGTCTTTGTGTAGTCTATCATCTTCTAAAGGTGGATCAATTCATCCGAAGAATATACAATCCTTTGTAGGATCATAGACATAAATAACGAGAGACATCACATTACCTGAAAATTTAGTCAACCATAAAAGCTTCTACTTTGATTCTTCAATGTCCAGGATTTCCATCTTCCAACTATGGATCCACAATCATAGTGTTGTAACTCGTCTTATATATTTCCTTGGTTCCTAAACGGTATGCTTAAAACCAGTAAGATGCTCATGGTAGGAATCTTTCGATAGTGAAATAGAAAGGGTTATTTCCATAAAAGATCTTATATTTTGACTTTTTTTCTTTTTAGACCTAGAACTTTTTTATTTTCCAAAAAAAAACCTAGTTTTTACATATTACTTGTTATTTCAGACCCTAGCAGGTCACTAACAGGTAAATTAGATATTTTTTTCATAAAAGACCCTATATTTTATAGTTTTTTTTCCATTTTAGACCTAAAATGTTTTTTTTAAATAAACTCAACTTTAAAATTGGTTATAATCTTCAAGACCAAATATATAAGGTACTTCTTGACTACACCGAAAAAAGAAAGTATACATGTATAAACTAAAAAATGTTATCTAATCTATTATCTTTTGAACGAATATAACCTAGAAGAATTGCAAAATTTTATTTTTGTGTAAAAGATATAATTAAACTTTATCTTGGATATATATTATATTATTAAACCTGATATATTGTTTATAAAAAATGTTATTATTACCGCTAATAAAAAGTTTGATGTTAATTTGATATTTTTTGGTAACATAGATAATACATGGCTAGGAAGATTCTTTTAGCATAATAACAACTTTTTTTATTTGTAGAAAAAAAAAATACATACCACGTAATTTAACAAACTGTATACAAAATAAAGTTTTTTAGTTTGTCTATTATACTTATTTGGTGAGTTTGGACATATTTCCCTCTCTCCCATTTCTATATTATTTTTTTGGTCGAATTTCTTAATCATTTTTTAGAACAGTTAACAAATGTACTCACTATCATACTCCTAAAGCAAAGCCATAGAATATTTTGTAGCATTAGCCCATTATTCATGTGGGGGCATTGAGGGGGGCAAAGTGGGCAGCTGCACATGACCCAATTTTTTTTATTATATATATATATATATATATATATATATATATATATATATATATACATTTATTTAAAAATAAAATACTTATAATAGCGATATGGGTCATTTTTCTCTGACTCGTCCTGAGCATTTGAGGATATATACATCTCCAGGACCGGCCCTACCATTATTGAATAATATTTTATAATTATATCAAATACATACATAAAAATATTAATCCTAAACATTCGTAATAGTTTTGTTTAGATATATCAGATTCAAGTTTAAGACATTCTTAAAAAATGTTAACATCACATATAAATACATAAAACTATATTATGGGAATGAAACCATTTGAGCATAAATTGATGCAAAAGTTAAATCGTTATATGTGTAATAGTTTAAAAAAAATGTTTCATACATAAATAAATACGATGCCAAAAGATGCAAAAGTTAAATCGTTGTCTATTATTTAAACTAAAAGAATATAATTATGTTTTTTGTGCCCTGACGAAATTAAGCTACATGAACTTGTTGTAGTGAATAAATAGCTTTTACAACTACTTTTTTTTTTAAATATACGTGGACAAACAATTGTCCAATCATAAATAAATGTAGGCATAATAATTACATTGTTTAAATCGATGTCTATATTTAAACTAAAAGGATATAATCATGTTTTATACAACTAGTCTTGAAATAAAAAACATTTTAGGTTTAAACTGGAAAAAAATACAAAATATAGAGTCTTTTATGAAATAAAAATACTTAATTTTTCTTTTGGTGACCTGTTAGAGTCTAAAATAACAAGTAACATGTAAAAGTTGAGTCTTTTTTGGAAAAGAAAAAAGTTTTAGGCCTAAAAAGAAAAAAAAATCAAAATATAAGGTTTTTTATGGAAATAATCCATATAGTAGAAAAGGAAACCTAAAACAACGTCTCTTTGATTTTCACGAGAAAACCGAGTCGTATCTATTTGTTAATGTCTTTATGATGTTCTATATCTTCATAATTCTCTCATTCGTGCTAAAAAACGAGTCTATTTTTTTAATCTTTTTTCCATGTCATTATTTATTTTTATTTGGTAAATTATGGACAGCTTATAAACATGGAAATCCACATTAATATGTCAAAAGTGATTTTTTTTTCAAAAAAATGAAAGTGCAAGTGGTTTTTCTAGAAAAGTAAAAATAAAATAAATCATGATTTTTTAGATAAAAATAAAACTTAATGATTTTCGTGAAAAATTTCCATCAAAAAATTAACAAAAATATATACCATGAATAATACTCCATTATAAAAAAGGAGATGTTTATACCTAACATTTTTTTATCCATACATACAAATTTATGTTTTAAAAGAGTTATAGAAGATACATAAAAAATATATCATTGTTGTGTATAGATAAAAAATATACTAATCATTTCTCAAGTGATGCACGTGACCAAATGTCACTTTACTAAAACAATGTTGTTTATTGGAAAAATAGTTTTAAATATTAATAAGAGTTAATTACAGTCTTTGTTGGTGTAGTTTACACATATTTGTAGTTTGAGTCCAAGTTTTCAACAATTAACATGGCTCGTTCTGTGGTTTGTAAAAAATACACATCTACTTCTTTTGGTTGTTAAATACTTGTAAATGACAATATTACCTTCATTTTTTTCTTACATTTTGCATTTAACTAATGTGAACCTAACCCCACCACGTCCACCAACCACCATTCACCATCACTTATAACTCCAAAAATATAGAAAAAATTGAAAAACATTCCTAAAAGATCTTGAAAAAATCCCACTATTTACCACTCTTGAACAAACATCAAAACTAATAATCAATTACCGAAATCCCTTAAAACCAAAAATCAATTACCAAAAACCCAATAAAAAGTTATACACCGTCTCCATCAATATATGTGTCAATCAATTTTGTCTCGATTTCGTGCCTAAATTGCAACTCAAAACCCAAAATTTGCTAAGAAATATTCTAACCCAAAATATACTAAGAAACATTTAGATATAAATATGGTTAAAAAAAGTTCAAACACACATAGTCTCGTCCCTAAATAGCAACATATAATCAGAAGAGATAGGATGGAATT
Organism: Lactuca virosa; assembly: GCF_052849685.1. Lineage (NCBI taxonomy): Eukaryota > Viridiplantae > Streptophyta > Magnoliopsida > Asterales > Asteraceae > Lactuca > Lactuca virosa. The sequence goes on from NC_136432.1 coordinate 84,423,433, forward strand.
TCCAGGTAATAAAGGAAGGGAGGATGTAAAGGGAAAAGGAGGCGGTGAGGCGGGGATGCTAATGACATTGTGATGTAAGGAAGAGGTGAGACGGTGGGGGTTGGAGGTTGTGGTTATCAACATTGTATAATAATCTAAGATCGAAAATGATGTCTTAGTTGCAGTTTATGAGATATCGTCAGAAAAACGATGTCAAGAACGGAAATGGAAGGGAAAGGCGTCGAAAAGACTGATATCTTCTAGGGCTGTTTTTTTTTCAATATTTACGAACATTGTCCTGGATAAGTTATTAGCAATGTTGACATAACAGGAAAAAAAACAAAAATGAGTATAATTGTAATTTTACATACATTTAACATTTGAGGATTAACAAAGATAGTCTTAGGGACGACACATTTAGTTTTTGTATATGTTGGGGTGTCAAACCCAATAAATAATAGGGGTACAAAATGACTCCAAATAAATAGATAATATGCATTAAAAAGTAATACAAAGAAGAATGGTCAATCCTCAAAGATACGGGACAAAAACTTATGTTTTTTTCACAAAGTACAAATTAGTCACAAATAGGGGGATTTTTTTGTAAAATCTAAAAAGACAATTAAAGAACTAATGCGATATAAAAAGATTTAGAAATGTAAAGATTCCAAATCTATGTTTGACTGTCTTTTTAACGTGGTTCAACTAAGAAATGACATTTACTTTTATATATATATATATATATATATATATATATATATATATATATATATATATATATATATATATATATCCAAGTTAATACTTAAAAGTGTTAACAAACTCTAATACTTCTCATTCACTAAATTATTAGATTTAAAACAATCTCTTTAAAACTAACCTAATATTTGAATTTAAGTCTAAATAAGCTCTTAGAAATAAACTAAAATATTGCATTAAGCTTTTCGTGAATGTCCCCAACAACACCCGATCCTCTTCACAAGCTCGGGAGCATAAAGATGCGTGAATGAGATTTACATTAAAATCATTCTATGGAAATCAATTTAATGCCTGTTACTAATTCTAATTCATAAAAAAAATATGGATTTTGCCATTTAGATAACTTGAATGATCTAACCCTAATTCAAATGGCCACTAAGAATCAAAATTAAAATCAAACTCGTTGTTAAAACAAAATCAAATTCACTAAGCTAAACTTAAACATCAATTCATATGATTAAACCACAAACGACAAGTCAAGACATAGAATTGGAAAACCGAAGGTTCTAGCCACACATGACTAGAACAAAATCAACAAGTATATAAATGAAATTAAAGTACTAAATTTGCTTACAACGATGAATAAAAATGTTTCCAAGTGATCTTCTCAAAGTTAATAGCTAAACTCTTCTTCCAAAATCACCCTTGGTCACCTGGAATGAAATATAATGTCCAGAATGGCTAAAAGTCCCCGATTAGGTCGTAAGAGAAAACTGCCAAAATGCAGTTGCGCGTCTGACACGCCTCGTGTCAAAAGTAGCTAAGATGACACGAACCCGTGTGGCTTCAAAGTACGATCCCTTTTTTTGATCCATCTCCAAAAGGCAGTTGCAAAAGTACGCTTTGACACAATCCCATGTCGATTTGTGTTAGGTTGGCATGACCCGTGTCATGAGCAACACGACCCGTGTCAGTATTAAGGAACAAACACACACGACCTATGTGAGACCTTCTATGATTAAAACTCAATTTCTTCATTTTTGCTACGAAAATTCTGAAAATCTTCTCCAGACCCTTTTTAACCATTCTGAATCACCTCCAACCTCTGGAACCACTTGAAATGACACAATGTGGAAATGAAGTGTGCCAAAATTTGTCCAAAAAACAAGTAAAGTGCATGGATTATCATTGAATTGCAAGATAAAAGAGTAAACGAAACATGCTAAAATGGTGCATAAAATGCACCTAACATATCTCCCCAAGCTTAGACCTTTCTTGTCCCCAAGAAAGAGAAAAAAATAAGTACAAAACGGAGAGAAGAAAAGACGAATGTAAAAATCTAAATCCTAACTTTTGGAGAACAATGCAATAAACAAAACAAGACAAAAAGGGATCCAATCCAATTAACCTTATTATGCCATATAGTCAAGAATGTACCTGTCGATATGAGCTTTGGACTTAACACCGTCACTCGATGATTCCGGCTGGGTTGAGTCCTGTAATCACAGTAATGAAGATATATCACTAGTCAAATTCCGGGAGGTGGTCCCGGGATGAAGCATGGACGATGTAGTTAGTATGTGTTCGAGAATAAGGTGATTAGGGTTTTGGATAGAGAGAAGGCGATCCATTCTTCTAGAGAAGAAGGGTCCTTTTATACATGTTGTTCTCTACACATGATCCTAATGGTGTCCTTTGTATTGTCTGGGCCGACAGGACGTGGAGGAGTCTCATTGGTGAATTGTGCACCACTAGTGGTCGTCTACTATTGGTGCAGAATAAATAGATGACAACGCCCTGAGCATTACACTTGTCACTCTGGGAAACGACCAACTGTGTTTTGGCTTATTATAGAGCGGAGATTGTCGCCAGGAACTAGACATGGGCGGGAGGGCGCCAAGCATGAGGGTCCTAGCGCGAGGGCAAGGGCCCGGGTCTGGCGCTAGGACGGAGCGTGACCGTTAGCTGGTTCGTCTTAAAGATAGCAGTTATGTTATCTTTAACGTATTCCTAGTGGGATACATTAACAAGCCCCATAGGATAGTATACGTTAGCGTTGACCGGGCGTAGCTGGGTTGTTCTAGCTTAGATGAAGATACATGTTCGGAGAAGATGGCCCTGACGTCTGCTGCTATAACGGAGCCTTCAGTGCAGGCGGTTTCATCATGGTAACTGTTCGATATTCCCGCTTTGCATTTAAAACTTCCCTTATCAGGGATGGTTTTCCTCTTTACATTTCCCACTCTTCAACTGCTTCTGCCATTTCTTTGCTTCCCATCCCCTCCTTTCTGTTCTTGCTCTAAGAGAAAATGGTGACACAACTAACTGGAATTGAGACAACCTCAAGCGAGTTTGTGGTTTTTCAGACCCGGTTCGGCTTTATGCCTTAACATGGGGTGCAATATCCCAGGAAATGGGCAATTATTTCTCGACCACCGGAGGGCAAGGTCGGAGTCCCCTTTTCGATCTTTGAGGCAGGTCTGAGGCTGCCGACGACTGATTTTTTTGACGAGATTATGCATCAATACGACTTCTCTTGGGATGGCCTGACTCCCAACGCCATCAACAAGATTGTGGGTTTTGAACTAGCCTGTCGATCCCTTGGAGTGTTGCCTCAGTTCTGGGATTTCAAAGCCTATTTCAACTCTTTCACCCAATCTCGCGTTCATACATTTTCTCAAAGGCTAGGCATTCATGCGTTCATGGTTAACCATGAAACACCCACGAAAAACTGGCAAGACAAGTGGTTTTGGGTGAATCACAACCTAGTTGGTTACGGCTACCCCCGAGTGACCGTCTTTTTTGACCAGACGCCTCAATTGTGGGGTGCTATCTTAACCGTGGCGCAGGAGCTGAGGGGTATTTGCTTCAATGGGGAGGACTGGGAAGATCACATCCTAGCCGCAGTAGAAATGAGTGTCGCCTAGAGGGATCGAGGGATGATGCCCCAATACTTTGTGGAGAAGGACGGTAAGGACTTTTTTCCTCCCCCCCCCCCTTAAAAAAAGATATGTTTTTTTTTATAAAATAGATTTACCCGTTTCGTTTACTGCTTATCTTTGTAGGTCATAAGAGGATCTTTTCCTTTGAAATGGTTATGCGGGGAAAATATAATGGCAATCTCCAGTACTGTGAGGTACCCTTGGTGGAGATCCTCTCGCCACCCGTTAGCGCTGATCGATCCATGGCGCTTGGTGCCTCCTAATGTTGAGGGACGAGGGGTCTGCACCCTAGGTTGATCCGGATTTGGTGGATGCAGTCTTTGAGGGTGTTTCTCGTGTGGCCGGGAAACTAACAAGTGATGAATAGCTTGGGTGGACTCCCCACTTGCCGGAGACGTTGGTACCAGTACCATTGGCAAATGTCTTTACAAGAGACGTAATGTGGTCTTATTGTTGGGGGAGTCTGACGTTTTGATTACCATTCACGATGATGACGTTTCATACCTGTCTGAGGGGATGGACACCGAGGAAACAGAACCGCCTCATGAACCAAAACAATAGCCAAAGGATGACACTGAACTTGGTGGTTGTGAGTTTGGGAAAGAGGCAGAGGTTAAAGTCCCAACCTTCTATGGCTTTACTTCGTTTCTTTTGGGAGACAGTGTTGATGCGGGTGCTCCTCCTTCACCTCCAGTGACTTCCAGCGTCTTTCTCCCATAGTGGACTCTTACTCGTGAGTCTCTACTTACGTATCATTTGGTTGCATACAAGTGGAGTTGTCACGCATTCCCTCCGGCCACCATAGAAGTAGTAGAGCTCCTCTCCAATTCCCACATGGCTAATAGCTTGCAGTATGTGACGTCCTAGGTTGCCCCTTATTTGGTCGTTGTGGTCAGGCGTTTGTGTCACGTTAGCTCGGATTTGGTGGACTTTGCTACCATCAAGGCTGAACGTGATGAGCTAAGGGAGAGGGTGTTGGGCATTGAGATCGAGGAGCGTAAATTCGAGGAGAATTACAACTTGTTGCCCAGGGAGTAGGCATCCGTTGAGGAGCATGTGATGGGTTTGGATGTGGAGGTGGAGCGCCTATTGCAGCAAGTGGAGGGCCAACCTTCATCTTGGTGAGATCAATATGGAAGTCCTTCGCCGATTATTCAGCGATTCTGACGCTGAAGAGAGCCAACTCGAAGGTAGCTCCTCCAAAGTTGGGCCCTCCTCCATCCCTCTTGTTAAGTTATCCTTTCTCTCCTGTTTCATGTTTAGGAAACAAATTTGAAAAATATTTGGTTTTCCTTGTAGCCCAACGTGGCCTTTGTTTAAGTCCGGGGAATGTCCGATGAACAATATACTTTTACTGGTGGTGCTTATGTCATGGTCGCTTTTGGTTTAATGCTTCTTTACTTCTCATCCCAGGTGGTTTATGTTGACTATTATGGGTTGGAATTCTTCCCAAAGGTTAGTCTTGGCCTTTGGGGTAGTATGCTTTGTGGTTTTTTTTGCGCCAAAAATTATGAGTGTTTGCCTTAGGAATATATCGAGTGTAATTCCCATTCTCTTGGCAAGTTTTTAGGACCCAAAGTATGCTCTCTTTTGGTTGATGAGAGTTGTTTGTTCTTAGCCATAGTATTTCGGCTTTAGCTTGGGAGCTCGCTTTAGTAAGTCCGGGCCTTGTCCCTCTATAGAGTCATGAGCCTGTATTTTTAGGTCAAGGCTTTGGCTAGCCTTCTCACGTGAACCTTGACTGGTTCATTTTTTTTTATAAAGGTATTCCTTTTTAGTAAGGTTTCGCAATTACCTTTCCAAGACTTTGTTCTAAGTCTTGGGCATAAGAGATTTGCACGTTGTCTAAGTTAAGCCGAGATCGTCAAGTCGAGGCGTTTAGGACTTAGGTATTTTTGTATCACGGGAAATGTTATGATCCTTTAAATCCTTTGTTCATGTGATAGGCAAATGTAATAGTATTTTGAATTATATTGAAACATTTAGGGAAATGATATGAGCCTTTAAAGCCTATGGTTGCGTCCTTGCATCGATTTCGTTCAAGTGATGTGGATGACCAGTTCTTGTTATCACTTGGTAAATGTGCACAACCTCTTATTGAAATGATGCCAAGATTGGATATTAAATAACATTTGAACTATTTTTTTGAAATGGTCAATTTTCATCATTCTATTGATATTAGTTTTGAGATATCAATTTTATCAAATGAGAATAAAAATGACTAAATACTGGCACGAAAGTGCGCCTAAAACTAGAGCTACTTGATGGGGTGTGATTATCTACTTATAATTAGATCACATTGCCCTTGCCATTGGCGTGCCTTGTTCTGCCTTTTCTTCTTGCTCTAAGAGTAAAAGTGGCGCAGATTTTGCACGTTCCAGGTTCGAGGGATGGGCTCCCGTCTTGTGCTTCTAGAACATAAGATCTGTTTCGATGTCTTTCTATAATCTTCCATGGTCCTTCCCAGGTGACGCTTAATTTTCCCTGAGGTTGTGCATGGCTAGATTCGTTCTTCCTCAACACCCATTCTCCTACCATGAAGTTCTTCAGCCGGACACGTCTATTATAGTAATTTTCAGTGCGGGCTTTGTAGGCAGCTTGGCGTAGCTGGGTGGCTTCGTGTTTCTCGTCGAGCGTGTCCAGGTCTTGACTTCGCCCAGTTTCATTGGCATTTGCTTCGATGTCCGTTACTCACATTGATCCTGCCAATATCTCAAGTGGGAGAACTGCTTCTGTGCCATACGTCAAACTGAATGGTGTTTCTCCAGTGCTGGATCTCGAGGTCGTGTGATACGACAAGAGCACCATGTGCAATTCTTCTACCCAAGCCCCTTTAGACCTCATCAGGCGCTTTTTAAGGCCATTGACGATGATCTTGTTTAATATCTCAGTCTGGACATTGGCTTGGGGGTGTGCTACTGAGGTAAACTGACGATGGATTTATTTTTCTTCACACCATTCTTTGAAGGGACTTCCTTCAAATTGAGTGACATTATCACTGATCAGGAACCTTGGAGTGTCAAACCGCATGAGGATGCTTTTCCACATGAATTTTATCATTTGTCTCACTATGACAGAGGTTAGGGGCTCGGCCTCGATCCACTTGGTGAAGTAATCGATAGCGACCAACAAGAATTTAGCTCCACCTGGGGTGATGGGAACTGGACCAACAATGTCTATACCCCATTGGTGAAAGGGCCAGGGGCTGCTGAGACTGGTAAGTGGCACGACAGGTTGGTTTTGGAAAGGAGCGAAAGCCTAACAATCCAAGCACTTTTTGGTGAGCTTGGTTGCGTCCTTATAGATGTCTGGCCAATATACCACAAGACAGAGTATTTTTCCGGTAAGTGCTTGTGCACCCTCGTCTGCTCCAACTTTCCCCACGTGGCTTTCCTCTAGAAGCGAATGTCCTTCATAGTTTGTTACACACTTTAGCCGTGGTTCTAAGTATCCCCTCTTGTATAATTGAGTATCTCTTACAGTGAACTGTGGTGCCTTAATATTTATCCTTGAGCCTCTGTGGGATCATATGGGAGGATCCCATGCAACAAATAACCTATGAAGGGTATGGTCCAATTTTGGCCTGTTGTGATAACGCTGATTTGTTTGTTATCAATGCTTCTTTCAAAGATAATTTCCACCAGGGCCTTCTTGGTTAGGTGATCGAACGATGTCGAGGATAGCTTGTTGAGAGTGTCGGCCCTCACATTTTCTCCCCGGGGGATCTGCTTGATCAAGACCTCTTGAATGATTACGCCAGTTCTCGCACTGTGTTGAGGTACCTTTGCATTCATTGATCCTGGGCCTCGTACATACCATTAATCTAGATGGTAATGAGGAGAGAGTCACTGAGGGCTGCAAGGCATTTAGATCCAACTTCTCGAGCTAGCCGAAGACCTGCTAGAAGTAATTCATATTCGGCCTCATTATTGGAAACCTGGAAGTTGAAACACAAGTCGTATGTGATTTCATCGCCATTAGGGTTCTTAAGGAGTAAGCCTGCTCCCGACCGCTCCTTGCTTGCAGCTCCATCGGTGCGTAATTCCCATATGTTTTGACTTACCTTCAGCTATGAGAGATCTATTAGGAGAACCATAGGTACGTTCTTGAGCGTGTTGAGGATCTCGACTAGGTAGTATGCTAGTGCCTGAGATTTGATGTTGGTGCGTGATCGATAATCTATGTCATGCTCACCTAGCTTAATCACGCACTTTTCTAGATGTCCCGACTTCTCTGGCCTTAATAGGATTTCCTTTATCGGATAGCTAGTCAGAACCTCAATCTTGTGAGCTTGAAAGTAACGTATGAGTCGCCTGGCTACATAGATGAATGTGAGGAATAGATTCTATAATATTGGGTAATTGAGCTCGGGACCCTGTAGTGCTCTACTCAATAAAGTATATTAGCAATTGACTCTTGTCTCCTTTAACAGTTAGCACCGATGATATGGCTTCGCCAGATGTTGCCAGGTACATCTGCAAAGTTTCTCCCGACAAGGGACTCGCCATGGCCGAGAGATGGTGCAGAGCTTCTTTTAGATGTTGTAGAGCTTTGTCGGCCTCTGGTGTCTTTGAATTGGGTTTTGCTAATGCATCCTTTCAAAGTTTGGAAAAGTGGGAGAGCTTTCTTGGCCGACTTGGCGATAAATCTGTTGTTAACCTTCCATTGATCTCTTGCACTCCATTGAGGTTGTGAGGGGTTTTAGAGTCGAGGAACTCCTGTATTTTGGCCTGGTTGGGCGATACTCCCTCATTGTTTATCTGATAACCCAGGAACTGGCCTTCCTCCACCCCGAAAGCGCATTTTCCCAGGTTGAGTTTCATCTACGCCTTCGTCAAGGTTTGATAGGTTTCCTCGATATTGTGGCGCAATGCAGCTTCTTCATGACTTTTGATGACCATATCATTGGTGTATACCTCTACATTCCTACCAATTTGGTTTGCAAAAACTTTTTCCATCAGGCGTTGGTACGTTGCCTCGTCGTTCTTGAGACCGAATGGCAGTTTTCGGTAGCAGAAGGTGCCACGATCGGTATGAAAGGTCGTTTTCTCCTCATCTTCTCTCTTCATCTGGACCTGATGATATCCCTAGTATGCGTCGAGGAAGCACTTGAACCAAAATCATTCCAAGGATTCGACCTTTTGATCTATCTCTGGGATGGGGTAATGATCCTTTGGGCAAGCACTATTCAGATCGGAGTAGTCAATGCACATCCGCCATGATCCATCGTGCTTTTTCACCATCACTGGGTTCGATATCTAGGTAAGGAAAATTGCCTCCCGGAGGATGCCTGCATCCACCAGGTTTTCCACCTCTATACTGATTGCCTTACTTCTATCACCCGCTTGCCTCCTATTTTTTTTTGCTTGATGGGGGTGCTCCCTGGAAGAATGTTCAAGAAATGATCAAAGACCTCGCGATCGACCCCTGTCATATTTGTAGGTTGCCATACGAAGACCTTAAATTGACGCTAAAAGAGGGGGACTAGCTTTAGTTTTGCTTCTTCTGATAGTCTAGCACCTATTCAGACTGTTTGCTCCGGTTAATCCGGGTGAATGATGTGCTTTTCTTTTTGGAAATACTTTGACTTTTTCGGCGCTCACACCAACTCTGGTACCATATAACTATTATTATGCTTTGGTGTTAAGAGCCTTTTCCTTTTCCGTTTTACATGAGTAGCTTCGGGCTACGTGTTCGTGCGTGATTAGATTGCTTTTTAGATTTTTGATGAAAAATAAACAAGTCTAATCTCAAGGCATACGACTCACTTATCGAATCGACTGTTTTTACAAGGTTAGGGTATCTTGGATTGGATCGAGAACAAGACAGAAAATAAAATATTTTTGAATTTTTGAAATTGATGCAAAATGCTTTTTTATTACTGAAAATAAGAAAGGGAAAAACAAGAAAGAAAGTTAAAATCTTTTTGGGGTTTTAAATCTAAAACCATGCAACATGCAATACCTCATACCCCCAAGCTTAATAATAAGTATCGTCGTGCTTGGAGAAGGACGGTACAATCTTCAATGTGTTTATCACGCCTCTTCGGATCATTAGAGTAGTCAGTGATGAAGTCCCCGACACGTGTGTTTTACCATTGGAAGTTAGTAGTGTGGGTTTCAATATGCGTATTCACAGATTGGATGATGGTATGGAGTCTAGTGTATTCTCGATGAAGGTCAACAAAATGATTTATATACATTTGGTGGTAGGGCAGGTAGTCAAAGGTCCCCACACCACTAGATGAACAATTATAGACCGTGTGAGAGGGGTACTGATGCATAGGCACGTCTCCTTGATTGGCTTCTAATTTGTTCCCTTCATTCTCATCATGTTGATTGTTATTCTCCTCACTTCCCTCGAGAAAATTCTGATAAGGTCCAATCAGTATTTCGATTGGAATGGATAACTCAAGCATGTAGGACGATGCACGATTGATGAGAAGAGTGAGAACTGTATCGGTATTGATGCTCCAAAGAAATCCATTCTCTTGTTTCTTTAATATGTGTATGGACTCAAAGGTAGATGTGGTTAAAGATTATCAGTAGAGATTAGAGTGAGATACCTGAAATTAAATCCAACCATATCGGAATATGCAAGAAGGGTGATCAATCCTCTACATTGGATTTGGCCGAAAGACACGTGGCTCACTTTGAGGAACTATTGGCAAATATAAGCACCCATATGTGGTTTGTTGGGTAAGCTGCGAGTCATACAATAAAGCAACCATAATTTGGCTATATTAATAGTGCTCCTTTCAAAGTGTGGGAAGACGATCGAGGCGAGAAGTCGTTGAGCGACACAAAGGACTGGATGGAGAATTCGGGAAGATTTACAAGCCATTTATTTCATCATAGGATACATCGCTTGAGATTTGCGACCAAAATCCTGCAATGTTAAACCCATCAATATGGTTCACATTTGGGTCAAAAGTGTTGTCAATGGGGGCTGTGAGATAAGAACAGATTTGTGTAACATCTAATTATTCAGGTATTCATTTTAACCCTTGAGTTGTGCTTTATTTGCAAGTTTAGTCCCCAATGGCAATTTTGAAATTTCAAAGTCAGCCGGAGTACGCGGGACGTACACCTTCATACGCAGGGGGTACCTGGGTTTACATTAGTACGTTGCGCGTATGCTGGTACGCTGGGCGTATGCATCCAGGGTGCAAACATTAAATTTTAGCATCAGATGAGGGTTTGCACCATGGCATGTGAAACCCTAAAGAATGTTAGTGCATTGTGAAGCTTGTAGAGCCATTTTTGTGCCATTAAGAGCTTTTGAAGTATAAGGAAGAGCATTGAGGTGGTGGTGGTTCACTCAAGGCTTTGAATCCAACATCATCTTCCCCTTGTGCACCTTGTGGAGGTAAAAAATTTCAACCTTCGTGTAGAAATCTTATGGATCTAGTTTCAGCTCAAAGTTGTTCCTTTTTGTCCCAAACTTGGTCTTTGTGAGTAAAAGCTACTCCAAGGCATTTGAGTTGTCCTTTCAGAGGTTTTGAGGGGTGTTAAGTCATAAAGTTGGGTTTTTGGTCATTAGTTTCTCTCCATGCAAGTGCTAGATGGTCTTAATGGGTTAAGAGGCTAGGGTTTTTGGAGTTAAGGTCTTAATATCCATGCTTAACCATAAAGTTGGAAACTTTATGGTTAAGAACACCTTTTGTTGCCTAGATTTGATATTTGGACATGAGTGATTAAGGAATTAAGCACTTAATAAGAGGGGTGGTGAGCAGCCGCGTACGCTGGGCGTACTTAGGGGTATGATGCGTATACGAGGTCAGCTCCCCGATCCTTGGTCAACTGCGAAGTACGCCCCTCATAGTGACTGAGTCAACCCGGTTGACTTGGTTGACTTTGACCGAATTTTCCAGGGTTTGACCTAGAGGTATTTTAGGTATTTTTGCCTATAACTTGAGTTTTTATTATTGAATTTATTAAGGTGATTGGTAGAGTTGATCTTGGAGCAGTGTGCTATTCAGTTTGCTTATCTGTCTGTGAGGTGAGTTTCCTCACTGGATCCATGGGTCGAAGGCACCAATTCTTTCCCATTGCTTATTGTGTAGAATGTTAGATGCCTTGTGATAATTATATGGAAGACCAGGATCTGGCCCTGACAGTTGCATGAAAGACCAGGGTCTGGCCCGTGACAGTTATATGAAAGAACAAGATCTGGCCCCTGACATTTGTATGCAAGACCGGGATTTGGCCCCCGGAACTGAACGGAAAGACCATGGTTTGGCCCATGGAAAGAAATGATTGTATGACTATGATTTGGCTCATAGTATTTATCTTCTTTCATGTGTGGTATGTGATACTTGAGGGAACTCACTAAGCTTTATGCTTACATGTTTATAGTTTCAGGTACTTCTGATTGGAAAAGGAAGGGCCCGATGTGATGGCACATCATCCTCCCCTCATGGTTTCCGCATTTGAAATAATTTGTACTATGATGTTTTGATACTATGACTTGATATAGGTTTTGAACAATTAATAAATGTTGTGGTCGATCTTTAAATGCAAATTTTTATCACTATTTTCAGGACGTTACAAGTTGGTATCAAAGCCTTGGTTTGAGGGATTCGGGCACACTTTTGGGTGTGTATGAACTCAAACTGAGGAAATGATAATTTTCTTAAGAAAATAAAATTTAAACTCCTAAAAAGGTTTTATCAAAAGAAGGGGGTGTGATGCATGCGATCAGCCGAGCTCAAGTAAGTGGTTCCCAAATTACCCATACTTATGTGTTATGATTAGTATGCTTGATATGAAAAACTGCATGCTGGATTAGGGCTAAGCATACCTTCAGGAATCATATGATAGAATTGGCTGATTTATGTGATGCCTTATAGCCTAGTAGAACTTGATGCTATATATTACTTAGGATTGATATCGACTCAGTTATTTGCTAAGTGTATGCTTTCAAAGTTGTATACGATTAGAATTGTATAGCTCTAGAATAATCGATTTAGCCTCATTTCATGTTCCTTGTTTGGTTGTGGACTTAGGGTAAAATCTTCATTTGACTGTCTGTGTTATCCTATTTTGTGTACGACTTGCATGCATACGACAACAAACAGTGTTGATTGAGGTTATTAGTGTTGCTAGTGGAGAGAGTTGAGATTTCCTAGGAGAGTCTAGGATATGTATGATGTATGGCATAGGATTTTTATGTGGTTGTAGTGTGGTGACTTAGAGGAATTGGATTTGACCTTGAGAAAGGTACCAGTAGGTGTGGGAGGTAGTATTGGGCCCGTACTACTAGAAGCACATGACTTGTACCTAAGACTAGTGCATATCCGGAAACTCTAAGGAGGCTTGTGTAGAGGAGTCCCCTCGAGCCCTTTGCTGATTGTTTTTATGTTTTGTTTCAGTTTGAGGATGGTGATGACTACTCGAGGAGGCTCGGGTTCTTGTTCAGATTAAGGTTCTGGTTCGGGCTCGGGTTCAGGTGTTGAGCCAATTGATGAGAGGCTGCGCGAGTTCATTTCGGCCGAGGTTATTCGCGGTATCCTGGATGCTACCCCTGTGTTGTTAGGTACCATCAAGTAGGGGATTATGGAGTTGATGGATGAGAGGCTTAGGTCTTTTCGAGTCGAGATTATTGCGGGTCAGATTGGAGATCGAGCTCCTTTATTCCGGGAGTTGAAGGACGGTGGAGCTCCTTAGTTCTTTGGGGCTAAGGACCCCATCGCTAGCCGTCGCTAGATCGCTGACATGTGAATGCTCAGCGGACGAGATTTTTCCCGGAGGGGGCAAGGGTGGGATTTTCATCCTGCCTGCTGAGACACAGGGCGCGAGACTGGTGGGAGGAGGTTACCCGAGCTGTAGTGTCAGTGGCAGTGGTAGTGATGACCTGGGAGGATTTTTTTTCAGAGATTCCACAGGGAGTTTGCACCGGCTATCGAGGTGTAACAGTTGGCTAGGGAGTCCCAGGACCTTCGCCAGACTACTGATACTGTGGCGGAGATTACCGCCAAATTCAGGGAGAGAGCATTGTTGCTCCCGCAGTATGCTGCAGATGAGGAGATGAGGAAGACGAGATATCATGACATGCTGAGGGAGGATATCAGAGAGTTTGTGAGCTTTTCAGGGTGCAAGACCCTGGATGATATGATCGAGAAGGCCCGCGAGCGGGAGTTGAGTTGGAGCTCCGGTCGAAGCGGAAGACGGAGTAGGTACAGACAGCAGTGGGCCAGACTAAGAGACCCAAGACCTCTGATGCTCACACGAGAGGCCAGTATGGTCGGGGTCATTGCGACAAGCCGCATAGTCGGGCTTGCCGATCAGCAGGTTCAGGATGTTTTAGATGTGGCCAGTCGGGCCACGTGAGCAGGGATTGCCCCAAGAGGGCTCTGATTTGCTTCCACTGAAATCAGACCGGCCATAAAAGGTCGATTGTTTGAGATTGTATGGGGGAGCTGTGGCAGCGCTTGCATCAACCACTTTGAGGATTACTGATGGCCTCTAGGGCAAAGCGAGGGCTCTTGTAGTGAAGAGCAGGGCATTTCAGTTGACAATCGATGAGGCCCGTGCAGCGCCGGATGTGGTTATTGGTATGTGTCTTATTTCCATCTCTTATTGTTTTCTGGTTTATGCTTATAATTATTTTGATCTTGTATAAGGACCTCTTTGGTTAACGGTTTTCTGCTTATGTTCTGTTTGATTTGGGGGCTACCCGATCCTTTGTATCTCTTGCACTCAGCACGAAGTTCCAAGATGCTCCGGTGACTTTGGATTCCTCTCTGGAAGGTGAGATTGTAGATGGCCGCACTGTGAGCCCTTCAAGAATTCACCAGGAATGTTTCCTGAACCTATTTAGTGAGAGATTCTCTATTGATTTGGTGTCGATTCCCTTGAGAGGATCGAAGGTTATCATCCGGATGGACTTATGGGCCCCAATGGGGTCATGATTGATTGCGAGTGGCAGCTAGTGAGAGTTCGAACCCCAAGTGAGCCAACTCTCTGTTCAGATACGAGGGACAAGAGATATCTACATTAGGTTTGTTCTAGGTTCCTAGCTTATGTTGCAGACACACGGGTTGAGGGCGTGTCAGAGTTGAGAGGGGTGCCCATTGTTTGGTATTTCCCTGATGTACTCCCCGAGAATTTACCAAGAGTGCCTCCTGAGAGGCAGGTTGAGTTTCAGATTGATTTGGTACCCGATGCGGATACAATAGCCAAGGCGCCATATCACCTGGCGCCACCTAAGATGCAGGAGTTGTCTACGCAGCTTCAAGAGCTGCTAGACAAGCGTTTTATTCGGCCGAGCAGTTCTCCGTGGGGAGCACCGATTCTGTTTGTGAATAATAAAGATGGTTCACATAGAATGTGCATTGATTACCGGGAGTTGAATAAGCTAGCGGTGAAGAACCGTTACCTGCTTCTGAGGGTTGGTGATTTGTTTGATCAGCTTCAGGGTGCATCTTGGTTTTCTAAGATTAATTTCCGATCAGGGTACCATCAGATGAGGGTGATGGATGATGATATACATAATACAACCCTCAGAAGTTGTTATGGTCATTATGAGTTCATGGTGATGCCATTCGGTCTCACCAATGCACCAGCAACATTCATGGATCTCATGAACCGGGTCTGCAGGCCGATGTTGGATCGGTCTGTGATTGTATTCATTGATAATATTCTGGTCTACTCTAAGACCAAGGAGTAGCATGAGGATCATTTGCAAGAGGTGTTGGAGACCTTGAGGAGGAGAGGCGTTATGCCAAATTCTGCAAATGTGAGTTCTGGTTGCGCGAGGTGCACTTTCTGGGGCACATCGTAAACCAGAAGGGTATCTTGGTTGATCCGGCCAAGATCGAGGCCGTGATGCGATGGGAGGTTTCGAGGACCACATCTGAGATTCGGATTTTCTTAGCTCTCGTAGGGTATTATCGTAGATTTATCCAGGATTTCTCCAAGATTGCAGTGCCTTTGACCCGTTTGACAAAGAAGAATGTGACTTTTCGTTGGGGGCCTGATCAACAGTTGGATTTTGAGACTCTAAGGCAGATATTGTGTGAGGCCGCAATTCTCGCGCTCCCTGATGGTTTGGATGATTTCGTGGTCTATTGCAATGCCTTTATTTCGGGGTTGGGAGCGGTTCTTAAGCAGAAGGGTCACGTGATTGTTTACGCTTCGAGGCAGCTGAAGCCTCATGAAGCAAAGTACCCTATGCATGATTTGGATCTAGGGGTCATGGTGTTTGCCCTCAAGATCTGGAGACACTATCTTTATGGGGTCCGATGTACTATCTACACCGACCACAAGAGTTTGAGGTATTTGATGGACCAACCGAATCTGAATATGCGGCAACGGAGATGGTTGGACGTGGTAAAGGATTATGATTCTGAGATCCTATACCACCCTGGGAAGACCAATGTGGTGGCTAATGCTTTGAGTCACAAGGCGGCGAGTTCTTCTATCAGAGATATTTTCTTGAGGATGGTTGTCACATCGTCTTTGTTGGATTTGATCAAGGAAGCTCAGGTAGAGGGTTTGAAAAAGGAGAATAGGAATGTCGAGCGGATCAGGGGACATATTCCCTTGTTTTTTAGGGACAACCGAGGGTTGTTGACTCAGTGTGGTAGAGTTTGGGTTCCGACATCAGGTGGGGTGAGACAGACGGTTTTAGAGGAGGAGCATAAGTCAAAGTTTTCCATCCACCCAGGGGCCACGAAGATGTACATGGATTTGAGGTAGAGTTATTGGTGGACCTGTATGAAGAGGGACATAGTTTGGTTTGTTGAGCGATACTTGACTTGTAGGAAAGTCAAGGCTGAGCATCAGAGACTCCACGACAAGATGAAAACCTTACCCATTCCCATGTGGAAATGGGAGGAGATCACCATGGATTTCATCACAAAATTGCCAAAGACGACACATGGTGTTGATTCTATCTGGGTCATTGTGGAAACTCTGACCAAGAGTGTGCATTTCATACCGATTGCCGAGAGCATATCCGCAGAGAAGCTAGCTGACATTTATGTCTGGGAGGTGGTAGTTTGGCACGAGGTGCCAGTCTCAGTGGTTTCGGACCAGGATGTTCGTTTCACCTCCAGGTTTTGGAGGACGTTTTATGAGGAGTTGGGTACTTAGTTGCATTTTAGTACACAATACCACCCTCAGACCGATGGCCAGAGCGAGCGAACGATTCAGACGCTCGAGGATATGCTCCGGGCTTGTGTGTTGGATTTTGGAGGGAGTTGGGATACTTACCTTCCATTGGACGAGTTCTCCTACAACAATAGTTATCATGCCAGTATTAACCGACTACCATTTGAGATGTTGTATGGAAGAAGGTGCATGAGCTTGGTTTGCTGGGGGGAGGTCGGGCATGGAATCATGGGAAATACAAAGGTGGTACTCAAGAATACTGGGTTGATCCAGCAGGTGCGCGATAGGTTGCGAGTCGTGCAAAGCCATAAAATGATTTATGCCGATCGGCAGTGTTCGGACCTCGAGTTACAGGTAGGAGACTTGGTGCTTCTGAAGGTGTCACCCTGGAAAGGTGTCATTCGATTTCGGAAGCGAGGAAAACTGGGCCCCAGATTCATTGGACCTTTCAACATTTCGGTCTGGGTGGGCAAGGTTGGATACATGCTCGATTTGTCTGATGAGCTCACCCAGATCCATAACACCTTCCAAGTGTCTCAGCTTCAGAAGTGTGTGGCCGATGAGTCCGTAGTTGTTCCTCAGGATGATATTCAGGTCGATGATCGCCTGAGCTATGTGGAGAGGCCGGTGGTGATATTAGAACTAAATATGAAGGCTCTGCGAAACAAGGAAGCGTCACTAGTCAAGGTCCAGTGGCAACATCAGAAGGGTTCCGAATGGACATGCGATCCTGAGGCGGAAATACGAGAGCACTACCCTGATTTATTCGTAGCAGCGGACTTCGAGGACAAAGTCCAGTTCAAGTGGGGGAGAGTTGTAACATCTCATTATTCAGGTATTCAGTTTAACCCTTGAGTTGTGCTTTATTTGCAAGTTTAGTCCCCAATGGCAATTTCGTAATTTCAGAGTCAGCCGGAGTACGCGGTGCTTACACCTTCAAACTCAGGGCGTAACTGGGTTCACATTAGTACGCTGGGCATACGCAGCCAAGGTACAAACCCTAAGTTTTAGGGTTTGGAACCTATTTTAACAGATTTATGGCCTCATGCACCTTATTATCTTCAGCCTCTTTCCTCATTTGGAAACCCTAAATAGTGTTAGTGCACTGTGAAGATTGTAGAGCCATTTTTGGTGCCATTTGGAGCTTTTGAAGTAGAAGGAAGATCATTGAGGTGGTGGTGGTTCACTCAAGGCTTTGGATCTGGCATATTGTTCCCCTTGTGCACCTTGTGGACGTAAAAAGTTTCAACCTTGGTGTAGAAATCTTATGGATCTAGTTTTAGCTCAAAGTTGTTCCTTTTTGTCCCAAACTTGGTCTTTGTGAGTAGAAGGTACTCCAAGGCATTTGAGTTGTCCTTTCAGAGGTTTTGAGGGGTGTTAAGTCATAAAGTTGGGTTGTTGGTCCATAGTTTCTCTCCATGCAAGTACTAGATGGTCTTAATGGGTTAAGAGGCTAGGGTGTTTGGAGTTAAGGTCTTAATAGCCATGCTTAACCATAAAGTTGGAAACTTTATGGTTAAGAACACCTTTTTTTGCCTAGATCTGAAATTTGGATGAGAGTGCTTAAGGAATTAAGCACTTAATAAGAAGGGTGGTGAGCAGCCGTGTACGTTGGGCATACCGAGGGGTACGCTGCACATACGAGGTCAGTTCCCTGATCCTCGGTCAACTGCGAAGTACGCCCCGCGTACACAATAAGTACGCCCCACATACTAATTGAGTCAACCTGGTTGACTCGGTTGACTTTTATAAAATCCCGATGTTACGGTACTTCTAATCTTGGGCTTTATGATTTTAGTACATTGGATTTTGGTCCACAAGTTGACAAATGGTGAAAAGGACCCAATGTGGCTTTTGGTGGATTTTGGGCTGGATGAGTACGCCATGCGTACGTGGGTGTACGGTAAGCGTACTAAGGTGTGCCTTAGTACACTAGGCGTATCCTTCGTATGATGGGCGTACGGGTACGTGGGTGTACGGTAAGCGTACTAAGGTGTGCCTTAGTACACTAGGCGTATCCTTCGTATGATGGGCGTACGGGGGTGGCATGCAAACCCTAATTTCGGGGTCTTGGCTCATATTTAAGAATCTTTATGGAAATAAACCCTATTCTTATCCAACCTATTTCATAGATTTCGACCCTCAAGCAACCATAGAGTAAAAAAAAAGCCAATTTGTGAGCCTTTAAGAGAGTTTGGTCTGGTTTTGAAGAAAGAAGAAGTTGGTGTGAAGACCTTGGAGTGGAGTGCATTGTAGATCTTGGATTTCTAGCTTGTTTGCAACCTCAAAAAGGTATATAGCTTGCATCGTTTCCACTCCATCTTGTAGATCTAGGTTTTTGGTCTTTAAAGTCTCTTTTTGGTCCGAAAATGATGATCCTTGAACAAAGCATGTTCTTGACCAATTAAGTCGTCCTTTCAGACGTTTGAAAGGGTCTTGAGTCATAGAAATGGGTTCCAAATGGTTAGTTTTGCTCCATGAATCATGTAGAAGGTCTTAATGGATTAAGACCTTGAGTTAAGCACTTATTATACATGCTAAGGCATAAAGTCGGAGACTTTATGACTCCTAGGAGGATTTTAGCCATGGATCTGCAATTTAGACGTAAGAGCTTTCGCCATTAAGCTCTTAATGGAAGTTTTTGGGTTCTGGGAGTACGCCCTGCGTACGAGGTAAACCACCCTGATGGTGGTCAACATGTGTGGACTTGAGTACGCCCAACGTACCTCTGGTGTACGCCCGACGTACTCACTCCGAGTCAATTTGGCTGAGTTGGCTCGATTGGGTTGACTCAGCTGGGTTGAATCAGTTGACTTAGTTGGTTGACCAAGTTTGACCTTTATATCATTTTGGGTATTTTGGCATTTTGATTGAGATTGGTCATTTGGTTGGAATGGGAGGCGGTTGGAGCTGAGATTCAGAGTCGAGACCTCATCAGCTTTTGTTCAGTTTGCGAGGTGAGTTTTCCTCATTGTACTTGCAGGTCAAAGGCACCAAGGCCGGCCCATTGGTTTGATATTCTCTGATATGCTGAGTATGGAATAGATATGCGTGATTATGCTAGTTATTGATATGCTAGTCTGGTAGATCTGTAGGACTACCTGTGATTCTGTTTGCATGATTATATGTACATGTTATTACCTAGTATATGTCTACATAATGTGTTGGGTTGAGGTTGTACTGCTCTGTGCGGTAGCCAACAAACCCTGGAGCATTCCAGATATGAGTTGCGGGCTGGGTAGGGCATTCCAGACTCATACTGAGGGCTCATGAGCATTCTAGATACGAGATGAGGACTGGGCGAAATGTCATACTCGTACTAAGGGCTTGATGGTATTTCAGTCTGATGATTGATCATTGTCAAGGAGCAAGCAATACATAAGTTTTAGGCCCATGGGAAAGCCAGACTTATGTTGTGGGCTTAGGGGTAATCCAGTCTTTTAGCTGTGGACCTATTGCATGCTGTTATTGTATATGTTATTTGGTTATGTGTTGGTATTTTGGAGAAACTCAGTAAGCATTGGCTTACAGTTTTGGGTTATGTTTTAGGTACTTCGGTTGACCGCGGAAAGGCGAAGGCATGGCCGTACACATCCTTTGTTTATGATCTATGACTTTGGGGAAACTCTAATGTCGGAAATGTTTTGAAAACTACTTTGTAAACACTTTATGGTTTTGGGTTGTAATTAAAAAGTTTAAATTTATCCCGATTTTTATGGATGTTAAAACTTTGACTGGATTTTCTAGGGTTTGGCCAACGGGTAATTTAGGTATTTTGGCCTATAAGCTGAGTTTGTGTTATTAAATTTATTAAGGTGATTGGTAGAGTTCATCTCGGAGCTGCGTGTTATTCAATTTGCTTATCCATATGTGAGGTGAGTTTCCTCACTGGATTAATGGGTCGAAGGCACCAATTTCGGCCCATTGCTTATTGTGTAGAATGCTAGATGCATTGTGATAACAATATGGAAGACTGGGATTTGGCCCCTGGCATTTGTATGCAAGTCCGGGATTTGGCCCCTGGCACTGAATGGAAAGACCATGGTTTGGCTCATGACAGGAAATGATTATATGACTATCATTTGGCCCATAATATTTATCTTCTTTCATGTGTGGTATGTGGTAATTGAGGGAACTCACTAAGCTTTATGCTTACAGTTTACGTTTATAGTTTTAGGTACTTCTGATTGGAAAGGGAAGGGTCCGACGTGATGACACAACATCCTCCCCTCATGGTTTCCGTGTATGAAATAATTTATACTCTGATGTTTTGATACTATGTCTTGATATGGGTTTTGAAAAATTAATGAATGTTGTGGTCGATCTTTAAATGAAAAATTGTATCACTATTTTCGAGACGTTACAAGTTGGTATCAGAGCCTTGGTTTGAGGGATTCAGGCACACTTTCGGGTGTTTTAGAACTAAAACTGAGGAAATGATAATTTTCTTAAGAAAATGAAATTTAAACTCCTAAAAAGGTTTTATCAAAAGAAGGGGGATGTGATGTATGCGATCAGTCGAGCTCAAGTAAGTGATTCCCAAATTACCCATACTTATGTGTTATGATTAGTATGCTTGATATGAAAAACTGCATGTTACATTAGGGCTAAGGATACCTTTAGGAACCATATGATAGAATTGCCTGATTTTGTGATGCCTTATAGCCTAGTAGAACTTGATGCTATGTATTACTTGGGATTGATATCGACTCAATTATTTGCTAAGTGTATGCTTTCAAAGTTGTATTCGATTAGGAATGCATAGCCCTAGAATGATCTATTTAGCCTCATTTTATGTTCCTTGTTTGGTTGTCGACTTAGGGTAGAATATTCATTTGACAGTCTATGTGATCCTATTTTGCGTACAACTTGCATGCATATGGCAACCAATGGAGTTGATTGAGGTTCTTAGTGTTGCGAATGGTGAGAGTTGAGATTTCCTAGGAGAGTTTAGGATATGCATGTTGTATGGCATAGGATTGGTATGTGGTGACTTAGAGGAATTCGATTTGACCTTGAGGAAGGTACTGGTATGTGTGGAAGGTAGTATTGGGCCCGTACTACTGGAAGCACAGGACCTGTACATGAGACTAGTGCAGATCCGGAAAATCTAAGGAGGCTTGTGTAGAGGAGTCCCCTCGAGTCCTTTGCTGATTGTTTTTATGTTGTATTTCAGTTTGAGAATGGTGATGATTACTCGAGGAGGCTCATATTCTGGTTCGGGTTCGGGTTCTGGTTCAGGCTCGGGTTCAGGTGCTGAGCCAATTGATGAAAGGCTGCACGAGTTCATTCCGTCCGAGGTTACTCGCGGTAACCTGGATGCTACCCCTGTGTTGTTCGGTTCCATTAAGAACAGAAGTATTGAGTTGATGGATGAGAGTCTTAGGTCTTTTAGAGCCGAGATTATTGCGAGTCAGATTGGAGCTCGAGCTCCCTCATTCCGGAGTACAAGGCCCGTGGAGCTCCTGAGTTCTATTAGGATAAGGACCCCATCGCTAGCCGCCGATGGATCGCTGACATGGAGAATGCTCAGTGGACGAGCTTTTGCTCGGAGGGGGAAATGTGAGATTTTCATCCTGCCTGCTGAGAGATAGGGCACGAGACTGGTGGGAGGAGGTTGCCCGAGCAATAGGGTCAGCGACCGTGGCAGTGATGACCTGTGAGGATTTTGTTCAAAGATGAAACAGGGAGTTTGCACCAGCTATTGAGGTGAAACAGATGGCGAGGGAGTTCCAGGACCTTCGCCAGACTACTGAGATAATGGCGGAGATTACCGCTAAATTCAGGGAGAGAGCATTGTTGGTACCATGGTACGCTGCAGATGAGGAGATGAGGAAGACGAGATATCATGACATGCTGAGGAAGGATATCATAGAGTTTGTGAGTTTTTCTAGGTGCAAGACCCTGAATGATATGATCGAGAAGGCCCATGAGCGGGAGATTGAGTTGGAGCTCCGGTCGAAGCGGAAGCCGGAGCAGGTACAGACAGCAGTGGGCCAGACTAAGAGGCCCAAGACCTCTGATGCTCACACGAGAGGCAAACAGGGTCGGGGTCGTTGCAGCAAGCCGCACAGTGGGGCTTGCCGATAAGCAAGTTCAAGATGTTTTAGCTGTGGCCAGTCGGGCTACGTGAGCAAGCATTGCCCCAAGAGGGCTCTGATTTGCTTCCATTGCAATCAGATCGACCATAAAAAGGTCGATTGTCTGAGATTGTCCGGGGGAGCAGTGGCGGTGCCTGCGCCAGCCACCTTGAGGATTACTGATGGCCGCCAGGGAAAGGCGAAAGCTTCTGTGAAGATGAGAAGGGTGTTTCAGTTTCCGACCGATGAGGCTCGTGCAGTGCTAGATGTGGTTACTGGTATGTGTCTTATATCCATCTCTTATTATTTTTGTGGTTTATGCTTATGATTACTTTGATCTTGTACAAGGACTTTTTTAGTCAATGTTTTGTCCGCTCATGTTCTGTTTGATTTGGGGGACTGATGTTAATACGCGAGGACTCGTATGTATAGTTAGAAACTTATTTCACCAAGTAGGGTATTTAGAAGGTAATAGATATAAAAGACTTTTTAGAGCGCTGGAAGGTTCGGGTCATTGAAATTTTATATTCTTTTTATACACTTTCTTGAATTTGGAATTTGGTTCTAGTTGTGTAATTACAAAATGTAAGACCGGTTGCGAGTTCCAAAGGCTAACCTATAACTATTATAATGCTTTGGTGTTGAGAGCCTTTTCATTTTCCATTTTACATGAGTAGCTTCGGGCTACGTATTCGTGTGTGATTAGATTGCTTTTTAGAATTTTGATGAAAAATGAACAAGTCTAATCTCAAGGCATACGACTCACTTATCGACTTTGTCACACCCCAATCCAGAACGGCGGAAACGTTCGGGGGCGGAGGACGTCATGTTCAGTATCATAACAATGCGCAATAGTAAAACAAGCAACAACATCATCCATTGCATTAATAATATAATTTAATACAAGTGTGTTCTGAGTAAAGTTTGAATGACACCAAAATACGAATCAAAATAAAAGACGAGTCTTGAAAAAGCTCCATCTTCTCAAAACCTAGTCATCGGTACCTGTCTACTGGTGACTTGAGAATACAAGTTATTTTGAAATAGTAGATCAGCATTAAAGCTGGTGAGTTCATAAGTATATTAGTGTCAAATGTTTGCATTACTTTGATGAAAATGTTTGTAAGTGTTTGATGTAAATGTTTGTAAGTGTTTGATGAAAATGTTTGTATACTTCCTAGAAAATCCTACATTTTCTACTAAATTGGAAAGTAGTCTACTACCAAGATACGAATCAAAATAAAAGACGAGTCTTGAAAAAGCTCTGTCTTCTCAAAATGTAATGACGTAAATTTTAAAACAATTTTTTATTTTTCAAACACAATAAAACTCATATAATATTCTCAAAATCTCATGTGTATCAAATGTCATCACAATAAAACATATCCCAGAATCTCAAAAAACATAATCCCCTGCCAGTGTGCACAAATCATGTCGGCGCCTTCCCGCGATCCTCGCTAGTACCTGAAACACATATCACATAACACGGTAAGCATAAATGCTTAGTGAGTTCCCCAAAATACCACATACAACACATAAGCCACTCGAGGCTATAACTCGATAAGACCCCCTGGTCAATGTGTCTCGGCGGGACCCTCCAGTCCCGTAGCTCGTTGGACCCTCCGGTCCGGTCTAGCTCGTTGGACCCTCTGGTCTGGTCTAAATCGTTGGACCCTCCGGTCCGATCTAAATATCACATAGCATACATAAATCACAATACACATAATCTCAAGCAAACACATAACACATAAGACCCTCCAGTCTGCATATGGATACCACTCTAGGTAATGTATAGTGAGAAGACTCACCTCGGGTAATCTCGGAAAGTCCCAAACTCGAAATACTGATCTAGCCACCGCCTAATCACATAAAGTAATTTACCTCTAATTAACAACGATTCTCAAAGGCTAGACTAATCCCTTCCTATAATCTCACAGAAGGGAAAAGACCATTTTACCCCTCCAATGATCCAAATGTCTATTTGTTGACCAAACCCTAAAAGTCAACGAAATTCATCTCCAGTAAACGGTCCAACTTTGACCCGACTCGTCGGGTGCACTCGGGTGACTCGGCGAGTCCATGCGTGTCCTCTGAATCCTCATAAGGCCTCACTCGACTCGTCGAGTTAACCTTTCACTCGACGGGTTACCATTGATCATGAATCGCGGGGCAACCCGATCCGACTCGTCGAGTCATCTTATGGACTCGGCGAGTTTCCTCCATGGCAACACTCATTTGACCTTCTGAGGTCAGATCTGTTTCTCTAACTTATAGATCTGTCCTTCTAACACCCAAAAATCACGTAAAGGTCTGAACTTGGTGTCCATGCATGGTGTATCTTGCATTATATACCATAGAAACCCCATTAATGCTTCCTAGCTTCAAAACCCTATGATTACTCGACTAAAGCTTCATACTTTCTGGCTCTCTGGACCTAGAAAGGTCCAGATCTATAACACAACTAGGAAGAGGGATTTGATGCATTCAAGATCCCAAAAATGAAGTGATTCAAGCCCTAACCCCAAAAATGGAATCTACACAATAGGGAAGAAGAGGGGTTCGATTTGGTACCTCAGAATGAAGCTCCTTGCTTGACTAACTCAGAACAACAACCTCCTCTGGTCCTTCTTGCTGGAGCTCTTCTTCCCCTTTGCAAAATCACACCAAATAGCTCAAGATAGCTCTTCCTCTCACTCTACACACTCAAACTCGCTAGGGTTCTCTCTTCTGGAAAGGTAGCCGCAATTGAAGGCCATAAGTGCCTTTAAATAGGGCTCAAGCCCAAAGATTTAGGGTTTCTGCCAACAACGCGGACTCGTCGAGTCGACTCTCCGACTCGTCGAGTCCATTCATTAATATGAGTCATCAGTCGTGATCCTACTCGACGAGTTTAGGCGTCAACTCGTCGAGTCCCTCTTCTCATCTCAAAAACAAATATTTAAATTATGATACCTGGAAATCCGGATGTTACAATTCTCCCCCACTAGATTCAGACTTCGCCCTCGAAGTCTTACTCTGCAAACAACTCTGGATGCTGCTCCCGCATCTCTGCCTCCGGCTCCCAAGTCAGCTCGAACCCTCTCCGATGTTGCCACTGGACCTGAACAAGAGGCACCTCCTTGTTCCTTAGAACCTTGATCTTCCGATCCAAGATCGCGATCGGCCTCTCAATGTAATTCAGTCTCGCATCCACCTGAATATCCTCTAGCGGCACTACTGCCGTCTCATCGGCTATACACTTCCTCAACTGGGATACGTGGAAGCTATCATGAATCTGGCTCAACTCCGCAGGTAGCTCTAAACGGTATGCTACCTTGCCCACTCTGGCGATCACCCTGAAAGGACCAATGTATCGGGGCCCAGTTTGCCCCTCTTCTTGAATCGGATCACTCCTTTCTAAGGAGATACCTTCAGGAGTACGAAATCTCCAACCTGGAACTCGAGCTCGGATCGCTGCCTGTCCGCATAACTCTTCTGGCGGCTCTGGGCTGTCATCAACCTCTGTCTGACCTGCTGTATTTGCTCAGTCGTTTTAAGCACTATCTCAGTGCTACCCATCACTCGCTGCCCTACCTCCCCCCAACAGATGGCAGTTCGACACCTCCTCCCATATAAACGCTCAAAGGGAGGCATACCTATACTCGAATGGTGGCTGTTGTTGTAAGAAAACTCAGCCAAAGGTAGGTATGTGTCCCAACTTCCCCCGAAGTCCATAACACATGGTTGAAGCATGTCCTCGAGCGTCTGAATCGTCCGCTCACTCTGTCCATCCGTCTGTGGGTGGTAAGCAGTATTGAAGTGCAATCTCGTACCCAACTCCTCATGGAACTTCTTCCAGAACCTGGAAGTGAAACGTACATCCCGGTGTGGCACAATCGAGATCAGCACTCCATGCTGCGACACCTCCTCCCTTACATATATCTCTACCAGCCTCTCTGCAGAAGAGCTCTCACTGATAGTAAGGAAGTGAGCGCTCTTCGTCAGCCGATCCACAATCACCCAAATTGCATCAACACCTCTCGCGGTCCTCGGCAATTTGGTGATAAAATCCATAGAAATCTGTTCCCACTTCCACTGGTGAACCTCTAAATGGTGAGCCCAAAAGGCATCACCACGAACTCGTAATGCCCATAACGAGTCCTGAACGCCGTCTTCTGGATATCCTCATCACGCACCCTCATCTGGTGATATCCAGACCTCAAGTCTATCTTGGAAAACCAAGACGCTCCCTGCAACTGATCGAACAGATCATCGATCCTCGGTAGTGGATAACGGTTCTTGACCGTCAACTTGTTCAACTCCCGGTAATCAATGCACATCCAGTGTGAACCATCCTTTTTCTTGACAAAAAGGATCGACGCTCCCCATGGCGAGCTACTCGGTCGGATGAATCCCTTCCCCAACAGCTCCTGAAGCTGCGAGGATAACTCATGCATCTCCAGTGGCGCAAGACGATAGGGTGCCTTGGCAATAGGCGCCGCCCCCGGAACCAAATCGATGCGAAACTCCACCTGCCTCTCGGGAGGCACACCCGACAACTCCTCGGGGAAAATATCTGGAAACTCTCGCACTATCGGAACCTCCCCGACAGAACTCAGCCTCTCTGCAGTCACTCGTGTATCCATCACATAGGCTACAAACCCTCTACAGCCCTGCTGTAGACTCTGTCTCGCTCTGGCAGCCGAGCAAAATGTGACCCAGATCGGGTACCCTCGCCATATACCGTAAGTACTCCCCTACTAGGGTCTCGTATGGTCACCAACTGACGCTCACAATCGATAACCGCTCCAAATCGGCTCAACCTGTCCAAGCCCACGATGACACAGACATCCCCCATCGCAATCGGTACCAAATCTATCAGGAACTCAACACCGAAAATCTCGAGTACATATCCTCGAATCACATCAGTAGCATACACCGCTCGCTCGTCGGCTATAGAAACTCGCAGAGGTCGACTCAACGCCTCTCGTCGGATACTGATGTGCTGACTAAACGCTAATGACACGAAAGATCGACTCGCACCCGAGTCAAATAACACCAAAGCAGGTACAAAATTCACAAGGAAAGTACCTAAGCATACCACAATATGAGCACAATATCTTGAACTCAGCATAAGTAAATAAAAAGAATACATACCAGCCACGACATCGGGTGCTGCGCGGACCTCCTCCGCTGTCAACTGAAAGGCTCTCCCGCGAGCCTTCGGTACCTCGGCCTTCACTGGCCGGGCCTCGGTGGCTCTAGTAGCAGCAGGTGCAAATCCCTGAGCTGATCCCTGAAGTAGCTATGGGCACTCAGCCTTCCGATGGCCAGTCTGGTTGCAGTGGAAGCAAACTGCAAACCCTTTGGGGCAATCCCTCGCGAAATGCCCCTCCTTGACACACTTGTAGCACACCCCTGCTCTGCACACTCCCTCATGGCTCTTGCCGCACTTCCCGCAAGTGCGGCCCTTCGGACCTCCAGATCTCTAATCAGCGGGCTTTGCCCGCTTGTCTACCGGCTGAGACTGTGCCTGCCGCATGTCCCTCCTCTGAGACTAATCCTCCTCCCTGGCATGAGTCTCTAGCTCAATCTCCCTCTTCCGGGCATTTGCTCAGAGCTTGGAAAATGTCCGGTATGTCGAGTTCGCCACGAAGTCACGAATGTCTCTCCTTAGTATGCTCAGATATCGACTCATGCGTGCCTGCTCAGAAGATACATGTTCAGGGCAAAACAACGCCCTCTCGTGAAACATCCGTGTAATCACAGTCACGGACTCCGTCCCCTGCTTGAGGGACAAGAACTCCTGGGCTAGACATTCCCTCTCCACAAGGGGAACATACTCATCTCGGAACATGGTGGTGAACCTCTCCCAGGTCACCGCTATAATCTCTGCAGGAGTAAAGTCAACCGTCACAAACTTCCACCAATCCTTCGCTCCCAATCGAAACTGGTTCAGCGCAAACCGTACCCTCAGGTGCTCCGGACAAGAACATGTGTAGAAGCATCCCTCAATGTCAGAGATCCATCTCACTGCGTCTATCGGATCCTGAGTCCCATCAAACTCTGGTGGCTTCGTGTTGCTGAACTCCCAGTACAGCAACGAGTCACCCCCCTGTGGCCTAGCAGCGGCAACGGCTACGGTGGCCGCAGCAACAGCAGCATCGGTAAGAGCAGTGTACCGCTCGTCAAATGTCTCAATCAGCATGGTCTTGATAGACCCAAACATCTCTGGTATCTCAGCCCGAATGGCTGCAACCACCTCATCATGAATCATCCTGCGAATCTCATCATCGCTAACACCGCTGCTCTATGGAGTGTGGTGTGTACCCACCATAATGTCTCTGAAATACAACACAAAAGAAATCAGAGACTCGCTCGAGAATTCTCGCACTCTATCACTCAACCCTACTTGCTCCTTAGTACCCTAAGGATTCTTACTTGGGCTGCTCACTGATCCAGTGCTTCCAGTAGTACGGGCCCTTATACTACCTTCCACACCACATTAGTAATCACCCCAAGTCCTCCTCCTAGGATTCTAGTTCACAAGTTCCCTATATCTCGCTGAGCGCAGGCTACCACCCAGTAGACCTCTCATAAGCTCCTCCCTACTACCTACTCACACTCAAAGAAATTCACAGTAGCAGTAACTCCTAGGCTAAGGCATCACAAATCAGGCCCACTCTAGTCCTAAATCTGAATACGTAGCCTACTTTAGCATGCATAGCATATCACATAATATCTCATAACACATAATGTAAGGGTATTTTGGGAAATCACCGTTCGGGCGCTGGCTGATCGTACACACTGCTCCGTTCTGCTTTTCTCAAAATCTTTTACTCTTTTTAGAAAAATTGTTTCTTTTATGAAAATTTTTCTCAAATCCTCAGTTTGAGTTCAGATACGCCTGAAGGTGCATCCGAATCCCTCAAACCAAGGCTCTGATACCAACTTGTAACGACGTAAATTTTAAAACAATTTTTCATTTTTCAAACACAATAAAACTCATATAATATTCTCAAAATCTCATGTGTATCAAATGTAATCACAATAAAACATATCCCAGAATCTCAAAAAACATAATCCCCTGCCAGTGTGTACAAATCATGCCGGCGCCTTCCCGTGATCCTCGCTAGTACCTGAAACACATATCACATAACACGGTAAGCATAAATGCTTAGTGAGTTCCCCAAAATACCACATACAGCACATAAGCCAATCGAGGCTAAAACTCGATAAGACCCCCTGGTCAATGTGTCTTGGCGGGACCCTCCAGTCCCGTAGCTCGTTGGACCCTTCGGTCCGGTCTAGCTCGTTGGACCCTCTGGTTCGGTCTAAATCGTTGGACCCTTCGGTCCGGTCTAAATATCACATAGCATACATAAATCACAATACACATAATCTCAAGCAAACACATAACACATAAGACCCTCCGGTCTGCACATGGATACCACTCTATGTAATGTATAGTGAGAAGAGTCACCTCGGGTAATCTCGGAAAGTCTCGAACTCGAAATACTGATCTGGCGTCTGCCTAATCACATAAAGTAATTTACCTCTAATTAACAACGATTCTCAAAGGCTAGACTAATCCCTTCCTATATGTAACGCCCGTGTTTCGGGGCTAAGCATTTTTAGACGATGTAATAGTCTAGGTCAACTATTGTAACTCTTTTGATGTAATAAAGATGAAATATTTGAGTATTATGTGAATTTATATGCTTATTGTTTAATTATAAATGTATAATTAATAAATAATAAAAATAAGCGTCAAAATTAAAGTATGAGATAAGCCCAATATCTTTACATAAAGTTGTAGTGGTCGAAACAAGGATTCCGGAGATATAAAGAACGCCGAAATCTGAGTTATAACGAAGAAGTTATGACCCGTCGAAGTTTCGTGATGAAACTGGCACGATACAGGGAAGCGTAAATAGTGAATTTACGATAGAGCGAGTATTAGCCTTAGCAATCAAAACGAAAGTCGTAGAATACGTTAAACCGAGAGTGTCCATAAAAAGAACGCCCAGATCTGACTTCGTATGAGGAAGTTATGATTTTTCGAAGTTTCGGCTTAGCAGTGTACAGCCCGAAGTTCGAATATTAGATCGAACGGTTTTTAGCCAACACAACCTAAACGAGAATCGAAGATCTCGTTAATATTAGCATAACGATAAAAAGACAGACGAAAACGGACGCCGGATGAAGAAGTTATGAATTTTTAACGGACCAATCCTGTCCCGGCCTGTTAAAAATATAACTTTTAAAACAAAATCAAAATTAGCCGACGGAGTCTAAACGAAAATTGTAGAGTACGTTCCCGCCTACGCGTGGATATAAAGAATGTCGAAAACGGAGCTCGTATGAGAAAGTTATGATTTTTAGAAGTCGGGAAGGAAAATTGCGAAATCTGCAAGGGGGTGGTGACGTGGCCAAATCTCAACCGTTGCTTGCTGAGCACGGCCTCGCATCCGATGATCGCCACGTAGCCTCACTTCGCCCTACGCTCCGCGTCCAAGGCTGGTACGCCCAGCGTAACTTCGGACCTGATCCTCTTGCGAGTGCGAGCTGGCACCCTTATCCGAAATTACGCCCCGCGTAACTTGCTGAACGCCCCGCGTAGATCCGAAGTTCGGCCCCTATAAATACCCTGCGAGAGCTGCCGAGGAAATCACTCATTTCTTCATTCCTTTCTCTCTCTACTTTCTCTCACTACCCATTTTAACCCCTAAACCCTAGGAAAATCCTTAGCACCCAAAGGAAGCCCCGAGGCTCCCGGATTCCCGAGAAAAAGGGTCTTTCGGTTCGGAAACGCTGCTCCGAGCAAAGCCCGATTTTCTTTAAAATCCGCTGGAAGTGAGCTACGCCTACACAATTTTTAATATAACTTTTAAATAATTATAGTAATGTTATTAGGTCCTTAAAATAATTATTTGGGCTATTATTATGAGTTATATTGAGTGTTATTTAACGCTTATATAATAATAATAATAATAGCTAGACTATTAATTAGTCACGGTTAACGTTAAAACTAAACTCTAGTGGTATTGATACTAGGTTTTGGTCAAGAAAAAATTGTTTCGAGATAATGAAGTGCTGTTCGACTACCGAGTCACCACCTAATCAGGTGAGTGCATAGTTACTTTCATCTTACACATAGATATGAAGTATTTTATATAAATTACGTGCTATGTGTGCATATTATCTGAATACTTGCTGCCTATGCTGATGAAAGATTTTTATACATGTTTTAAATAATTTAAAATGTATATGCATTTTATATCTACAAAAATGTTGGGGTAAAACATAGGTAGATGTAATAAGACGATGTGTGATAAAATGATGAGAGGCCTCGATGTTGTTGTTGTTGATTCTGTCATCTAGCGGAGTATGGATGACAACCACAGACTCTTCTAGACAGTCCAGTGGAACGCTAGCAGGCTCGCAACCTGTAGGTGTTTGTGAACGATGTGTTCACCGGTGTACTCCATCCCCCTCATGGTTGCCTTTAGGACATTTATTGCTGAGGAACCCCCTTAGCAGTAGTGTCCATCCCGATGATGATCCTTAGGCTAGGTCCCTTATGATAGGTGTTTAGGGACGTAAAGTAAGGATAACGGGAACGGGTAATCGGGTTATTGTTGGTCGATGAAATTAATAAACTTATTTATTGTGGGTTGAAAACCCTATGTGCTCACCAGGCTCCCAAGCCTGACCCACTCAGTTTCATGTATTACAGGTAGTGGCGCTCGAGCATAGATGTGATGTTTTGGATGAGGGATTACGGATATAGGCCTGTAGATATGAAATAATGTAGTAAGGCTTATATTGTACTGTTTATGCTTTTGATCTGTATCGAACATGACATCCCGAGTATTTTAATGAAATACATTTCCTTGGAAATGCTTTTGATAAATCTTTATCATATTTTGTTTTGGGACAAATTCCGCAACACCTTTATTTAAAATGTTACTCTGATTTTCAAACAAGCATAAACAAAATCGGTCTTTTCTGGCCGTGAAAATGGGGATGTCACAGTTGGTATCAGAGCATTAGTTTAAGCGAACTAGGAATTCGTAGGATTTCTAGACTTAAACTTAGAATGCTAAGCGATGATTGTGAGGTGTGAGCACTAGCTTATTTTAGGAATTGTGCCTAAAATGCTTTTATGTGCTAAATGCTTTGTTCCTGACATGATGATATTTGTTCGGATCTATGGTCTGTTGCCGACCGGATCTGGAAACCTTATGTGTTTAGGATTCTAAACGTACGACTACGATATTAGAACTAGCATGTGAACGTTTCGGAGAGATAAGGATGATTTAAACGTCTATCCTGAATAAAGATCTAAATTCACCTTATTCGGTGTATAGATCAAAATGGCAAGAACCCGCAGTGGAGCTGGGAATGCAAATGGGAATAGGAATCAACCCCCAGTGATTCAACAAATACCTGTTGTAGCGGATGTTCCTGAGCCAATCACGATGGCCGGAGTGCAAGCGATGATCCAGATGATGTTGGATCGTCAAATGGAGGAAACCAGACGTTTCTTCCAACAAAATCGTGAGGAAGCTACCATACCAATCGTATAGCCCGAGCTGAATGATGGGCCGTCAGAAGGAGGAAACTACAGTGGGACTGTTGTCAAGCCAACCCACCGATAGTTAGGCAAAACCATCAGGATAGAGGAAATGACGGACGTGGATGCAAATACAAGGATTTCATGGCATCTAAACCACCGTGTCTATCTGGAAGCCCGACGCCGGTGGAAGTCATGAACTGGATCTCCGAGATGGAAACGATGTTTGAGAGTTGCGAGTGTAGCAACAGGCAGAAGACCGCTCTCGCGGTTCCTCTGTTGAAATCTGGAGTACTAAGCTGGTGGAAGTTACTAGCTGATTCAATGCCCAAAGGAGAAGTGTCACACCCCCAAACCAGATGGCAGAAACGTCTGGGGGTGGAGGACTTGAATTGTAGTATCACAACACATGCATCATAGTAATCAAAGTACAAGCAACCATTGTATTTAAAAAATATAAGTATTTACATGTGTTCAATCATTGTATATTGAACCAAAATATAGTTATACAAAAGAAGATATGACTCAACAAAGCTCCATCTTCTCAAAAGCTCGGGGAGTACCTGTGTATTATTTCCCTGAGAATACAAGTAATTTGAAAAGAGAGTATCAACATAAAGTTGAGTGAGTGCATAAGTATTTATGTTTAAAAAAGTATCTCTGTATCTTGTATATGAGAACTGTTCCAGAAAATCCTATATTTTCTGTTGTATATGAAAAGTAGTTTTATTCTCATAAAACCGTTCTCTTTGTATCAATGTTTTGTATTTGTATTCCTTTATGAAAACTTGTAACTGAGAGTGTGCCTGGCTCCGCCAGCTGTTATTGAAAACTGTACTGAACCATTGTAGTTTGTATTCTGAAAACTGGTACTTTGAAGGTGTACTTTCTTTTACTTGTTTATACACTAACGTATTGTTAATATCTTTTTAATGAGTTCTTATAACCATACTATGACGGATGGCCTGAAACAAACGCTTTGTGGGCATTTAAAATGTTGATAACAATTGCCACTCATCAGCGTGTGTGCCTGACTGTAGCTAGCAGCCTGAGTGTGGGGTTGTCAATCCCGATATAGATCTACACACAACTTGTTTCGATCCTCGAGGCTGGAGATTCTGGTTATAATGTTAGGGCTTTACCTTGGTTGTCTAAAATAAATTAAAGGACCTTAATGTCTCATAAAAAGCATATAAACGTTACATGTATATTAGTTAAGAAAACCCAATCATTCTGAAATAAATGATTGACAGTATGTTCTTGATTTAGTATTTCAAACATGTATTTGATAAGTGTAAACCTTGATTTGTTCTGTATCAAAACCCTAGTTTCTTGTAAGACTGTGTATTCTTGTATTATGAATTATTGTTCTATGTATAAATTATACCTATTATAATTTATATGTACTTTCTGAATGTGTATATACTGTATTTAGCATGTAACCCCTTGCTTAACATGTTACAAAGGTGTTTGAATTAATGAAATAACTTTTATATTTATATACATACACAATTTCATATACAAGTAAAATTTAAACGACACTCGGACAAATAACCGGAACTATAAGCCCACATCCAAACAAGGAAAAGGACCCAGAATGAGTTATCAGTCCTAAGCCTTTTAAATCTTATTTATATACACACACACACACACACACACACATATATATATATATATATATATATATATATATATATATATATATATATATATATATATATATATATATATATATATATATATATATATATATATATATATATATATGAATTTTTGGGGAAGAATATAAGATTATAAAAGAGTTTGATGTTTTGAGTATTTTTTGGATAATTTAATGTTATTTTATCATGATTTGAATCATGATTTTATAACACAAAGTTCTTGTGTTATGCTTGTATTCCCCCCTTAAAACAGTAGAAAATATGAAAATACGGGGGTATGAACTCACTTGATAGGTGGTGAACCGGACAGAGTTTCGTTTCACGAAAATGAGTTTATTTGTCGAGAAACCGGCTCAAATTGGGCAGAGTTTCGACAGGAGAGAGGTTACTTCTCGGGAATCTCGGGGCTTCGAGGCTTGCTTAAGGTCCGAGACTTGATACCGGGGCTTTAGGGGTTGTATGAGAGCTTATGGAAGTGAAAAGGGTGAATGTGTGTGAAATTTGGTGTGAAAAATGAGGTTTCTTCAGAAGCCCTCGCATGCTATATATAGTCCGAAGGTTCAGACCCGGAGCTATGCGAGGCTGACACGCGTCAGACAGGTGGCTTACTTCGGACCGAAGGCTCGCAGGGTGTTAGGCGCGGATTGGACAAAAACCTCGGTCCAATGGGAAGAGGCCACGTGCGAAGGAGGGTGTCCGAGGGGTGTCTCCGGGGCATCTCATGCGAAGCTGTTTGCTTCTTAGTGGACCTCGGCTGCGGTCCAATCAGGAGGTGCCACGCATGGCTTCGGTCCACTCAGCAGCTGCCACGTGCGAGGTGACGTGTCACATGCGAAATTGCCCGGTTTTCCTATTTTTCTTTATTTTTGTGCCAAAACGTGCGAAAATCATAACTTTCGCATACGAGCTCCGTTTGTGGCGTTCTTTATATGCACACGTAGGTAAAATCATACTCTATGACTTTCGTTTAGACTTCGTCGGCTAATTTTGATTTTATTTTTAATATTATTATTTTAAACAGACCGGGGCGGGAATCCGTTAAAAATTCATAACTTCTTCATCTGACGTCCGTTTTCATCTGTCTTTTTACCGTTGTACTACTACCGACGAGACCTTCAATTCTCGTTTAGGTTATGTCGGCTAAAAATCGCTCGATCTTAATTTCGAGTTTTTAGCTGTACACTGCTATACTGAAACTTAGAAAAATCATAACTTCCTCATACGAAGTCAGATTTTTCCGTTCTTTTTATGAAAGTTCTCGGTTTAACATAAACTACAACTTTCATTTAGATTGTTAAGGCTAAAAAGCCTTTTATTGAAAATTCAGTTTTTACACTAAATAGTGTTTTGCCGGTTTTGTCGCGGATTTTCGATTGGTCATAACTTCTTCGTTATAACTCGGATTTTAGTGTTCTTTATGTTTTTGGAAACCTTGTTACAATCTCTATCACTTGGTTCAATCCCAATCGAGATTGCTAAATAATTTATTTTTGAGGGTCAATTATGTAAATATGCACATTATGCTAAAATTTCTCTTTATTATTATAAAAAGAAATACACATTGACTTATACTATTACATAGGTTTGAAATAATGATTTGGTACAAGAAGCGAGCAAGATGTCGTGGGAGGATTTTATGGTGCAGTTAAAGATGCAATACTGCTCTGAGCAGGATCTTCTGGAGATCAACAACGAATTCCAGAATCTGAAGAAGGGAAGAATGAGTGTTACTGAATACGCTGCAAGCTTTACAGAGAAAATGAAGCTTGTTCCTCACCTCGTCCCAACTGAACTCTCCAAGGTTAACAAGTTTGCCCTCGGATTACCAGCAGACTTCGGTCCAATGGTCAAGCAAACAACCACTCCGAAAGCCGCCATCTGGGCTGCTAAGAATGTGGAGACCCAGATACGAGAGAAGGGTATGGAGAGCGCGAAGGTGGGAGAGAAAAGGAAATTTGATGGGTCGTCGAAATTCAGCAAGAAAAGCAAGTTCTCAAGGTCTGGTACGCAAAAGTCTGGAGGAGGTGAAGCCAAATGGTGTGACAAGTGCAAGAAGAAGCACCAGGAGAAATGTGACGGAGGAGTCACTTGTTTCAAATGTGGGAAGCCTGGGCACTATGCCAACGAGTGCACGTTCACTAAGAAGGTCTGTTATGAGTGCAACGAGGAGGGGCACATTTCGAGGGACTGCCCAAAGAAGAAGGAGGCAGGAAGACCCAACATTCCACCGAAGCCGAAGGCTAGAGCCTTCCATATGACGCTCGAGGCTGCAAAGGAGGCAGCAGACGTCGCTTCAGGTACCTTTATTGTAAATGGATTGCCTGCCAATATACTATTTGATTCGGGAGCAAACTATTCCTTTGTATCGCATAGATTTGGAGGAAAATTAGCATTGCCTGTAGAAAAACTTGATAATGCTCTAATTGTGGAACTTGCCAGTGGCAAGTTCGTACCTGTTAGTGACTGTATTAGGAACATCGTCATCGACCTAAACGGAAACGAATTCCACGAGGAGTTGTTACCCATAGAATTGAGCGGTTTCGACATCGTTCTGGGAATGGATTGGCTTAGCGCCAACGATGCTGAGATTCAATGCCGAAAGAAGATAGTAAGGGTAAACCCACCCGGAAAAGAGTCATTTATGGTGTACGGGGACAAACACCGAGTAAATTCTGGAATCATCTCCCTGATGAAAGCCAAAAAATGTTTGTCCAAGGGATGTGCATCATACTTGGCATTCGTAATCGATGCTAAGAAGGAAAAGAAAGAGGTGCAGAATATACCGGTTGTGTGTAATTATCCGGAAGTCTTTACCGAAGATCTTCCCGGATTACCGCCTGATACACAAGTGGAGTTCAGAATAGACTTGTTACCAGGAACAACACCGGTAGCGAAAGTACCATACCGATTAGCACCGACGGAGATGAAGGAGCTCATGACGCAACTTCAGGAGCTGTTGGACAACGGTTTCATTCGATCTAATTCATCACCCTGGGGAGCTCCGGTGTTATTCGTGAAGAAGAAGGACGGAAGCATGAGAATGTGTATAGATTACCGAGAGCTGAACAAGGCAACAGTGAAGAACAAGTATCCATTGCCAAGGATTGATGACCTATTCGATCAGCTGCAAGGTTCGAGCTATTTCTCAAAGATCGATCTTAGGTCAGGATATCACCAGCTGAAGGTGAGAGATCAGGATATCGAGAAGACTGCGTTCAGAACGAGATATGGACACTACGAGTTCTTGGTTATGTCGTTTGGACTAACCAATGCTCCAGCAACATTCATGGATTTGATGAACAGGGTTTGTATACCATTCCTCGATAAGTCTGTGATAGTGTTCATAGATGACATTCTCATCTACTCGAAAAGCCAGGAGGAGCATGGCCAGCATCTACGAGAAGTGTTGGAAGTCTTGAAGAAGGAGAAGCTATATGCAAAGTTCTCCAAGTGTGATTTTTGGATCCGAGAAGTCCAGTTCTTGGGTCATGTGGTTAACCAAGAAGGGATAATGGTTGACCCAGCAAAAATCGAAGCGGTGATGAAGTGGGAACGTCCAAAGAGTCCCACAGAGATTCGAAGCTTTCTTGGATTAGCTGGATATTACCGACGATTTATCCAAGGCTTTTCTTCGATAGCTGCTCCATTGACAGCTTTGACCCACAAAGGAGCTACTTATACATGGAGTGAGAAACACGAAGAAGCATTCGAGAAGCTAAAGAAGAAGTTATGTGAAGCACCGATTCTTTCTCTACCCGATGGAGTTGAAGACTTCGCGGTCTATAGTGACGCATCTGGAGTTGGGTTGGGTTGTGTTCTGACCCAAAGAGAAAAGGTGATAGCATACGCATCTCGACAATTGAAGGAGCACGAAAAGAATTACCCCACTCATGATTTGGAGTTAGCAGCGGTAGTATTTGCTCTGAAAATATGGAGGCATTACCTCTATGGCATGAAGTGCAAACTTTTCACTGATCATAAGAGTCTCCAGTATCTCTTTAATCAGAAGGAATTGAACATGAGACAACGACGCTGGATAGAATTACTCAAGGACTACGACTGTGAGATACTTTACCACCCCGGTAAAGCAAATGTTGTTGCTGATGCTCTCAGTCGGAAAGTCAATCTTGAAAGGAAAATGCCAAGAGTGTTGAGAATTGAAGTTGTCTCAACAATTGTGGAAAGTATCAAGAAAGCTCAAGAAGAAGCTTCAGAAAAGAATGACCGAAAGGAAGAACGTTTGGGAAAGACGTTGGTATTCGGTACAAACCGTCAAGGACTGAAGGTATTCCAAGATTGGATTTGGGTACCTAAGACGGGAGGAATAAGAGATCTTTTGATGGAAGAAGCTCACAAGACCATGTAATCGATTCATCCCGGTAGCACTAAAATGTATAGGGACCTAAAACCCTACTACTGGTGGCCGACGATGAAGCTCGATGTTGCGAAGTATGTGGCCGAGTGTGTAACTTGTCCAAGAGTTAAGGCACAACATCAGAAACCATACGGGAATTTAGAACCTTTACCTATACCCATGGGTAAATGGGAAGACATCACCATGGATTTTGTGACTAAACTTCCCAGGACGAAGAACGGTCACGACATGATCTGGGTGGTCGTGGTTCGTTTCACTAAGAGTGCACACTTCATAGCAGCCAACGAAAGGCGGTCTATGGATAAGCTCGCAAATACTTACGTGAAGGAGATAGTAAGACTTCACGGTGTTCCTCTAACGATTGTATCCGATCGTGATAGTCGTTTCACGTCGAGGTTTTGGAGGAGTCTACAAGAGGAACTGGGTACGAAGTGGTGTCTGAGTACAGCTTACCATCCGCAGACTGATGGTCAGACCGAAAGAACGATTCAAACGCTTGAAGATATGTTGAGAGCATGTACCCTTGAGTTCCAAGGTAACTGGGATGAGCACTTACCTTTGGTAGAATTTTCCTACAATAACGGTTTCCACTCGAGCATCAAGATGGCACCCTATCAAGCTTTGTACGGGCAAAAGTGTCGTACGCCGTCTTGTTGGCTTGAGGCTGGAGAAAAGTAGTTTATGGGCCCCGAGATAGTCCATGAGACTGCTGAGAAGTTAAAGGTGATCAGGGAAAGGATGTTAGCAGCTCAGGATCGTCAGAAGAGCTATGCTGACAAAAAAAGACGACCGATGACCTTCGAAGTTGGGGATTCGGTTTTGCTTAACGTCTCACCATGGAAGGGACTTATAAGATTCGGAAAACGAGGAAAGCTAAGTCCAAGGTTTATAGGACCGTTCAAAGTTCTTCAGAAGATTGGGAACCAAGCTTACAAGCTCGAATTACCCGAAGAACTAGATGGTATTCATAACACCTTCCATGTGTGTTATCTGAGGAAATTCACGGGAGAAGTTCCCGACATAATTCCAATCTCAGAGTTAAGGATGGATGAGAATAAGAGGCTGATCGAAGAGCCCGAGGCAATTGTTGACTGTAAGACTAAGAAGTTACGACGCAAGATGGTCGACTTGGTGCCAGTCCGTTGGAAACATTCGAATGGGCCGAATCTCACTTGGGAAACAGAGGATGACATGATGAGTCGCAACCCACATCTGTTTGCTGATGCATGATTCCGGGACGGAATCATCCTAAGGGGGAGAGAATTGTAACGCCCGTGTTTCGGGGCTAAGCATTTTTAGATGATGTAATAGTCTAGGTCAACTATTGTAACTCTTTTGATGTAATAAAGACGAAATATTTGAGTATTATGTGAATTTATATGCTTATTGTTTAATTATAAATGTATAATTAATAAAGAATAAAAATAAGCGTCAAAATTAAAGTATGAGATAATCCTGATATCTTTACATAAAGTTGTAGTGTTCGAAACAAGGATTCCGGAGATATAAAGAACGCCGAAATCCGAGTTATAACGAAGAAGTTATGACCCGTCGAAGTTTCGTGATGAAACCGGCACGATACCGGGAAGCGTAAATAGTGAATTTACGATAGAGCGAGTATTAGCCTTAGCGATCTAAACGAAAGTCGTAGAATACGTTAAACCGAGAGCGTCCATAAAAAGAACGCCCAGATCTGACTTCGTATGAGGAAGTTATAATTTTTCGAAGTTTCGGCTTAGCAGTGTACAACCCAAAGTTCGAATATTAGATCGAACGGTTTTTAGCCAACACAACCTAAACGAGAATCGAAGATCTCATTAATAGTAGCGTAACGAAAAAAAGACAGACGAAAACGGACACCGGATGAAGAAGTTATGAATTTTTAACGGACCAATCCTGTCCCGGCCTGTTAAAAATATATCTTTTAAAATAAAATCAAAATTAGAAGACAGAGTCTAAACGAAAATTGTAGAGTACGTTCCCGCCTACGCGTGGATATAAAGGACGTCGAAAACGGAGCTCGTATGCGAAAGTTATGATTTTTAGAAGTCGGGAAGGAAAATTGCGAAATCTGCAAGGGGGTGGTGACGTGGCCAAATCTCAGCCGTTGCTTGCTGAGCACGGCCTCGCATCCGATGATCGCCACGTAGCCTCGTTTTGCCCTACGCCCCGCGTCCAAGGTTGGTAAGCCCAGCGTACCTTCGGACCTGATCCTCTTGCGAGTGCGAGCCAGCTGGTGCGAGCTGGCACCCTTATCCGAAGTTACGCCCCGCGTAACTTGCTGAACGCCCCGCGTAGATCCGAAGTCCGGCCCCTATAAATACCCTGCGAGGGCTGCCGAGGAAATCACTCATTTCTTCATTCCTTTCTCTCTCTACTTTCTCTCACTACCCATTTTAACCCCCTAAACCCTAGGAAAAATCCTTAGCACCCCAAGGAAGCCCAGAGGCTCCCGGAGTCTCGAGAAAAAGGGTCTTTCGGTTCGAAAACGCTGCTCTGAGCAAAGCCCGGTTTTCTTTAAAATCCGCTGTAAGTGAGCTACGCCTACGCAATTTTTAATATAACTTTTAAATAATTATAGTAATGTTATTAGGTCCTTAAAATAATTATTTGGGCTATTATTATGAGTTATATTGAGTGTTATTTAACGCTTATATAATAATAATAATAATAATAGCTAGACTATTAATTAGTCACGGTTAACGTTAAAACTAAACTCTAGTGGTATTGATACTAGGTTTTGGTCAAGGAAAAATTGTTTCGAGATAACGAAGTGCTGTTCGAGTACCGAGTCACCACCTAATCAGGTGAGTGCATAGTTACTTTCATCTTACACATAGATATGAAGTACATTATATAAATTACGTGCTATGTGTGCATATTATCTGAATACTTGCTGCCTATGCTGATGAAAGATTTTTATACATGTTTTAAATAATTTAAACTGTATATGTATTTTATATCTACAAAAATGTTGGGGTAAAATGTGACAATCCGAAATTTCTTGCTTGTATAAACATTCAAATTTATCAGAGTTAGACTTGTTTGTTAACTTTTAGCCCTATTTGGAGTCTATTCAAGTATTCTAAACTTAGTACATCAAAGGAATCAGTGTTAGGATGAATTGGTTGAAGTTCTAATCATGAAACAAACTGAAAACCTCCTCAAAAAGGAGTTTTCGGTCAAGATCTTTGGGTTTTCGGTCAAGGTGACCGAAAACTCCCTTATACATATATATATTTCATGATCATTTTGATCATTCTTTCCTTTACAAGTCAAGAAAACTTCCATTCTCTCTCAAGTATCATCGAGTTCTTCATTCCAATCTTCAAAATTGTAAGAATTCCTTTCATCTAATTTGTTGATACAAAGCTTTATCTAGTACAACCCTTTGATTTCATCCATGAAATCATCTCTTTCGGGTTAGATTTTCAAGAACACCAAGAACACCAAGAACACACACTAGTGTTTTGGGCCGAAAACACCCTCCTTTGCTTCCATATTGTAAGTATCTATCTCCTATACTTGTTATCTAGTAAGGATACTTGATTTAGGGCCTTGAAAACATCCATTTCTCAAGAACAATAGGTGTTTTCGGTCAAGTGCATCTCCCTTGACCGAAAACCCTAAAGAAAGGTGCCTTTAAGACCTTAAACTCACATAAAGGCTTTGGATGAAACTTAGAACCCCTATACATACTTGAAAGCCCTGGAAAATCACCTTATGCACCAAATATCATGATATTCGGTCTTAACCTCATGGACCGAAAACCCTAAAAACCGAGAACCATTTGGACCGAAAATACCATTAGGACCGAAAGCTCCTAGGAACATACGACTTAGACCAAGAGCTCCATTTGGTAACCATACACTCATTTTATGTAATCATTTATGATAGTAACACTTCTATAAGAGTGTTTTTTAGTCTATGAGGGTGTTACCCTTCATAATTAGTTGTATAAGCAGTAATTGCATGCATATATGTGTCTTTATATGCTAAGTAGGATCCGTGTGTGCTCAAGTCTTCACTTGACACTTAACATCCTCTTTCCAATCTTACATTCACATCACTCATTTCAGGTGAGTTCATACCCCCTTAATCAACCTTTTAAATGATTTTAAATGCTTTTACGGGGGGGGGGGGGGGGGAATACATGTTGAAGTATTATAGTTATTATATCAATCACATGTGATTAATAACTACCAACAAGTGAATTTTCTTACTTTTCAATCTGTGTTATCAAACAAACTACTTTAAATCGTTTTACAAACTCTTTTACATGTTAAATACTTTCTATTCAAACTCTATTAAACTTATACTTTGTCAAATGCATATCTATATAAATATAGTTATATAAGTAGGATTGAGAGGACTTAGGACTGATAGCTCGCCTTGCTTCCTGTTCCTTGTTTGGTTGTGGACTTAGGGTATCGGTTATTTGTCCGAAGGTCGTTTGAATCCTAGTTATATATTATGTATATGTATATAGATATAAAAGTTACTTCTTTCATTTCAATACCTTTGGGTAGCAAAGGTATACAAACATGTTCATACATACAAACAACATTACTAGTAAACTATAATAGGTATAGTTTAGGAAGTTACTAATACTATTACTAGAACAATGAAACATACAATGAGTCAGTTCATACATGAGTCAACACATACTATAACGAGAAACAGATAGAGAATACTATAACGAGAAACAAACGATAACATACAGAGAGAACATACATACATACTAGACAGAGAGAGAGAGAGAGAACATACAATAAAGCTAGTACATACTATACATTATGCAAGAGAACATACTATTATGAGAAACAGAGAGAACATACATACATACTAGACAGAGAGAGAACATACAATACAGCTAGTACACACAATACATATACAAGAACATTACAACAGTTATGTGAGCCACGTAATGGGGCATGGCATCACCTGTCATGGCTCGTTTTGTATCCAGAGTCTCCTATAAGGAGAGCGTTGAATTTGTGTATAGATCTATACTGGATTGACTATCCTACACCTTGCTGTTCGCTACAGTGGGACTTGCAAGTCTACGGGTGCCAAATGTCATTTCTTCCGACGTCTTTCATCGTCGTGTTTTTAGTCGGTAGTATGGTACATGCATATCACATGTTACTTTAAATAACAATTGGTTTAAGGTAATTAGTACAGCAGTAGTTACTTAATACAACACTACAGTACTTTATTATTTCCCCATTGCATTCACTTTGTGACCTTCACACAATAAACAGTAATGTAAAAGCTATATTTTTGGTTAATGATAGTCATATTTGGGAAAATACACACTTTTACAAGAAACAAACATACATTTCATTTGATGCCTTGGTAGAAGGCTACATTTAGTAGAAAATATAGGATTTTCTAGGAGATACAAACATTTACAAACATTTACAAACTTATACATCAAGTACATACAAACACTTTCTTACAAACAATGACACTAAAATACTTATGAACTCGCCAGCTTTAAAGCTGATCAACATTTTCAAAATAACTTGTATTCTCAGGTCAT
Source organism: Lactuca virosa (assembly GCF_052849685.1). Lineage (NCBI taxonomy): Eukaryota > Viridiplantae > Streptophyta > Magnoliopsida > Asterales > Asteraceae > Lactuca > Lactuca virosa. The sequence continues at coordinate 84,468,387 of NC_136432.1, forward strand.
CAGTAGACAGGTACCGATGCCAGGTTTTGAGAAGATGGAGCTCGTTCAAGACTCATCTCTTATTTTTTATTTACATTTTTGGTGTCTTATAAACTTCACAGAACACACTTGTATGAAATTATATTATTAATGCAATGGATGATGTTGTTGCTTGTTTACTACTATGCCTTGTTGTGATACTGTACATGACGTCCTCCACCCCCGAACGATTCCGCCGTTCCGGTTTTGGGGTGTGACAGATTGGTATCAAAGCATTGTTTATAGTGAATCGAGTATATCAACCCATAAAAGATATACAAACTATAAACCCAACAGGATTAAAATACTCTGACCAAGAGTTTATACTTCTAAATAATAAAATATTTAACTAAGTATACATACCTGCATTCATACTAACATCAGTGTCACTAGGACAGAACAAAAGTATTACGATTGTTGGGCAACACAATTAGACTTAGAGACATATAGTCAACCCTGGGAATGATATAGCCTGATCAACTATATTTTTCCGAGGAGTGACTAGCATGTGCCTAAGAGTGGTTGTGGGTTGCAACAAGTCTAAAAACTTACCAACACTACTACAATGAAAACATTAGAACATAACATAAACTTAAAATACTATAGGAGTATTTTGTATTACTATAATTTACTTATGTGCAAACTAAAAAGGTCTTTATCAGTAGGTCAATGGTTGCTAAGTGGATACGCTAAGGTTATATGTAACTGGGATGTCATAGACTTAGAATCTGTAATCTTTGCTTTACTCCCTGTTCCTTGTTTGGTTGTGGGTTTCGAGTTAGGGTCACTTATTCGAATGTCTATCCTGTTTTGATTACATATAACTAGTATGCACTAAACAAGTATTGAAGTAACTGATAAAGATTATCTTATAATTATCTAATTAGTACGTCTATTTAATTATTTCTTATACCCCCTTTTCTCGCGTAGATATCATGGCTGGATTCCATCTTCCCGGAGATCCATACTTCCCAAACGAAGGCAATGCAGGATGGCTTAAAGAAGAGCCAGAAGATGATTATCCAATCCCTTTGGATGATCTCGCTGAAGGCTTTTCTGATGGTTCTGACTCCGAACCTGAAGTCAACAACCTACCCCCAGTAGCTCCGAACCCGAACCCTCGTCCAGCATTTCAAGGACTCACACCTCTGTGGGCAACAAACTTGAACAGATGGACTCAGGAGCAGGGTCAACCCATACCCTACAATGGGGACCGAAGCTTCTACAATCTAAACGAGGGAGGTTCGGCTGACCGAGTCCTACCTATCATGGTCCGTAGGATTGCTCGGAACACCAAGCAAGGTCGAGCAGCCATCGACCGAGTTGTGGAAATTGACGCCAACTCTGGCGTTAACACAGTCCGCATACGTCAGTTGGAGTCTGCTCAAGAAAGAACTCAGAACCAGAATGCAGCCCTGCAGAGAGAACTTACTGAAACCCAAGCTGAAGTCAAGGAACTTCGAGCTCGTCAGGCAATGTCTGAAAGGCGCATGAGAGACATGGAGCGCCGTCTGTCAGAGTCAAGGACTCATTCGAGTGGTTCTCGTCGTAGATAGAGCCTACTCAACCTTCTATTTTGGATATAACTTAGTTATGTAAAACTCTAGTCTAATTTCCTATCTTTGTTAAAACTTGGACCTGTTAGGTCTTGATTAGGTCGTAGTTCTGTCAAAATTTTCCCACCTTGGTTGATGTAAGGCCTACTTCTAGGTCATTTTTCCCGAACTTGTTACATCTGTAATTCCAGTATTATTGACAGATACCTAATCTCATGGAAATTATTATCCAAATGCTATCATCTGTTAGTACTAGATCTACACTCAATCATACTATTCAATTATGTTGTTGGGCTACAGAGAGTTAGTCCGTGAGTCACTCTCATCAATTTCTCTATTCTTACCAGTATCGTCATCTTTGTAAACTTTTAGTTAAAAGATGCCTCCGCGCCGATCAACGAGACGCAATCCTCCGATAACTTCAACACCACCTACTCCTCAAATTGATACGGCAACTCTAAATGCTGCAGTAGCTGCGGCTGTGGCAACAGCCATGGCTCAATATCATTCTTCAAGTGCCACCGGAGGAGGGACTCCTGTTCATTCTACTCACGGTGAAGCCCCTGTGCGCTTGAGAGAGTGCTCCTACAAGGACTTCACCAACTGCAAGCCACTGTCCTTTAAAGGGACTGGCGGAGTCATTGCCCTCTCGCAATGGTTCGAAAAGACAGAGTCGATCTTCGAGATCTGCTCATGTCCGGAAGGAAGCAAAGTCAAATTTGCTACATGGACCTTCGAGGAAAAAAGCCCTGACATGGTGGAATATCCATGTCAAGTCACTATCTCTAATAGTGGCAAATGCCATGGGCTGGGAAGCTCTGAGGGAGCTAATGATTGAAGAATACTGCCCGAGGGGCGAAATCCAGAAACTGGAGCAAGAACTGTGGAGCCTAACCATGAAAGGCTCCGACATAGTCTCCTACACCGCCAAATTCTGCGAGCTGGTGGCCCTCTATCCCAACATGGTTCACACATAAGGAAAGAAAATAGAGAGGTACATCTGGGGGCTGGTGCCTCCATTTCAGGGGAATGTTTTAGCTTCAAACCCCGCCACATTTGATAGTGCCAAGCGGTTGGCACAGCGACTCATTGACCATGGGGTCCGTACCCCAGCAGCAACAACAACCCTAGCCATCTCAGAACCCTCCAAAACCGCTGATTCCAAGCGGAAGTTCTGGGATGACAAGAAGAAGAAGAAGAAGGCTGCCAAAAAGCAGCAGGTCGTGGCAGTACATGCTGCGATAGCACCTGCCGCTGCTACCCGATCAAGCAGTACGCTGGAAGTTTGCCCAAGTGCAACAAATGCAACTTCCACCACACAAGAGCCTGTCGGGAAATGCAGTGCTCTAACTGCAACAAGAAGGGGCACACTGCCCATTTCTGCAAAGCCCCGGCGAGGCCAATCAACCAAGTCCCCGACGCTGGCGTGGGCCAAGCTTGCTACAGTTGTGGCGAGGTGGGCCATTACAAGAGGAACTGCCCGAAGGCAGGGAATGCCGGCGGAGTGGGAAGAGTTTTGGCTATAGGCCACGAGGAAGCGGTTGCCGACCCTACAATGGTCACTGGTACGTTTCTCCTCGATAACTCATATGCATGCATTCTGTTTGATAGTGGAGCGGAGAGGAGTTTCGTGAACCGGAAATTTGCTCATTTACTTAAACAAAAATCACGAGCACTTAAAGAACCGTTCACTGTAGAAACGGCTAACGGAAAGATAGAGAGTACTAACTGCATATACATAGGTTGTACTCTAACCCTAGATAGCCACTCATTTTCAATCGACCTCATGCCGGTCTCAATTAAAAGTTTCGACGTCAATATCGGCATGGATTGGTTGAGTCTTCATCGTGCCGACATCATGTGTTATGAAAAGGCTATTCACCTAAATCTGCCGTCTGGCGAAACTCTAGTAATCTACGACGACAAACCCGGCACTAACCTTCACCTAATCTCGAGCATTCAAGCCCAGAAGTTCTTGCGAAAGGAATGTCGCGCATTCCTTGCTCATGTTGTCGATGTGAGTCAAGAAGCGAAATCTATTAAGAACATTCCCGTAGTACGTAATTTTCCCGACATCTTTCCAGACGAACTCCCAGGATTACCTCCGCAACGTCAAGTCGAGTTCAGAATCGACTTAGTTCCAGGGGCTACCCCAGTAGCCAAATCGCCCTATCGTCTAGCACCTGCAGAGATGCAAGAACTGCCCTGTCAACTTAACGAATTGCTCAGCAAGGGATTTATAAGACCAAGCTTCTCACCCTGGGGAGCTCCAGTATTGTTCGTCAAGAAGAAAGACGGATCGTTTTGTATGTGCATCGACTACAGGGAGCTCAACAAACTAACCGTCAAAAATCGTTATCCTCTGCCTCGCATAGACGATTTATTTGACCAACTTCAAGGGGCGAACTTCTTTTCAAAAATCGACTTAAGATCCGGGTATCACCAACTACGAGTGCTAGGGGAGGATGTTCCGAAGACAGCCTTCCGAACTCGTTATGGGCACTTCGAATTCGTAGTGATGCCGTTCGGATTGACCAACGCGCCCGCAGTATTCATGGATTTAATGAATAGAGTGTGACGTCCTTACTTGGATCAGTTCGTCATCGTCTTCATCGATGACATACTTATCTACTCTCGTAGTAAGGAGGAGCATAGTCAACATCTGCGACAGGTCTTAGAAACGCTGCGTTCGGAGAAGCTCTATGCGAAGTTCTCGAAATGCGAATTTTGGATTCGAAGAGTCGAATTCTTAGGGCACGTGGTTAGCAAAGAGGGAATACACGTGTACCCTTCCAAAATCAAAGCCATTGAGAACTGGTCAGCACCGAAGACGCCTATAGAAACTCATCAATTTCTAGGCCTTGCTGGCTACTATGGTAGGTTCATTCAGAACTTCTCCCGAATTGGGAAACCTCTTACAATACTGACCCAGAAGGGCGTAGCCTTTGACTGGGAAGAGAAGCAGGAGAGAGAGTTCCAAACGCTCAAGCGAGCCTTGTGCACCGCACCAATACTATCCCTCCCCGAAGGGATAGAAGACTTCGTTGTCTATTGCGATGCATCAAATCAAGGGCTCGGCTGGGTTCTGAAGCAGCGAGGTAAGGTCATCGCCTATGCCTCGAGACAGCTGAAGACACACGAGGTCAACTGCACCACTCACGATCTGGAGCTAGGAGCAGTAGTGTTTGCTTTGAAGATCTGGAGACACTACCTATACGGTACGAAGAGCACGATCTTTACAGACCACAAAAGCCTACAACATATATTCGACCAGAAGGAGCTCAGCATGAGACAACGACGGTGGGTCGAGCTACTCAGTGATTACGAATGCGAAATTCGTTATCATCCCGGTAAGGCCAACGTAGTAGCTAACGCCCTAAGTCGGAAAGAATACTCTGGTCGTAGAGTCAAATCCTTGACTATGACTATCCATTCACACTTGTCCACACAAATTAAGGAGGCTCAGCTCGATGCTTTGAAACCTAAAAATGTGGCGAGTGAATCCCTGAGAGGGATGGATAAGAATTTGGAAGTCAAGGGTGGTGGAGCCTTATACCTCATGGATCGGATCTGGACACCGAATCACGGTGGTTTCAGAGACTTGGTCATGACCGAAACGCTCAACACGAAATATTCCGTCCACCCAGGTTCAGATAAGATGTATTTGGATCTTAAAAAGCTATACTGGTGGCCTAACATGAAAGCAGAGATTGCTACCTTCGTGAGTAAATGCCTTACTTGCGCCAAGGTTAAGGTCGAATACCAGAAACCCTCAGTAGTACTACAACAACCGGAGGTACCTGAATGGAAGTGGGAGCGGATCACAATGGACTTCATAACCAAGTTACCCAAGACAACGGGTGGCCTCGATACCATTTGGGTAATCGTAGACAGGTTAACCAAGTCCGCACACTTCCTGCCGATCAAAGAAACAGACAAGATGGAGAAGCTAACAAGAACTTACATCCGGGAGATTGTACGACTGCACGGTGTTCCCATATCCATTATCTCTGATAGAGATAGTAGATTCACTTTGAGGTTCTGGCAGTCGCTACAAAGTTCCCTAGGAACTAGGCTGGACATGAGTACAGCCTACCATCCACAGACCGACGGACAAAGTGAGAGAACTATCCAACCCTTGGAGGATATGTTGCTAGCCTATGTGATCGACTTTGGAAAGGCATGGGATACTCATTTACCCCTTGTCGAGTTTTCCTACAATAATAGTTATCACACAAGCATAAAGGCGGCTCCATTTGAAGCCCTCTATGGCCGAAAGTGCAGATCCCCTCTGTGATGGGCTGAAGTGGGTGACACACAGTTAGCTAAAGGATGAGTTCCTGAAAGCGCTCTCACAGGTCCGGAAATCATTCCGGAAACGACAGAGAAGATCGTTCAGATTCGTGAGCGATTAAAAGCCTCTAGAGACCGACAGAAAAGCTACGCTGACAAAAGAAGGAAACCGTTGGAATTCCAGGTGGAAGACCGTGTTCTATTGAAAGTCTCACCCTGGAAGGGCTTGATACGCTTCGGAAAGGGTGGAAAGCTAAATCCAAGATACATAGGGCCTTTCGATATTCTCGCTAGAATTGGCCCTGTAGCTTACAAACTCAATCTACCTCGCGAACTCAATAACGTACATTCTACTTTCCACGTCTCGAACTTGAAAACGTGTATGTCCGACGAGACACTTGTGATCCCACTCGACGAGATCGAAATCAACGAGAGCCTCAACTTCGTGGAAGAACCAGTAGAGATCATGGACCGAGGGGTCAAGCAAATGAAACAAAGTCGTATCCCGATAGTGAAGGTTCGCTGGAACACCAAGCGAGGACCTGAATTCACTTGGGAGCGAGAGGATCAGATGAAACTGAAATATCCTCATCTTTTTTATTAGTTATTTGTAACTATTTATTTGCTTAAACTCTAATTTCGGGACGAAATTCCTTCTATCGGGGGGATGATGTGACAATCCGAAATTTCTAGCTTGTATAAACATTCAAATTTATCAGAGTTAGTCTTGTTTGTTAACTTTTAGCCCTATTTGGAGTCTATTCGAGTATTCTAAACTCAGTACATCAAAGGAATCAGTGTTAGGATGAATTGGTTGAAGTTCTAATCATGAAACAAACCGAAAACCTCCTCAAAAAGGAGTTTTCGGTCAAGTTCTTTGGGTTTTCGGTCAAGTTGACCGTTTATACATATATATTTCATGATCATTTTGATCATTCTTTCCTTTACAAGTCAAGAAAACTTCCATTCTCTCTCAAGTATCATCGAGTTCTTCATTCCAATCTTCAAAATTATAAGAATTCCTTTCATCTAATTTGTTGATACAAAGCTTTATCTAGTACAACCCTTTCATTTCATCCATGAAATCATCTCTTTCGGGTTAGATCTTGTCACACCCCCAAACCAAGGATGGCGGAAACGTCCGGGGGTGGATGACTTCATGTATAGTATCATAACAACAATTGTAATAGTAATTCAAGCAAACACAACCAACATATATATAATTGAAAAAGCTACATCATTGTATGAATTACATGTTTACGAATCAATTACAATATGTTGACAAAATATGAAATAGTAGACGCCTTAGCGTCCCATCCTCAAAAGCACTTGATTACCTGTTTAATGATTTCCTGAGAATACAAGTTGTTTGAAAAAGTGTCAACACAAAGGTTGGTGAGTTCATAAGCTTTTGTTTGGTATTATTAAAAGCCTTTCGTTTGTAAAAGTAGTATTTGTGTTAGAAAATCCAATATTTTCCTTAATGTGTAAATGTAGTCTTAAAACCCAAAGACCGAAATGTACAAGTAATTTGTCATATTTATAGTAAAACAATGCAAGTTTAAATCGACATAAACTCGTTAAATTTTAATGAAGTTCCCGTAAATTCCAATGTTTATTAATACTTTATGTGAGTTTATTATAACCATACTATGACCAAGGTTGCCTAAAACGACGTTCTTCAGGCGTCGGAAATGTTATGACATTTGTCACCCCAGACCTATCGGTCTAACTGTTGCATGCAGTTTAGGTGTGGGTTTGTCAAACCTAATATAGATCTATACACAAGTATCACGCTCTCCCTCAAGGAGACTCTGGTTACAATACAGGACTTAATGGTAATTTGAAGTAAATGTCTCACAAAGTCATTAACGGAATTACGTGTTATGAAAACTTGATACCGTATGGCCGTACCTTGCTTAATGAAAATATCCTTTGTATAAATGTACCCTTTTTAAATGTATGTGTTATGTAATGTATCATAAACTATACCTATTATAGTTTATCAACCAAGGGTAGTACGTAGTAATGTATGCAAACTATATTCAAAATAGTTTATTAAATGTTTGAATGTATCGGTTGTACTTTGATTATAATCACTTGTTATTCTTTATATTTTATATGTCCAAATCCATTTGTAAACTGATGTGTGTCTAAATATTAAGATAAAATGTCATATATTGCAATAACATATAATCACATAAAGATATACACCTTGCTCAACATGTTACAAGGTGAAATGAAATTAACAGCAACTTTTCGTTGAATACAGTTTCTGTTACTGTTCTTAGAAAATTTATAGAAAAATCATCAAAGCTCCAAATCCAAATCCGCAAATTTTGAGAGTTTGGAATATGAGTCTAGTTTGTTCGTAAATTTTATCATGATTTTTAGTGATCTCTAACAGAGGTGAAAATGTTCATAATCACAGACTGGTCCGGGTTTGCCTCTGAAATGACAGGCAGTTTTGTAAAAATCACCATAAATTGTAGAAACATCATATGGAGATGTGCAAGTAGCCATTTTAAAGCTAAGAGTTTGAACTACTTGCACCTGGAATAGTTTTGAAAACTAAAATATTTAAGTTGACCAAAACAGTCCGTGATTAAAGTCCATCTTTTCTGATGTAATCTGTTAGAAAAAGTTTAATTGTGTTCTTGATGATTTTACTTGTATTCCCCCCTTAAAACTTAAGAAAAACATGTAAATGTAGGGGTATGAACTCACCTTATGTGGTTTCAGTAGATGAAAGTGAGAGAGAGGAAGTGTTCAACCCAAGAACACTAAGAAGATGTCTTGATGATTCGAGAATCTAACACCGAATAAGATGGAACTTGTGTAAGATATCAATGATTTGAGTAGAATGGAGTTTAATAATTATGTGAATGATGAAGATACTTACTAATTGAAGAAAGAAATCCCTGGAGAAAGCCTTGAAGTTCTTGAAGTTGAGAGAAAAGATGAGAGAATTTTGGAGAGTGTTCTTGGTTGCTAAGTGTAGAATGAAAGAATTTTATGGAGAATGAGGAGAGAGGATCAATCCTCCAGCTCTTAGAACGTGGGAAGAGCTGGAGATTGGGTGTAAAGGTCCACTAAGGAGACAAGGGGTAGTGGGAAAGAGTGGCTAATCATAGAGTGAGGTGGTGGTGGTTTGCTTTTGCCATAAATTAAGGAAAAGCAAATATTCCTTCAATAATTAGTTCAACCACTAATTCTTTTAATATATTTTATAAAAACCCTGGAGATTTATATATTTTGGGGCCTTAGTTTATAAAATAAAGTTTTGGGTGAAAATCCCACGTTAAAATAATGAAAAACGGAGTTAAAACGAAGTCGTAGTCGAAAAACCGGGAAAAAAGGCTGAATCTGCGAAGTTGCTCGGTCCTGGGCCGAGGTTCGGACCTGAGGCTTCGGACCTGAGGCTTCGGTCCTGAGGCTTCGGTCCGAGGCTTCGGTCCTGAGCACTTCAGTCCGAGGCTTCGGTCCTGAGCACTTCGGATGCGAGGCTTCGGTCCTGAAGCTTCGGTTTTGGGTCCTTAAGGCTATTTTACCCGTTTTTACCCCGTTTCAAGTGGTTTTTGACCTGGTTAAGGGTCGTGATGACCCGAATGATTACAAAAAGTTAAAGGAACTTTTGAGAGAGATTTGGGAGAGATTTCTAATAGAGAGAGATTGAGTGAAAGAGATTGAGAGAGAGTTCTTTGGAGACCTTTTTGAGTGTTTGGCTTTGAAACGCAAGGTCCGTAAACCCCGTTAAGCCATGATTTAGTGTCCTACACAATCCCGATGATTGTGCAATAGTGTTTTATCGCTTTGGTTCGTTGTTTAGCACTGTTAAGGCTAAGGAAAATCAAACACATGAATTTTCCAAATGATGTTTTCTCATTAAAATAGCGAATTGTACAGTGATTACATAACGTAAACCCTAACATACAAGGGTTATTGGAGTTGACCGGTTTGACTTGTTGACTTTGTTTGACTTTGACTTGACCGAAATTTGACGGTTGTCACATCATCCCCCCGTTAGAAGGAATTTCGTCCCGAAATTTTCATTTTGACTGGGATTTTAAGAGTTTGGGAAGAGATTTGGATACTTTTGTTTCATCTGATCCTCGCGTTCCCAGGTGAATTCGGGTCCTCGTTTAGCGTTCCAACGGACCTTCACGATGGGAATACGACTTTGCTTCGTTCGTTTGATTTCCCGATCCATGATTTCGACTGGTTCCTCCACGAAGTGGAGATTTTCGTTAACTTCGATTTCGTCGAGTGGTATTACAAGTGTCTCATCAGACAAACACTTCTTTAGGTTCGATACGTGAAATGTGGGATGTACTTTGTCGAGTTCCTGAGGTAATCGAAGTTTGTATGCTACTGGCCCAATCCTAGCAAGGATTTCGAATGGCCCGATGTACCTTGGATTTAGTTTCCCGCGTTTGCCGAATCGTATCATTCCTTTCCAAGGGGAAACTTTTAGTAGTACTCGATCACCCACCTGGAATTCCAAGGGTTTGCGTCGTTTGTCTGCGTAACTCTTTTGCCGATCGCGAGACGCTTTCAGTCTTTCTCGAATTTGAACGATCTTTTCTGTGGTTTCCCTTATGATTTCAGGGCCAGTGAGGGTGCTATTAGAGACTTGCCCTCTAGTTAGCTGTGTATCCCCCACCTCAGCCCAACACAGGGGTGATCTGCATTTGCGACCGTAAAGAGCTTCGAATGGAGCGACTTTGATGCTAGTATGATAGCTGTTATTGTAGGAGAATTCGATAAGCGATAGATGGGTATCCCATGCTTTACCGAAGTCTATCACACAAGCTCTTAACATGTCTTCCAACGTTTGAATGGTTCGTTCGCTCTGTCCGTCGGTTTGTGGGTGGTAGGCCGTACTCATGTCAAGCCTAGTTCCCAATGATTTTTGTAGAGACTGCCAAAACCGTGAGGTAAATCTACTATCTCTATCGGAGATAATGGATATCGGCATGCCATGGAGTCGTACAATCTCTCTGATGTACGTTCTAGTCAGCTTCTCCATCTTGTCGGTTTCTTTTATCGGTAGGAAGTGTGCTGATTTGGTCAATCTGTCTACGATTACCCATATGGTGTCAAGCCCGCCCAATGTCTTAGGCAGCTTGGTTATGAAGTCCATGGTTATTCGTTCCCACTTCCACTCAGGTATATCCGGCTGTTGTAATAGCCCGGATGGTTTCTGGTATTCGATTTTGACCTTGGCGCAAGTCAGGCACTTGCTCACATAGGTAGCAATCTCAGCTTTCATGTTCGGCCACCAGTATAATTTCTTGAGGTCCAGATACATCTTATCCGACCCGGGATGGATGGAGTATCGAGTCTTGTGTGCTTCATTCATGACGACATCTCGGAGTCCACCGAACTTCGGTGTCCAAATCCGGTTCATGATATAACGTGCTCCATCATCCTTGACTTCTAAGTTTTTATCCATTCCCCTTAATGTCTCTCCTGCCACCTTTTCTGGTTTCAAAGCTTCCAGTTGAGCTTCCTTGATTTGTATGGTCAGGTGGGAATGGATTGTCATTGTTAAGGATTTTACTCGGCGGCCCGAGTACTCCTTCCTGCTTAGAGCATCGGCCACTACATTGGCCTTGCCCGGATGATAACGAATTTCGCACTCGTAGTCATTCAGCAACTCTACCCATCTCCTTTGTCGCATGTTGAGCTCTTTCTGATTGAGGATATGCTGAAGACTTTTGTGATCAGTGAAGATAGTGCATTTCGTGCCGTACAGGTAGTGTCTCCAGATCTTCAAAGCGAATACCACTGCTCCTAATTCCAGGTCGTGCGTAGTATAATTAACCTCGTGCGTCTTAAGTTGTCTTGATGCATACGCGATAACCTTCCCTCTCTACATGAGCACACATCCGAGGCCTTGATTCGAAGCATCACAGTACACTACGAAGTCCTCGGTTCCCTCTGGGAGAGACAAGATCGGTGCGCTGCATAGGGCTTGTTTTAACGTTTGGAAAGCAGTTTCTTGTTTATTTTCCCACTTGAATATCACACCTTTCTGCGTCAAGGTGGTGAGTGGTTTCGCAATCTTGGAGAAGTTTTGTATAAATCTTCGGTAGTAGCCAGCAAGCCCAAGGAATTGTCGAATTTCGGTTGGCGTCTTGGGTGCTGACCAATTCTCGATTGCCTTGATCTTGGAGGGATCCACATGTATGCCTTTCTCACTTACCACATGTCCAAGGAAATCCACTTCTCTAATCCAGAATTCACACTTAGAGAACTTAGCATAAAGCTTCTCCGCTCTAAGTGTCTCTAGCACTTGGCGTAGATGTAGGCGATGCTCTTCTTCGCTTCGCGAGTAGATCAAGATATCGTCGATGAATACGATTACAAACTTGTCTAGGTAGGGTCGACACACTCTATTCATTAGGTCCATGAATACCGCAGGTGCGTTTGTTAAACCGAAGGACATCACCACAAACTCGTAGTGCCCATAGCGAGTTCTGATTGCAGTTTTGGGAATATCTTCTTCTTGAACTCGTAGCTGATGGTAACCTGACCTTAGGTCGATCTTTGAGAAGAAATTTGCTCCTTGGAGTTGGTCGAAAAGGTCGTCAATTCGGGGTAGAGGATATCGGTTCTTGATGGTGAGTTTGTTTAGTTCCCGATAGTCGATGCACATGCGAAAGGATCCGTCCTTCTTCTTTACAAAAAGGACTGGTGCTCCCCAAGGTGAGAAGCTTGGTCTGATGAACCCTTTGCTCAAAAGCTCGTTCAACTGACTGGACAACTCTTGCATTTCTGTTGGTGCGAGGCGGTATGGAGCTCTGGCTACGGGGGTAGCTCCGGGTATTAAGTCAATTCTGAAATCGACTTGTCGTGCGAGTGGTACACCAGGAAGATCTTCTGGGAACACATCCGGGAAGTTACACACTTCGGGGATGTCTTTGATGTCTTTCACGTCTTGTTTCTTGTCTACTACGTGGGCCAAGAAGGCGTGGTACTCCTTCCGGAGATACTTTTGGGCTTTGATGCATGAGATGATTTGTAAATTCGCACTAGGTTTGTCACCATAGATGAGAAGGGTTTCGTCATTTGGTAGATTGAGGCGAACGGCCCTTTCGTAACATAGAATGTCGGCACGGTGAGGAACTAACCAATCCATCCCGATGATTACGTCGAAGCTTTTTATGGTGACCGGCATCAGGTCAATTTTAAATGTATGGTTGTCTAGAGTGAGAGTACACTCTGAGTATATATCGCTAGTGCGTTCTACTTTCCCATTTGCCATTTCTACTACATAAGTATCCTTTAGTGATTGGGGATTTTGTTCAAGTAATTGTTTATATTGGTGGCTCACGAAACTCCTCTCCGCTCCACTATCGAATAGTACGCATGCATAAGAGTTATTGAGGAGAAACGTACCGGTAACCACCGTGGGATCCTCGACTGCTTCCCCATGTCCTATTGCCAGGACTCTTCCTACTCCACCAGCATTAGGGGCTTGTGCTTTGGGGCAGTTTCTTTTGAAGTGACCTGCGTCTCCACAGTTGTAGCAGGTTCGGGTTGCCCCCGTACTGGCGACTTGGTTGATTGGTCGAGCCGGCGCTTTACAGAAACGAGCAGTGTGCCCCTTCCTGTCGCAGTTGTTACAGTGCATCTCCCTACAAGTACCATTGTGGTGAAAGTTGCACTTGTTGCACTTAGGTAGGGTTCCAGCATATGGCTTCGGTGGTGCTGGAGTGGTAGCAGTAGTGGCAGCATTAGTGGCAGCATGGACAGCAACAGTTTGTTGCTTCTTAGCGGGGTCCTGTGCTGGTTGGCTCTTCTTTTCGTTCCAGAACTTCCTTTTGTTGTTTCCCCCTTTTGATTGATCAGTGGTGGTGGTTGTAGTATTATGACCGGCTCGGTGGTCAACAAGTTGTTGTGCCAGCTCCCTGGCACTGTCAAAAGTAGTTGGCCTTGAAGCCAGGACACTACTTTGCACTTGGAGAGACAGTCCCCAAAGGTATCGCTCCACCTTTTTCTCCTCCGGAGTAACCATTGTTGGGCAGAGGAGAGCCAATTCATTGAATCGGGTGGTGTAGATTTCAAGGTCGGAGCCCGTCATCCTGAGGTTCCAAAGTTCTTGTTCCAGCTTTTGAATTTCACCTCTCGGGCAGTACTCCTTCATCATCAACGTTTTTAGTTCTGCCCAGGTTATGGAGCTAGCCACTTCGAGAGTAAGTGAATTAATCCGGCAGTTCCACCAAGTAAGGGCCCGGCCGGTGAAAGTGAAGGCTGCGAACTTAACTTTGCTCGCTTCGGGGCAAGAGCACACCTGAAAGACTACTTCGGTCTTTTCAAACCATTACATCAAAGTGATGACTCCCCCGCTCCCATTGAAGTTGTCGGGTTTGCCATTGGTGAAGTCTTTGTAGGAACACTCTCTTGCACGCCACGTACTGTCTCCGTGGTTAGAGTTTGTAGCACCCGATCCAGAACCACCAGCTCCGTTTGTCCCTATCTGCGACATTGCGGCCGCTACGGCTGCTGTTGCTACAGCCTGGAACACCGCAGGATCAAACTGTGGAGGCAGCGGCGGAGGAGGTGTTGCTGTGTTGCTGGAAGGTCTTGGTCTTCTCCTTGGCGGCATGGTTCTGTCATAAGTCGTAAACCAATGTACTTTTAGTAAAAGTGTATTTATAGGAAGAGAAATCTTTTATACATAAAGTATATTATTACGTTGTTTTTCCGGTATGTTTACGATACATACGATTTTATACTTTTAATTGACCCAATACATTGGGTTATGAGGTAAAATGAAAGTATAAAATATTTTATTTGAGTTTCCTTGTTTCCAAGTATATGACTGTTTGTAAAAGTTTCACATATACTAATTTAGTCGGGACATAATTAATATATTATATTTTAAAATGATCTTTATCGGTTACTTAATTAGTTGCAAAGTGCATACCAGTCATATGTGATTAAGATATAATAGTCCTTCGAATAGATGACCCTAACTCCAAGACCACAACCAAACAAGGACAGGAAGTGAAACAAAGATACATAAATTCTAAGTCTATAGCATCTTAGTTACATATGACCTTAGCGCATCCACTTAGCAGCTATTGATCTATAAATAAAGACCTATTTAATTCTCAGATAATTTATTATAGTAACACAAAATACTCCTATAGTATTTGTAAATGTTTAGTTTTGAGTTCTTAAAGTATCCTTTGTAGTCTGTTATTAGGTTTGTTAGATTTGTTGTCCATCCTGACCATCCCCTGGTATATGCAAGTCAATTCCCGGACAGATATAGTTGATCAGGCTATATCCTTCCCAGATTTAATCCACATATACTAAGGCATACTCAAAATGTTCAACTCTTCTTCTTTTGCTTTATGTTTTCGCTAGTTATGATACCATGCGAGCATGTAATGTATGTATGTATACTTTAATCAAGAAAATCATTTATTTTCTAAGAGTATATTTATTTGAAAAATGCACAAATCAGAGACTATTAGTCCCAATTGTGTTTATAGTTTGTATATCTTATGTGGTTTGATATACTTAATTCACTATAAACTGTGCTCTGATACCAATCTGTCACACCCCCAAACCAAGGATGGCGGAAACGTCCGGGGGTGGATGACTTCATGTATAGTATCATAACAACAATTGTAATAGTAATTCAAGCAAACACAACCAACATATATATAATTGAAAAAGCTACATCATTGTATGAATTACATGTTTACGAATCAATTACAATATGTTGACAAAATATGAAATAGTAGACGCCTTAGCGTCCCATCCTCAAAAGCACTTGATTACCTGTTTAATGATTTCCTGAGAATACAAGTTGTTTGAAAAAGTGTCAACACAAAGGTTGGTGAGTTCATAAGCTTTTGTTTGGTATTATATGCTAAATAGGATCCGTGTGTGCTCAAGTCTTCACTTGACACTTAGCATCCTTTTTCCGATCTTACATTCGCATCATTCATTTTAGGTGAGTTCATACCCCCTTAATCAACCTTTTAAATGATTTTAAATGCTTTTACAGGGGGGGGGAATACATGTTGAAGTATTATAGTTATTATATCAATCACATGTGATTAATAACTACCAACAAGTGGATTTTATTACTTTTCAATTTGTGTTATCAAACAAACTACTTTAAATCGTTTTACAAACTCTTTTACATGTTAAATACTTTCTATTCAAACTCTATTAAACTTATACTTTGTCAAATGCATATCTATATAAATATAGTTATATAAGTAGGATTGAGAGGACTTAGGACTGATAGCTCGCCTTGCTTCCTGTTCCTTGTTTGGTTGTGGACTTAGGGTATCGGTTATTTGTCTGAAGGTCGTTTGAATCCTAGTTATATATTATGTATATGTATATAGATATAAAAGTTACTTCTTTCATTTCAATACCTTTGGGTAGCAAAGGTATACAAACATGTTCATACATACAAACAACATTACTAGTAAACTATAATAGGTATAGTTTAGGAAGTTACTAATACTATTACTAGAACAATGAAACATACAATGAGTCAGTTCATACATGAGTCAACACATACTATAACGAGAAACAGATAGAGAATACTATAACGAGAAACAAACGATAACATACAGAGAGAACATACATACATACTAGACAGAGAGAGAGAGAACATACAATACAGCTAGTACATACTATACATTATGCAATAGAACATACTATTATGAGAAACAGAGAGAACATACATACATACTAGACAGAGAGAGAACATACAATACAGCTAGTACACACAATACATATACAAGAACATTACAACAGTTATGTGAGCCACGTAATGGGGCATGACATCACCTGTCATGGCTCGTTTTGTATCCAGAGTCTCCTATAAGGAGAGCGTTGAATTTGTGTATAGATCTATACTGGATTGACTATCCTACACCTTGCTGTTCGCTACAGTGGGACTTGCAAGTCTACGGGTGCCAAATGTCATTTCTTCCGACGTCTTTCATCGTCGTGTTTTTAGTCGGTAGTATGGTACATGCATATCACATATTACTTTAAATAACAATTGGTTTAAGGTAATTAGTACAGCAGTAGTTACTTAATACAACACTACATTACTTTATTATTTACCCATTGCATTCACTTTGTGACCTTCACACAATAAACAGTAATGTAAAAGCTATATTTTTGGTTAATGATAGTCATATTTGGGAAAATACACACTTTTACAAGAAATAAACATACATTTCATTTGATGCCTTGGTAGAAGGCTACGTTTAGTAGAAAATATAGGATTTTCTAGGAGATACAAATATTTACAAATATTTACAAACATTTACAAACATTTACAAACTTATACATCAAGTACATACAAACAATTTCTTACAAACAATGACACTAAAATACTTATGAACTCGCCAGCTTTAAAGCTGATCAACGCTTTCAAAATAACTTGTATTCTCAGGTCATCAGTAGACAGGTACCGATGCCAGGTTTTGAGAAGATTGAGCTCGTTCAAGAGTCATCTCTTATTTTTGATTTACATTTTTGGTGTCTTATAAACTTCACAGAACACACTTGTATGAAATTATATTATTAATGCAATGGATGATGTTGTTGCTTGTTTACTACTATGCCTTGTTGTGATACTGTACATGACGTCCTCCACCCCCGAACGTTCCGCCGTTCCGGTTTTGGGGTGTGACATAAAACATGGGTAGATGTAATAAGATGATGTGTGATAAAATGATGAGAGGCCTCGATGTTGTTGTTGTTGATTCTGTCATCTTGCGGAGTATGGATGACAACCACAGACTCTTCTAGACAGTCCAGTGGAACGCTAGCAGGCTCGCAACCTGTAGGTGTTTGTGAACGATGTGTTCACCGGTGTACTCCATCCCCCTCATGGTTGCCTTTAGGATATTTATTGCTGAGGAACCCCCTTAGCAGTAGTGTCCATCCCGATGATGATCCTTAGGCTAGGTCCCTTATGATAGGTGTTTAGGGACGTAAAGTGAGGATAACGGGAACGGGTAATCGGGTTATTGTTGGTTGATGAAATTAATAAACTTATTTATTGTGGGTTGAAAACCCTATGTGCTCACCAGGCTCCCAAGCCTGACCCACTCAGTTTCATGTATTACAGGTAGTGGCGCTCGAGCATAGATGTGATGTTTTGGATGAGGGATTACGGATATAGGCCTGTAGATATGAAATAATGTAGTAAGGCTTATATTGTACTGTTTATGCTTTTGATCTGTATCGAACATGACATCCCGAGTCTTTTAATGAAATACATTTCCTTGGAAATGCTTTTGATAAATCTTTATCATATTTTGTTTTGGGACAAATTCCGCAACACCTTTATTTAAAATGTTACTCTGATTTTCAAAGAAGCATAAACAAAATCGGTCTTTTCTGGCCGTGAAAATGGGGATGTCACACTATAATCTCACAGAAGGGGAAAAGACCATTTTACCCCTCCAATGGTCCAAATGTCCATTTGTTGACCAAACCCTAAAAGTCAACGAAAGTCAACTCCAGTCAACGGTCCAACTTTGACCCGACTCGTCGAGTGCACTCGGGTGACTCGGCGAGTCCATGCGTGTCCTCTGAATCCTCATAAGGCCTCACTCGACTCGTCGAGTTAACCTTTCACTCGACGGGTTACCACTGATCACGAATCGCGGGGCAACCTGATCCGACTCGTCGAGTCCTCTTATGGACTCGGCGAGTTTCCTCCATGGCAACACTCATTTGACCTTTTGAGGTCAGATATGTTTCTCTAACTTATAGATCTGGCCTTCTAACACCCAAAAATCACGTAAAGGTCTGAACTTGGTGTCCATGGATGGTTTATCTTGCATTATATACCATAGAAACCCCATTAATGCTTCCTAGCTTCAAAACCCTATGATTACTTGACTAAAGCTTCATACTTTCTGGCTCTCTGGACCTAGAAAGGTCCAGATCTATAACACAACTAGGAAGAGGGATTTGATGCATTCAAGATCCCAAAAATGAAGTGATTCAAGCCCTAACCCCAAAAATGGAATCTACACAATATGGAAGAAGAGGGGTTCGATTTGGTACCTCAGAATTAAGCTCCTTTCTTGACTAACTCAGAACAACAACCTCCTCTGGTCCTTCTTGTTGGAGCTCTTCTTCTCCTTTGCAAAATCACACCAAATAGCTCAAGATAGCTCTTCCTCTCACTCTACACATTCAAAATTGCTAGGGTTCTCTCTTCTGGAAAGGTAGCCGCAATTGAAGGCCATAAGTGCCTTTAAATAGGGCTCATGCCCAAAGATTTAGGGTTTCTGCCAACAGCGCGGACTCGTCGAGTCGACTCTCCGACTCGTCGAGTCCATTCATTAATCTGAGTCATCAGTCGCGATCCTACTCGACGAGTTTAGGCGTCAACTCGTCGAGTCCCTCTTCTTATCTCAAAAACAAATATTTAAATTATGATACCTGGAAATCAGGATGTTACACAAAACCTGGTCATCGGTACCTGTCTACTGGTGACCTGAGAATACAAGTTATTTTGAAATAGTAGATCAACATTAAAGGTGGTGAGTTCATAAGTATATTAGTGTCAAATGTTTGCATTAGTTTGATGAAAATGTTTGTAAGTGTTTGATGTAAATGTTTGTAAGTGTTTGATGAAAATGTTTGTATACTTCCTAGAAAATCCTATAATTTATACTAAATTGGAAGGTAGTCTACTACCAAGACCCGACTGTTTTGTATGTTTGTTCTTTTGTAAAAGTGAGTGTTTTTCCCAAGTATATGACTATCATTACCAAAAAATAGTTTACATTACCTTTTATGTGAAAATATCACAATATGAATGTAATGGGATAATGAGAGTGTACAGTAGCATTGTATAAAGTAACTACAAATGTACTAACTACCTTAAAACCAATAAGTTAAATTAAGGTAAAATGTGATGAGGTTATAACCATGCTCGATTGACTAGTATAAAACACGACGATCAAAAGACGTCGAAATGGTATGACATTTGTCACCCGTAGACCTGCAGGTCCCACTGTAGCTAGCAGCAAGGTGTAGGATGGTCAATCCCGTATAGATCTATACAAAAACTCACGCTCTCCCTCCAGGAGACTCTGGTTACAAAACGTGACACAACAGTATATTGCCATGCCATGAAGTAGTGGCTCACATTAATGTTATCTTGTTCTTGTATTAGTATGTATGTTCCTTCCTATTCTAGTGTATAGTATGTTCCTTCTGTTCTAGTTATAGTATGTTCTTTCTTGTTCTAGTTATAGTATGTTCTTTCTGTTCTTGTTGTAGTATGTTTGAACTGACTCATGTATGAACTGACTCTTGAAAGTTTCATTGTTCTAGAAATAGTAAGTAGTAATCCTCTAAACTATACCTATTATAGTTTACTAGTACTGTTGTTTGACTGCCATTGATGTATAGAAAAGACTCAATTACTTACCAAGCAACTAAGTTAAGTATAATCCTTAAAATGGGTTTAATATTCACATATCTATTCAATAAGTATAACTAGGATTTAACCGACATTCGGACTAGTGATCCTACCCCAAGCCCACAACCAAACAAGGAACAGGAGTCAAGGTATCTAGCAATAGTCCTAAGTCCGTTAAAGCATAATTATACATAAATAGATAGACGAATATGATTTGATATAAAAGAAGTTTATAAAAGCTTTAAAAGTATTTTCAACAAGTTTGAGTATAAGAAATCCTTTTGAATGTAGTTTTCACATGTAAATGATTAACACAATATCATTGTGTTATACTTGTATTCCCCCCCTAAAATCATTTAAAAGCATTTAAAAGTGTAGTTGTAGGAGTATGAACTCACCAGCTTTAATGTTGATCTACTCTTTCAAAATAACTTGTATTCTCAGGTCACCAGTAGACAGGTACCGATGACCAGGTTTTGAGAAGATGGAGCTTTTTCAAGACTTGTCTTTAATTTTGATTCGTATTTTGGTGTCATTCAAACTTTACTCAGAACACACTTGTATTAAATTATATTATTAATGCAATGGATGATGTTGTTGCTTGTTTTACTATTGTGCATTATTATGATACTGAACATGACGTCCTCTGCCCCCGAACGTTTCCGCCGTTCTGGTTTGGGGCTGTTTTTACAAGGTTAGGTTGTCTTGGATTTGATCGAAAACAAAACATAAAATAAAATATTTTTGAATTTTCAAAATTGATGCAAAATGCTTTTTTATTACTGAAAATAAGAAAGGGAAAAACAAGAAAGAAAGTTAAAATCTTTTTGTGGTTTTAAATCTAAAACCATGCAACATGAAATACCTTATACCCCCAAACTTAATAATAAGCATCTTCATGATTGGAGAAGAACAAAATGATCTACTCATCAGAAGGAAGTGGATGATATCCTGGGAAGTGCCGGGTCCAGTGTCGCAACTCATTGAAAGTCCTGAATATATCTTCAATGTGCTTATCGCGCCTCTCCCGATCATTAGAGTAGTCAATGATGACGTCCCCGACACGTATGTTTAACCCTTGGAAATTAGTAGTGTGGGTGTCAACATGCGTATTCACAGATTGGATGGTGGTATGGAGTCTAGTGTATTCTTGATGAAGGTCAACAAAATGATCCATATACATCTGGTGGTAGGGTGGGTAATCAGAGGGCCACACACCACTATATAAACCAATATGGCCCGTGTGAGAGGGGTACTAATGCATAGACACGTCTTCTTGGTTGGCTTCTGATATGTTCCCTTCATTCGCATCCTGTTGATTGTGATTCTCCTCACTTCCCTCGAGAAAATTCTGATAAGGTCCAATCAGTATTTTCGGTTGGAATGGATAACTCAAGCATGTAAGACGATACTGTTGGGTTATGAGCATTCTAACACTCCTAAGTGTACATGCAACCCTAAATACCTTGGATCTATGTTTTCTCTATTATACATACAATTATGAACATCCAAGGTATTATCCTAATCTAGCATACAAAATAATAAATATAACAAGATAGAATACATACCTCTTTGATGTAGAATGTCTTCATGAAGCTCGAGTGCCTAGTGCCGCAAGTGTGACACCTCAAATGGTTCACACAACACCAAATACACTTGGAATAACTTGAGAGAAACTTGAACACTCCTTGAAATCGTCTAGCCCTCACACTCACACATTAGTGCACGATTTCTTGAGCCATGGGATTCTTTTATATGGTGGCTATTAGGGTTACACCATGTAACTCATAACTTTACCCATTCCTTATGCTCCATGGATTTTAACCTCCATGGAGTATCCATGGGTCACCCCATGGACCTAGTCTAACATAAGGAATCTTGGATCACAAGCCCACATATATAAGAATGAATGATTTACACAATCAACCCATATATTTAATTAGTCTCCTTTTGATCACTTAATTAATTCCAAATTAATTCTTGATCAATACTAATTAAATAACCTTATTAATATATTAGAACTTATAATATATTAACCAACCTTAAGTGTTATTTCTCTCATTATAGTCTATCCAAATGCATGATGCCATGCAACCCAAATGGACCATGCCGGGTCGGGTCAAGTCTTACCAATTATAGTTATGGACTTAGACATTAATCCAACAGTCTCCCACTTGGATAAGTCTAAAACTATTATTGCGTATGACTTCAGGAACCGATCAGCAATCGTAGCTCTCAAAAGCTTCTGTCGAACTCTGACCTTGTCGATGAACTCTGACCTTTGTCAATGACTTGTCCATTAGATAAGGGATCATATATTCCTCCATTCTAGATATCATATGGACTGAGACATGGATTATCAATCATTCTCTCTGTCCATTTGTTGTTTCCCGATTTCCGATTCATGATGACTGACTGATTGAACAAATCATATCAGTCCTGGCTTGGCCAAGCACTCACATGTATCATCTTTAAATCATCGAGGGGCCCACAGATATCGCTTTTATCCCGAAGGTAAAAGGAATGGATAAACTTCGACTCATATGGCTTGTTCTACTACTTGTTGAATCATACATAAAGGCACGTTTTATAACATCGAGTTACCAATGCGTTTTCGTGCAATCAATGTATAACCAACTCATAGTAACAACTCATATCTTTAGGTTTGAAGAATATAAGATATTATCGTCTCATGATCACTCGTGATAAAATCCATGAAGTGATTCAAATGAGCGCGGGTTGAATCCAATACTCAGAACTTATGAGCACTCATGAGTGTTGTAGCACCACTTTGTACACCAACTTGGACCTCTACAAACCAACCCATGACAGTCTTGATTCATATCTACTTCCAACATATGACCGACTGTGGATGGTTTAAATAACTTAATCATTCAGGAAGAGCGACTTAGTTATTCTGGAAGTCAAAACATGCAAAGTGAAACACAAGAATAAATGAATCAAATATGGTATCAAACCCTATGAATATAAATAAACACTTTTATTTATCACCATACTGATTACTCATTATTCATTGTTTCGGTTTTATCAACTTTATACTTAAATTTAAAACAATAGTTGTCCCATGCTCCAAGCATGTACACTATGTTTTCTAAACACTAGTCATGCCATACACCAAGTATGCATACTATGTTTGTCTATGATCTTTACTTTGTAAAATAGATCAATTGAACTTCACTCCAATGATCCTCTTTTCACAGTCCCAAATCCTTACTGCAAATGCAAGAATTCCAAATTCATGCCATTTACTGAAATCTGTTAGATTCTAAACTTATATGCATTGATCCTCTTAATGATTATGCACAAAGTCAGAAAGACTTGACAACAATCATTACAGAGCATTCCAAAGGAGATCAGCTCCTTGGAAACATCCTTCTTTCATTAAGTTTCCTAATCTTACACAGATTGAATAATTTCTAACTTTGAAACATTTCCATATTCCATTTTGACTATCACTTCTGAACAAGAGTTGCCTCCTTACAGATTATGTCAATATGGTCCTTCCAGAATTAACATTATACTTCCAACTGTCCTTGAGCAACCAATCTTTGGTAAACCTTAGATTTTCCTCGACAATTGCTTAATCATTTTAGTCATATCCAATTCTAGACCTTTTCCCTTCATAATGCCCCAGGCATTTGGAAAATTTTAGAAAGGATGAATATAGCACATGTAATCGATCCTATATCTGAAGCATATGGAACACGATTCATGATGTCTCACATAAAGACTAAACCAGTCTTTTGCTATAATATTTCCATTTCAATTTGCCAAGTTCTCAAAATTCAGATTATGAAAACGGATGCCGTAATCATAATCGAATTTTAGAACGCAAATAATGGACCCATATATAGAATTTCCTTATGTTGAGCCATTCCAACATGAAATTCATATATATATATCCTTGATTAAATACGATTAAAATCTCAATCTAAGCTTTTAGAATTGAAATGAAGTATAATTTCCTCTCCCTTAATTATAGCAAAACAACTTTTTCAACCCCTGCAACCTCACGAATTGAAACTTTTGTTTTCTATAATTAACATTGCTAACTTGCAACCTTTGTCATAATTATCATGCTCCCACTAACATGATGATTATTAGCATAACACTTATGCTCCCACTAGCTTTGACATGTACTCAGAAATCAGCTGACTTTCTTACCAAAGTTCAGATTTCTGATACTAGATTGTTTTGATAAAACTTTATCAAAATCATACACCTCTCTTAGATAGCTCACATGTGTGTCTAAACAATTTTAGAACTATGAAAAGGGATGCCGTAATCATAGTCTCAATTGTTTAGACCTTTGCCACTTCTCACAAGTCCATGTTAGTGTGTCGGTAAACCACACACGCTCCACTAACGACTTTGAGAATGCAAATATTACAATTGCTATCTAGCTAAAATCTACTTAGTGAAAGTGTTTCCTCACCATCATTTTCATGAATCGGAGAGAAACCTTATGAAACTTAGATTTAATAGTGTATGTGTTCTTATCCATGTGAATTTGTCAAAACCATAATCACAAGACAAGGTTAGTGACAAATCCAAACTCATATTGATTAAACTTGTGCAATCTTAAATTCTTGCCATTTGGCAGCTCAGGTGCCTGCCATTGCTTCCAAGTAGTTGTGCAACCAATTGAGAACTCTCAGAACTCCTATGCAAAACCAACTTGAATAGGCACAAAAATTTCAACATGATAGGTTATAAACCTCAAGTCGTGTGCTAGTGAAGGACTTTAGGTTTTATTCTTGATTAAGTCTTGAAACTTTCAAGAGCTTTAAGACTCCCACTGTCCTCTTGACATATAACACTCCCTTGTCAAATATTCAAGAGATAGTGCGGATTCTTTATCAAGACTAACACTTTACACAATTGGCCTAAGTTGGTCTCTGTTTTATCCAAAACATCACAACTTACCAATTTCAAATGTACAAGAGTAGATAACCTTTTACTCTTACATTTGACTAGTGTTAACAAACCCTCTTTAAGATATGTCACTCAAGTTACAATCTTGGAGTATGACTCTAAGAATTGTTTTGGAACGAAGTATGACTCATCTCTTTGATTTAACCATTTCAACAATTCATGACTCCTCTTCTTGACTTTAGAGGACCAATTGTGATATGGTATCTTAATCATTAAGATGATCATAAACATGATACTAAAGTACTCTCCCATCTTTTCAGATTTGAGAAACTTTTATCTTTCTACCATACTTTGATTCTTCTTATTCGTTCTGTCTCACATTGAAACTTCTCCAATGCTACAGACTTATACTTAAACTTATAAGTATAACCATATTTACTGAACTTAAGTAAATCATGACGAATAGTCTTCTTGATCTTTTGTGGTGGACTTGACCAGTGCACAAGAATGTGTACTCGATCCCTTAGTCCTTTCCTTATTCACATAAGGAATTAGTCTTAATTTTCCAAGCTGAAAGTTCTCATTCATCATACTATACAACTTGCATGATTCCAAGTTTCGGTCCAATTGAACCTTGGGTGATGAGAATCTTTCCTTATTTGGTAATATTAGACACTACCACAACCGAAAGAATCAAATCCATTTTTCCAATATTGCTATCAATGGAATCTTATAAGCAACAACTTTTCACAAATGCCATTGTAAGGATACTTAAAATAAATAAAATCAAAACCTTTTTCTTTTATTTTAAAACTTTGCGGAAAAACTTATCCTTACAATCCATATGAAAACCTTGTTGTTATCTATTCCTAAGCAATATAAATATCATAACTCTTAAGTAATAGCCCAAAATTCTGATCACCGAACCATGCGATTGAAATCCATCTTCGCGATCAGAATCAGCATGTACTTAATAGAGTTGGACAATGGACATTACCTGAAGTAGAGCCAAACTTATTGACTTTAACATCCTTAGGTAAATTTGGCAGCTTCGTAACCAATGCCCCTTCCTTTGGCAATAGTTACCTATGGACCCTTGATAATGGGACTATCTCAGACTTCGCCTCTCTCTTTACCATTGGGTCAACCAAGTTGACATGGCCGATCCCTTTCCATTGGGAAGAGAGAGCTTTACTGGATATCCAATGTCATCATTGTCAATGTCCATAGCGTTTTAGGAAGTTGATCTTAGAAAATAGATAAGATCATTAAGGGTCTTGTCTTAGTCTGTTTCATAGGATTCCCAAAAGAACTCACTATGTGACTTAGAAAGTAGTTGAGCCACCAACTTTCTCAAGACTTTGACACCCAACTCTCCCGGCTTGTCAATATGTGACTACATCTCCAAGATGTGATCACACCTAGACCTTGCCTTGCCAATAGGGCTTGAGTGACCTTAAACTTTTTAGGAACTTGTGGGTTAGGGAGAATAATTGGAGGAGGTGAAAGAAGTATGATATCCATGGGACATCATCTTCATTTAGGAAAGCTTGTTTCAAGAGATTTGGGAAGATCATAAATGTCTAGACCAGACATCTTTTTGGGAGATATTCAAGATAGTTGATTTAAAGTCCTTAATATAACACCCAATATGAAATAAACAAACTATTTTATAACTTAGAAGAGGGATGCCGTAATCCAAGCTATAAAATATTTGAAGGTAGGTGAATGACGATTCACCAATTTCCACCATGAAAAACGAAATAATTTATTAGGTTTTAATTGGATTTGAAAGTCCTAGATCTTTGAGATTCATTGAACTGTTCAAAGGCATGTTTCAATCTCGAGTGTGCCCTTCAGGTTTTGTGACTGGGATGCCGAGGATCACAAAACACGGTGTGAATAACCATGCAAATATACTTGGTTCCCTTAATATTTACCCCTTAATCAGTGTGCCGGTTAACCACACACGCTCCACCGATACTATGATAAATATTAAGTTACCCTTTGCCTACCTTGTTAAGTCCAGGTTAGTGTGCCGGTTAACAACACACGCTCCACTAACGACTTAAGCAAAGTGCAAAGTGTAATTTCATGGGTTAGCACCAAATTCACATTTTCCTAAGTAACTAAGATTGGGTATTAATAAGAGTTTAGTTACTTAGTATTTATCATTAATACTTTTAATGAAAGGAGAATTATAGTCCTTGTCCTACCCGTTCGACTAACGACACTCCACCAGTCAAGGAAGCGGTGGGTGAGAGTGGACACCCATTAAACTGCCATTTTATAGGCAGTAACCTTATACCCCCTTATAGACCGGCTTCGTGAATGAGGCCTACTAACGGTAAGACTGACTTTACTCTTATACATATATATATAAATATTATTAACTTATAATATTATAAAGTATAAGGGTTGAATTTTAACTTTTAAAATTCTAAGGGCTAACTTGGAATTAAAGTATTCATAAGTGAAAACTTTTCAAATTCCAAAACTTGAGGGCAAGTTTTGAAACTATTCAAAACTAATTAATTCCATAACTTATGAGTTTAAAGTAGTTTTAATTAAAAAAAAAAACTCTTCAAGTTCCATAACTTGAGGACAAGTTATGGAAGACTTTAACCTAATTAATAAAAAAAATAACTTTTTTTTATTGTAACTTATGGAACTAATTAAGGTTACACTTTTTTTTTTAATTTAATGAAGAGACTCTTGAACCTCCATAACTTGAGGACAAGTTATGGAGTCATAAAACCATTTAATTAGAACTAGACTCTTCATTTTGTAACATTTGCCAACTTTTATGAGTTTTATGATTCTTAAATGTGACTTTTCATATAACTTGAGGACAAGTTACAAAAATACACTTTGGAATCAACTCTTAGATTAAAATGGATTGAAAACAACTATTTCACACAACTTTTCTATTAATCTAAGAACCTCATAAGAACAAGATAATTCAAATCATCAATCTTCAAGAAATTAGCATGAACATACAAACTAATACAAATCTTGAAATTATGACAATTATCTTAGAAATTGGATTAGCATGAACATTACCACATCAAAAACAAGTTTATAAGTCCAAAAACATCTTAGGGTAATGTTCCTAGTCCAATTCCAGCCAAAACAATCGAATATATGCATCCAACTCGATTTTTCAGCTACTTTTGCAAGTATAACAAGAAAACAAGCCTAGGCTCTGATACCACTATTGGGTTATCAGCATTCTAACACTCCTAAGTGTACATGCAACCCTAAATACCTTGGATCTATGTTTTCTCTATTATACATATAATCATGAACATCCAAGGTATTATCCTAATCTAGCATACAAAATAATAAATATAACAAGATAGAATACATACCTCTTTGATGTAGAATGTCTTCATGAAGCTTGAGTGCCTAGTGCCCCAAGTGTGACACCTCAAATGGTTCACACAACACCAAATACACTTGGAATAACTTGAGAGAAACTTGAACACTCCTTGAAATCGTCTAGCCCTCACACTCACACATTAGTGCACGACTTCTTGAGCCATGGGATTCTTTTATATGATGGCTATTAGGGTTACACCATGTAACTCATAACTTTACCCATTCCTTATGCTCCATGGATTTTAACCTCCATGGAGTATCCATGGGTCACCCCATGGACTTAGTCCAACATAAGGAATCTTGGATCACAAGCCCACATATATAAGAATGAATGATTTACACAATCAACCCATATATTTAATTAGTCTCCTTTTGATCACTTAATTAATTCCAAATTAATTCTTGATCAATACTAATTAAGTAACCTTATTAATATATTAGAACTTATAATATATTAACCAACCTTAAGTGTTATTTCTCTCATTATTGTTTATCCAAATGCATGATGCCATGCAACCCAAATGGACCATGTCGGGTCGGGTCAAGTCTTACCAATTATAGTTATGGACTTAGATATTAATCCAACAGACACATGATTGATGAGAAGAGTGACACCCGTATCGGGATTGATGCTTCAAAGAAATCCATTCTCCTCTTTCTTGAATATGTGCATGGACTCAAAGGTAGATGTGGTAAGAGTATCATCAGTAGAGATTAGAGTGAGATACCCGAAATTAAATCCTACCGTATCGGAACATGCAAGAACGGTGACCAATCCTCTACATTGGATTTGGCCAAAAGTCGCTTGGCTCACTTTGAGGAACTTTTGGCAAATATAATCACCCATGTGTGGTTTGTTGGGTAAGCTGTGAGTCATACAATAAAGCAACCTTAATTCGGATATATTAATAGTGCTCCTTTCAAAGTGTGGGAAGACGATCAAGGTGAGAAGTCGGTAAGAGACATGGAGGACTGGATGGAGAATGCGGGAAGATTTAAAAGCCTTTACATCATATGATACATCGCTTGAGATTTGCGACCAAAATCCTGCAACGTTAAACCTATCAATATGGTTCACATTTGGGCCAAAAGTGTTGTCAATGGGGGCTATGAGATAAGAACAGGTTTATGTATCATCTAATTATTCAGGTATTCATTTTAACCCTTGAGTTGTGCTTTATTTGCAATTTTAGTCCCCAGTGGCAATTTCATAATTTTGGAGTCAGGAGTATGCGGGGTGTAAACCTTCATACACAGAGCGTACCCGGGTTCGCATTAGTACGTTGTACGTACGCTGGTATGCTAGGCGTACGCAGCCAGTATGCAAACTCTAATTTTTAAGGTTTGGACCCTATTTAAACACATTTATAGCCACATTCACCTTATTATCTTCAGCCTCTTTCCTCATTTCGAAACCCTAAAGAGTGTTTGTGCACTGTGAAGCTTCTAGAGCCATTTTTGGTGCCATTTGGAGCTTCTGAAGTAGAAGGAAGAGCATTGAGTTCGTGCTTCACTCAAGGCTTTGGATCCAGCATCTTGTTCCCCTTGTGCACCTTATGGAGGTAAAAAAATTGAACCGTGGTGTAAAAATCTTATGGATCTAGTTTTAGCTCAAAGTTGTTCCTTTTTGTCCCAAACTTGGTCTTTGTGAGTAGAAGGTACTCCAAGGCATTTGAGTTGTCCTTTCAGAGGTTTTGAGGGGTGTTAAGTCATAAAGTTGGGTTTTTGGTCAATAGTTTCTCTCAATGCGAGTGTTAGATGGTCTTTATGGGTTAAGAGGCTAGGGATTTTGGAGTTAAGGTCTTAATAGACATGCTTAACCATAAAGTTGGAAACTTTATAGTTAAGAACACCTTTTGTTGCCTAGATCTGAAATTTGGACGTGAGTGCTTAAGGAATTAAGCACTTAATAAGAGGGGTGGTGCACAGTCGCGTACGCTGGGCGTACCGAGGGGTACGCTACGCGTACGATTTTAGCTCCCCGATCCTCGGTCAACTGTGAAGTACGCCCCGCGTACTGACTGAGTCAACCTGGTTGACTCAGTTGACTTTGACCGGATTTCTAGGGTTTGACCTAGGGGATTTTAGGTATTTTGGCCTATAAGCTGAGTTTGTGTTATTGAATTTATTAAGGTGATTGGTAGAGTTGATCTCGGAGCGTCGTGCTATTCAATTTGGTTATCTGTCTGTGAGGTGAGTTTCCTCATTGGATCTATGGGTCAAAGGCATCAATGCCGACCTACTGTTTATTGTGTATAATGTTAGATGCCTTGTGATAATTATATAGAAGACCAGGATCTGGCTCTTGGCATTTGCATGAAAGACCAGGGTCTGTCCCCTGGCAGTTATATGAAAGACCAGGATATGGCCGCTAGCATTTGTATGCAAGACCGAGATTTGGCATGGTTTGACCCATTGCAGGAAATGATTATATGACTATGATTTGGCCCATGGTATTTATCTTCTTTCATGTGTGGTATGTGGTACTTGAGGGAACTTACTAAGCTTTATGCTTATAGTTTACGTTTATGGTTTCAGGTACTTCCGAGTGGAAAGGGAAGGGCTCGACGTGATGGCACATCATCCTCCCCTCATGGTTTCCGAGTTTGAAATAATTTGTACTCTGATGTTTTGATACTATGACTTGATATGGGTTTTGAACAATTAATGAATGTTGTGGTCGATCTTTAAATGAAAATTTTTATCACTATTTTCGGGACGTTACAATTTGGTTCGAGGAGATTTTCCATGATTAATTTTGTAAATGAAAGGAGAAGACGCCATGATCATAGTTTAAGGGAGGATAGGAATTAAACGGTGGGCTTTTGTAGCTAAGATATTAGGATTCGAGTATGTGTGCCCACCCGATGTTTTAGAAAAGGGTAAGAACACCATTCCACAAATTAAGTTGATGGAGGTAACAACGTTCCATGAATCTTTGATTTCCAAATTCTCTCTTAAAGAGAACATCAAATTTGTTTCTTTGAACGTCACCCACGAATTCAATTCCCTCATGGTTCGGGTTAGCCGGGATTCTAGTTTGCTTTCGAGGGCCATTTGATTTGTTTATGCTCAAAGGCAATAACCAACGGGTAACTATGTTCTAACCCAAATTTCGATAAAACAAATCACACAAAGATACTAACTTTTATAAGAAAAGAAAGCAACTTAAAAATCGAAAGGAGTATACTGAATTTTTGCTTGAATGTGCAGAGTACATTCCTTTTTCAATCTCCCCAGGCTTGTCCTACACAACAAATTAAACATTTAAGCATAATTTCTATGAAAATTTTGGACCTAGGTTTATGTAAAAAACCCGATTTCACAATGAAAGCTATTAAGAGAAGCTTCGATGTGGAGAAAATGAAGTTTAGAACAAGAAATTCCATACCTTGGGTGGAGACTACACTTGAAGTTGAGGAATCTAGGTTATTATTTTGACAAAATCAAACTTTAGGATGAAAGACTTGAGAGAAAACGATGTGAAAACTAGAGGTTTTGTTTTAATGAGCAACCCGTTTTTTTCTTTAAAAACTTGCTGTGAAATCCTCGAACACGACCCCGTTTCGTCCCAAGGCAAAGTGACACGACCCCTGTCGATCCAAATTTTCAAAAAAAAAAAACAAAAAATAGCAGGTCAACATTTGACATGAACCGTGTCAATCAAAAGAGAAAAATGACACGAACCACGTCATACCTAATGTAAATTGGTTGTGTTTTTCGGATCGGGCACCCTCGAGTCTTCCAAAAAAATTGTTCTTTTAAAATTCATTTTTAAGCATAAAACTACTAAAAAATCATTTGGATCAATTAAAAAGAAATGGAATTTGAAAAATGGAAAAATGACAAAATTAAACCCGAGTTGGCTCTCGGTTAGCCGCCCTTATTTTAAGTCATTGGCTCAATTTGGCCCCTAATGATGCATCATTCTTGGTATGTGAGGCTCTCCAACACATCTAACTCATCGTTCTACACCTCGAATCCCTCGTAGAACGGTTTCAATCTATGACCATTGTCCTTGCATGTTTTCCCGGTTTGTTGGCTTGTGATTTCTATTGTACCGTGGTCAAAGACACTTGTAACCACAAAGGGATCAACCCAGTGCGAGCTTAACTTTCCCAATATATAATTGAATCTTGAATGGTAAAGAAGCACTTTTTGAGACTTTGTGAAAGTCTTCCGGGAGATCATTTTGTCATGATACGCCTTTGTTTTCTCTTTGTAGATTACTTCATTTTCATACGCATTATTTATAATCTCCTATAATTCTTGAATGTCTAGCTTCCTTTTGTTACCTACTTCATCTTCATCCAAATTGAATTTCTTGACAGCCCAAAAAGCCTTATGCTCAAGCTCTACCGGAAGGCGACTTTGTTTTCTGAATACTAACCGGTATGGGGACATACCAATGGGTGTCTTGAAAGCGGTCTGATATGCCCATAAGGCATCATCTAGCCTTATGCTCTAATCCTTGAGATTTGAATTGATTTTTTTTTCCCAAGTTCCTTTGATTTGTCTATTTGAGACTTCTGCTTACCCATTGGTTTGAGGGTGATAAGTTGTCGAGACTTTGTGTGTCACCCCATACTTCTTTAAAATGACTTCAAGTGTTCAGTTGCATAAATGAGTCCCATGATCACTTATAAGATCCTTTGGAGTGCCAAATTAGGAGAAAATATGTGTTTTAATAAAATCCATAACAACTTTGGAATCATTAGTACTGCTGGCCTTGGCCTACACCCACCTGGACACATAGTTCACCGCCAATAAGATATATGTAAAAACAAAAGAGGGGGAAATGGTACCCGGACCTTTAACATTCCTCATAATTTGCACAAAAAACATATGAGTCATGAAATATGTGTGGCCAATAGAACCCGTTGTCCAAAATCTTTCTTGTGGTTCTTTGGGGGCCAAAATGCCCCCCCCCCCCCCCCCGCATGCATAAGAGTGACAAAAATCAAGAATATATTGTACCTCATTTTGCTCAACACACCTTCAGATGACTTGATTCGTACAATATTTCCATAGGTAAGGCTCGTCCCATACATACCTTTTCACTTCTTTTTTGATTTTTTCTTTTAGCCAATGGGAGAGATTGGAAGGGAATTGGTTTGTGACAAGATAATTCATAATATTTGAATACCATGGTGCGGTTTTAGTTACAAACAAATGTTCACGCTGGAAGGTTTCACAGACAGGCATGGGATCCTCAAGTGAGACAATACGACTCAAATGGTCCGCTACTAAATTTTCTTTCCCACTCTTGTCTTTGGATACAAGGTCGAAATCTTGTAGTAATAGTATCCACCTAATGAGTCCTGGTGTGGAATCCTTCTTTAACAAAAAGTGCTTGATGGCCGCGTGATTGGAATTCATTATCACCTTGGTACCTAAAAGGTATTGTCAGAACTTTATAATGGAAAAGACAATAGAAAGAAGCTCGTTTTTTATTATGTGTAGTTGCTTTATGCCCCATCTAGAGTCTTGGATTCCCCATATAGAGTCTTGGATGCATAATAGATGACATGTGACATCCCCATTTTCACAGCCAAAAAAGACCGATTCGTTTATGCTTGTTTTGAAAATCAGAGTATCCTTTAAAACAAAAATGTTGCGGAATTTGCTCCCAGAAAAACATGATAATTACATTATCAAAGCATTTATGAAGAAATGTAATTTTTTTCCTTTTAAAACATTGGGATGTCATCGTCAATATAGAAACATAAGCATAAAAAGACCTTACATTCATTTACACTAGTGATCTACATCTCCTTAGTCTCTCAGTGTAATGTAGCTTCGTATCGACACCTGTGATACAAATAAACTGAGTGAGTCAGGTTGGGAAACCTGGTGAGTACATAGGGAATTCAATCCCACAATGATATATATATATATATATATATATATATATATATATATATATATATATATCTTAGAACTCCAAAATATACAATTTCACAATATATATAAGCAACTCTTACCCCACCCCTTCGATCCTCTCAACGACACTATCCATATTGTCGGACCTTTAATTTTACCTCTTACTTAATCCATGCTCTCGGATCAATAACTGTGCCCATTCCATACTCTCGGAATAGGGACAATTGTCTATATCTAAATTCGTACTCCCGGATTAATGACATATAAATATGTCCTATCCATACTCTCGGACTAAGGACAACTGACTATGTCTTAATCCATGCTCCCGGATTAATGAAAAATGACTGTGCCCAATCCATACTCTCGGACTAGGGACGAATGACTATATCTAATCCATGCTCTCGGATCAATGACATAACTTAAATTTCTATTCTCCGTGTATATCTCACTCGTACTCATAAGAAGATACTACCCAATATTCCTCATAATTAATTTAGGTTTACTCTTTATCCTAAATCATTATATATTATCAGGTATGCTCTTTAACACGTATTTCATGCAACATCAAATATTTCACACATAAACATATATTTAATACTTCAATCAATACTTGTATTAAAATCATGTTCATGAAAGGGACTATGCACTCACTTGTTAAAGTGATGATTCCAAACTCGGGCAGCGCTTCGCTTCTAACGATTCTATTTTCCTTCGACGAAACCTAGCACTATTATCGCTAAGTTTTAGTCTAATCTATATTGCGACTAAGTATTAGTCTATATTAATCATTAACTCAAAGTCTACTTTCATGATCTATCAAGTAAGGAACAACCAGGTAGGATCATATCAGAGGTAGGGTCCGTTTGGTATACGAAGTATACTGTTTGGAAATCCCACTTTAAACACCTCACTAAATCACAGCCTAGACATCAACCTTGTAAGTAGATCAATCAGTATAATGACTTGGAATCACTGATAAACCTTGTTTATAGGTTCATAATAACGATAATGAACTTAAACATAAGTTATACTTAAAGTAGGGTAAGCATAACTCACTTACAAGGGGGTTTAGCGAAGAACCAGGCTTTGCGTGGGCAGAACTTCTGAGCCGAAAGGTCTTCTTCTCGGAGCCTTCTGGTGCTCCAGGAGTCACCTCTAGCACTTAGAAGTTTCTAGGGATTGGGAGGGAGAGATTGGGAGTGTTGATAGAGAAAGAAGGGTTGTGGTGTGAAGAAATGGGGTGATTTACGCCTCTATTTATAGGCTGCCAGCACCGAGTACGCTGAGCGTACTCAAGAATTACGTTGAGCGTAATGGGTTTCTAAGGGCTACGCTAAGCGTACTCAAAATTACGTTGGGTGTAATGTGCCACGTGTCGCGATCTCATGCAAATCCGTGGGGAAGAAGGTGCGGCTCTGATTGCCCCACGTGTCACTCGCTGGTTACTCTAAAAACTAATTATCTTCTGAAATCTGTAATTTTTGCATACGAGCTCCCTTTTGGACGTTCTTTATATCCACGCGTAGGCGGAACCGTACTCTACAACTTTCGTTTAGACTCTGTCGGCTAGTTTTGAATTTATTTTTAAAGTTATATTTTTAACATGCCGGGACAGGAAAAGTCCGTTAAAAATTCATAACTTCTTTATCCGACGTCCGTTTTCATCTGTCTTTTTACCGTTGAGCTACTATTAATGAGAACTTCGATTCTCGTTTAGTTTATGTCGGCTAAAAATCGGTCGATCTAATATTCGAATTCCGGGCTGTATACTGTTATGCGAAATCTTAGAAAAATCATAACTCCTCATACGAAGTCATATTTTGACATTCTTTTTATGCACGCTCTCGGTTTAACATATACTACAACTTTCATTTAGATATATAAGGCTAAAAAGTAGTTTATCAAGAATTCACTTTTTACGATTCCCTTTGTCGTGTCGGTTTTGCAGTAAAACTTCGACAGTTCATAACTTCTTCGTTATAACTCGGATTTCGGCGTTCTTTATATGTACGGAACCTTTGTGACATATACTATAACTTGGTTAAAATAATCTTCTATCGAAAAGTCATTTTCGACGCTCATTGTCTCTAAATTGACTAGCCCGAATCTGCGGGCGTTACATGACTGTGCCCATTCCATACTCTCGGAATAACGAAGAAGTTATGACATGTCGAAGTTTCGCGACAAAACCGGCACGACACCGGGAATCGTAAAAGGTGAGTTTATGATAAAGTACTTTTTAGCCTTAGGGATCTAAATTAAATTTGTATAGTACGTCGCCACCTACGCGTGGATATAAAGAACGTCAAAAACGGAGCTCGTATGCAAAAGTTATGGTCTTCCGAAGATGTAGCTGTCTGAGAGCATGACATGTGTCAGAAACCCTAATCTGACTGGACTCACGACGTGAGCATGATTTCTCACGACATGAGGAGTCAAAACACCACATTTCGAAGCTATAAGACTCATGGAAAGTCTACGTTTAAGGCTCACAACGTGAGCATGATTTCTCACGACGTGAGGAGTCAAACGGACACTATTCAAGCCTAGAATGTAGATGGCGAAGCTACGAGGTGATACATACATGGCTCACGACGTGAGCAATGAATTCTCACGTCGTGAGGGGCCAAAAATCAGCCTATAAATAGCCATTTCGACCTCAGCCATTCTTACACCAAAACGCTTTCCTCTCTCTCGTTTGTTGAAGCCGTTCTGCATCCCAAGCCCGACGATCACGAACCGCTGACCGTTTCTAGTCAGATTCTATCAACTCATGCTAATAATGTGAGTGCATAGTTACTTTCATCTTACACATAGATATGAAGTATTTAATATAAATTACGTGCTATGTGTGCATATTATCTGTGTTCCTGATATCTATGCTAGATGAACGATTTATACATGTTTATATGATTTAAACTGTATACGTATTTTTATACTTATAAATATATATTGGGTAGCGACGGGTGATGAGAGATAGGTGTTGATAGAAAGGTGATGATAATTAGGTGATGATAATTAGGTGATGATAGATAGGTGATGATAATTAGGTGATGACAGATAGGTGATGATGATTAGGTGATGATAAATAGGTGATGTGAGATGAGGGGAGATACCATAACCTTGACCGGCGATGTGGCGATGTAGTCATCTACCAGAGTATAGATGGCGACCACGGATTATTCTAGACAGTCATGTGGAAACACCAGTAGGCTCATAACTTGTAGGTGATGAATTACGAGTTCAGGCGATGGTGTAACTACGTATTCATTCGATGATACTCTAACCCTTACTCTGAATTACGAGTTCAGGCGATGTTGTAACTACGTATTCATGCGATGATACCCTAACCCTTACTGGACACGTATTGAGGGAGTAATCCCCGAATCAGTACTATCTATGCGATGTAGGCGATGCTCCTTAGGAAAAGTCCTTAGGAACAAACATATAAGGAAATGTGATGTAAGGAGATGAGTGGCAAATACGATATAGGATATGACCCTTAGGATAAATCTTTAGGGAAGATTAAATGAAGATAATGGGGATGGGTAATTGGGTTAATTGTTTGATAATTAAACATAATAATTATATTATTGTGGGTTGAAAACCCTATGTACTCACCAGGTTTCCCAACCTGACCCACTCAGTCTATTTGTATCACAGGTATCGATACGAAGCTACTTTACACTGAGAGATTAAAGGAGATGTAGATCACTAGTGTAAATAAATGTAAGGTCTGTTTATGCTTATGTTTCAGTATTGACGATGACATCCCAAAGTTTTAATATGAACAAAATACATTTCTTTGGAAATTCTTTTGATAATATATATTTATCACGTTTTTATGGGAACAAATTCTGCAACACTTTTCTTTACAAGGATACTCTGATTTTCAAATAAAGCATAAACAAATCGATCTTTTATGGTCGTGAATTTGGGGATGTCACAGTTGGTATCAGAGTATTAGTTTACGCGAACTAGGAATTTGTAGGATTTCTAGACTTAAACTTAGAATGCTAAGCGATGATTGTGAGATGAGTGTCCGCTATATTTTAGACACGAGCACTAGTTTATTTTAGGAAAGTTGCCTAAAATGTTTTATGTGCTAAATGTTTTATGTTATAGCTATAAAGATGCCTTATATGCTATTATTTGATCGGATCTATGGTCTGTTGCCGACCGGATCTTGAAACCTTATGTGTTCAGGATTCTAAACGTTTAATTACGATATTAGAACTGGCATGTAACTTTTTAGGGTAATAAGGAGGAATACACGTCGAAACCTTCCTCTATCTATATTCTCGTTCCGATATGCTGAACTCCTGCTTCTGTAAACATAACGTCATGGTGAAGACTCATAGTGAACTGAGTAAATGGAGAAAATGAGAAGGCTTACGATTGTGAAATGATACCTATCGGAAGATAACGTAAGAGTGGTATCTTGCATTTAGAATACGTCTAATAAAATAACAGTACACATAGAGGAGTACGGTACATCCGAATGTACACATTTGATTGACAGGATGATAGAATGGTTGGTGTAATTCCTGAAGTTGTCCTTTCATCTGGCGTTTCCATCACCAACCGAGTTGAAGAAGAATTGATGATTGAAGATACACATGGAAGAAGTCCTAGTAGAGTCTAGGGAAAATTATATGATTGTTTGGACACATTTGTATGTGTTAAAAATTGTTTTTGTGATAATGACTTGGAGAACTGCGAGTCAATACTTGGGACGAGTATGAGTAGGTGTGAAAGGTAGTAGAGGCCTATACTACCGGAAGAACAGGACTCGCACTTGGATCAGGGAAAGTCACAAGGTTACCAAGAAGCTAGTAATTAATTCCGTTTTGGTCAAGTATGTAGTTACCATCGTTTCGGTAATGATTAAGAAGATGATTGTTATTCCGACCCTAGTGGTCATATCATATCGAGTCCGACTAAGATATGTATTCTACGTGGTTCAGAGAGCCAAGTTCGATGTAGCATCCGACTTAAGCAAGAAGTTTAAGTGAAAATCAATCGAAGCGATCAATAGAAGTATCGCCACCATTGCTTAAGTAAGAAGCCTATAGCTAGAAATGCTACATGCTAAAATTTGATTATATCACATTAGAACATGAAGAAAGGTATATTCCATTCTGGAATTTGACTCTAAGAGACCTGAGTCTAAGCGTTGCATCATACGATGAGAGGTCATTAGAACATGACCCATCGGTCTGTTACGATAATCGAAATAAAGAACTTCTCTTAAGATAAGTTTGTTTAAGAAGAAGTAGGAGTCTCCAAAAAGTATCTATTTTGTAACTCGAAGGTTACGATTGAAAGTCCAACATAGGATAAAGAGCAGGTGCAAGATTTAGCACCACCTGCAGTCAAGAAGTCCAAGACTTAGATATTGATTCGAAGGAACATAAAAGCTACGGTTATTACCTGGGATGAAAAGATAACGTATGGAGTCATAATACAAGCCCTGTTTCGTTGATGATTCCGGGACGTAATCATCCTAAGGGGGAGGTAATTATAACGCACGCAGATTCGGGCCAGTCAATTTAGAGACGATAAGCGTCAAAAATGACTTTTTTATACAGGATTATTTAGAACAAATAATCTTAACTAAGTTTTAGTATATGTCACAAGTTTTCCGTACATATAAAGAACGCTAAAATCCGAGTTATAACGAAGAAGTTATGACCTATCGATGTTTCGCAACAAAACCGACACGACACCGGGAATCGTAAAAAGTGAGTTTATTATAAAGTACTTTTTAGCCTTAGGGGTCTAAATGAAAGTTTTATAGTACGTCTCCACCTACGCGTGCATATAAATAACGTCAAAAACGGAGCTCGTATGCAAAAGTTATGGCCTTTCGAAGATGTAGCTGTCTTAGAGCATGACACGTGTCAGAAACCCTAAGCTGTCTGAGAGCATGACACATGTCAGAAACCCTAATCTGACTGGACTCACGGCCTGTAGGTGATGAATTACGATTTCAGGCGATGTTGTAACTATGTATTCATGTGATGATACGCCAACCCTTACTATGAATTACGAGTTTAGACGACGTTGTAACTACGTATTCATATGATGATACCCTAACCCTTAATGGACACGTATTGAGGGAGTAATCCCCAAATCAGTACTGTATATGCTATGTAGATGATGCTCCTTAGGAAAAGTCCTTAGGAACAAACATATAAGGAAATGCGATGTAAAGAGAGGAGAGGTAAATATGATATAGGAGATGACCCTTAGGATAAATCTTTAGGGAAGATTAAATGGAGATAATGGGGATGGATAATTGGGTTAATTGTTTGATGATTAAACATAATAATTATATTATTGTGGGTTGAAAACCCTATGTACTCACCAGGTTTCCCAACCTGACCCACTCAATCTATTTGTATCACAGGTATCGATACGAAGCTACTTTACACTGAGATATTAAAGGAGATGTAGATCACTAGTGTAAATAAATGTAAGGTCTGTTTATGCTTATGTTTCAGTATTGACGATGACATCCCAAAGTGTAACGACCCAATTTTCAAAAGAAAATTTTCATTTTTAGTTATCCAAAATGCATGTTCATCATCCACAAAAACAAGTTACAATTGTTTTCAAAACCATATCAATTACAACTTTATTTCCAAAATATCAAAGTGTCCCATAAAGTGTCCGAGTGAGAGTGCACGCCACACCATCATGCCTTGCCCTTGCCCTTGGTCTCAGATCTACCTGAAACAAATCCACAAACTGTAAGCTAATGCTTAGTGAGTTCCCCAGAGCATACCACACACAAACCACATACAACATATCATACTATCTATAACAGCTATACATATCACATAAGCCATGCATACAACCGATAGGGATGCCGTGGGTTCGTCCCCAGGGTCTTACTCCAGGATGCCATGGGCTCTCCACATGATCTTACATAAGTGCCATGGGCTCTCCTGTGTTCTTTGATAGGAAATCCATGGGCTCTCCACATGGTCTTACATCCAAGTGCCATGGGCTCTCCCATGGTCTTCCATACAACATACCACATATATCAATTGCATACTTCCTAGCTCATACCAACTAACATGTCACATAATACAATCTCATCTAGGATACTACACATCATAAAATGGGCCGGCCTTGGTTCCTTAGACCCATTGGTATGGTGATGAGACTCACGTATGTCCGAAGAATCCGAAAGCTGGTCTCCTAACAGTCCGTAACCACCCGCACTGAACAAGATAGCATTATTTAATGTTAGGATCAAACCCCACTTAAATGAGGAACCCAAATCCCCAAGTCCCTCCAGAATGGCCCAAAAGTCTTTCGTAGTTAATGGGCCCAAAGTCCATATCTAAAATCATTAATGGGCCTCATGGCCCAATAAGGCCCAATCATAACATCCATGGCCCAAAGCAGATAAACTAACCCACTAACCCCAAAATATGACTAGGCCCAATGATTAATTGAGGCCCAAAGGCGCAAACGCCCAAAACAAGTCCAAGTCCAACTGTTGTGCGTACGCTTAGCGTACCACCCTGGTACGCGCAGCAAGGAACAGGAAATAAGGACAAATCAATCATTCTAAGGCAATAAGCTCCTAACTGTATACAATTTTAGAAGCATACTCATAGCAAGTTTCATACGATTATCAAGCTCAAATATCAGTATAACATGGATAACACATTGGGGAACTACTTACTTGGCTCGGCCGATCACGCGCGTTGCACTCTCCTCTTTTCATTCCTTAAAAGTTTTTAACTTTTATATTTGAAAACAATTTTACCATTTCCTTAGTTTGAGTCCTGACACACCCGAGAGTGTGCCCGAATCCCTCAAACCAAGGCTCTGATACCAACTTGTAACGACCCAATTTTCAAAAGAAAATTTTCATTTTTAGTTATCCAAAATGCATGTTCATCATCCACAAAAACCAGTTACAATTGTTTTCAAAACCATATCAATTACAACTTTATTTCCAAAATATCAGAGTGTCCCATAAAATGTCCGAGTGAGAGTTCACGCCGCGACATCATGCTTTGCCCTTGCCCTTGCCCTTGGGCTCAGATTTACCTGAAACAAATCCACAAACTATAATCTAATGCTTAGTGAGTTCCCAGAGCATACCACACACAAACCACATACAACATATCATACTAGTTATAACAGCTATAGATATCACATAAGCCATGCATACAACCGATAAAGATGTCGTGGGCTCATCCACAGGGTCTTACTCCAGGATTCCATGAGCTCTCCACATGGTCTTACACCTAAGTGTCATGGGCTCTCCCATGGTCTTTGATAAGAAAGCCATGGGCTCTCCACATGGTCTTACATCCAAGTGTCATGGGCTTTCCCATGGTCTTCTATACAACATACCACATATATCAATAGCATACTTCCTAGCTCATACCAACTTACATGTCACATAATACAATCTCAGCTAGGATACTACACATCATAAAATGGGCCGGGCTTGGTGCCTTAGACCCATTGGTATGATGATGAGACTCACCTCTGTCTAAAGAATCCGAAAGCTGCTCTCCTAACAGTCCGTAACCACCCGGACTGAACAACATAGCATTATTTAATGTTAAGATCAAACGCCACTTAAATGAGGAACCCAAATCCCCAAGTCCCTCCACAATGACCCAAAAGTCTTCCTTAGTTAATGGGCCCAAAATCCATATCTAAAATCATTAATGGGCCTCATGGCCTAATTAGGCCCAACCATAACATCCATGGCCTAAAGCAGATAAACTGACCCACTAACCCCAAAACATAACCAGACCCAATGGCTAATTGAGGCCCAAAGCTTCAAAGGCCTAAAACAAGTCCAAGTCCAACTGTTGAGCGTAAGCTTGGCGTACCACCCTGGTACGCGCGGCATACTGAGTCCTTGAGCAGTACGCGCGTCTTACACTAACTTACGCCCAACGTACAACCAGATTAAGCTCTTCCTTCCATTAAGTGCTTAATACTTGATGTTCTTACGTCCAAAACCAGATCTGAGCTTATTAAGACGTCCTAGGGCATAAACTTGGCAACTTTATGCCCTTGCATGCTCTATAGGACTTAAAAACCTCATTCATCACATTGGGACTTCATAAAAGGCTCCAAACTCTTGCATGGAGTCTAGATACTCCCCAAGCTAGCACCTTTATGCATCTAGAATGCTCACAAGGCTCAGATCTAACCATTTCAACCTCTGGAGTTGCTCAACTAGCAAGAGAAGATCCAATACCAACAAAGGGACCATACAGAAAACCCTAACTAGATCTAAAGAATAAGATGGAAATATCAAAGCTTTATACCTCCAGAAGCCCCTCAAGGTGATCTAGATGCAGATTCTTGAAGCCCAATGCCACTCCAAGCTTTCTTGACAGCTTCTCATTCTTGAATGGACACTAGAAAGGCCACTGTAAGGGTCGAATTGTTGTAATTAGTCGAAGTATGTTTTGGACTCTTCAAATGTTTTGTAATGTATTTTACTAGGGCGCTTTTATTCGAAGCCTTAGAGTCAATGCCTTAGTATATTTTTTGTATGCTTTCAGTTCCCTATAAATAGGGTTATTTACTAGAGTTAGAAAAGGACTTTTACAGACTTGTCTATTGCACTCTGTAAAGAATTCGAAAGCATAATAGAGCATAACAAGATCATATTTACATCCTGTGTTCAAATCTCGCATTCTTAC
Organism: Lactuca virosa; assembly: GCF_052849685.1. NCBI lineage: Eukaryota > Viridiplantae > Streptophyta > Magnoliopsida > Asterales > Asteraceae > Lactuca > Lactuca virosa. The sequence goes on from NC_136432.1 coordinate 84,512,555, forward strand.
TTGAATTCATACTCTGATTAATTCATTACTCGATTCATTGATTCATCAATTGGTATCAGAGCAGGAATCATATCTCTGATCTGATTTTCACGCTGTTCAAAAAGTTTTTGAATCAACTTGTTGATTCAAAAGTTTCCGCACTTTTTAAAAGTGAAAAATTATCAAGATCTTAGTTTGTGATTCGATTCTGCATTTGAATTGTTGAATTGAGTGTTATTCTCATCAATTCGATTTGATTCATCTAGTTTGTTTTCAAATTCTCTAATCTTTTCAAACTTCTCAAAATCTTCTTCCGTACAACAATGGCGAGTTTTAATCTCAATTCGATGACCTCGTTTTCTCATCTGCTAGGTTCATCAACCAAAATTCCAATGCTAATCCCTGAATACTATGATCAGTGGGCTGATCGTATGCAGGATTATCTGAATGGTCTGGATGAAGAATTATGGTCATGTATCACTGGAAATGTCAATGTTCCAGTGAATGTTCAACCAATTGGATCATCTTCTACAAATTCTGGAGTTGATAATCAAACTGATCGTCTGAAGAAACTGGAGAAGAGGTGTATGAGGGAACTGCGAGGTGCATTACCTCCAGTTGTGTACAATTACGTTAGGAGTTGTACAACTGCAAAGGAAATCTAGAACAATCTGAAAGATAAATTTCAAGGAAGTGAGAAGACAAAAATCAATTCAGTTAAACAGTGTTTGGTTGAGTTGAAAGACTTCAAACAAAAAGAAGGAGAAACAATTGAAGTTTACTATGATCGTCTGAACGAGTTAATCTATCGTTGCAATCGCTATGGAATTACCAGGACTTCAATGGAATTCAATCTCATCTTTGTAATGGGGCTTCGAAAAGAATGGAGAAGTGTGAGTATGATGGTGAAGAATCAGCAAAGTTTTGATACATCAAATCTCAATGATTTGTACAATCAGTTGAAAACACACGAAATTGAGGTAAATGAATTTGCTGAGGAATCGAAGTTGAATTTGGGAGGTCCATTAGCTCTTGTATCAAAGATTTCTGAGAAAGAAACTGAAAATGGTGATTCTGAGGAAGAAGAAGGATTCATCATGAATTCGGATGATGAAGCAATAGCATTTTACTAGAATAATCGTGTTAAGAAATTTTTCAAAAAGCCGTTCAATTCGAAGACTAAGCTTGCTGAGGTGAAAGGAAGTTCAGTGAGTAAAAATGTTGTTGAGGAGAGAAAGAAAGTTGAGAAGCAAGATTCGAAGATAGCTGATGGAAAGGGTGAGAAGAAGCTGAAAGGTGATGCTGGAATAGATTGTCATTATTGCAACGGTGCGAATCATCTTGCAAATGACTGTATACTTCGAAAGAAGGATGAGAGGAAGAATAAAGTCAAGGATGAGGCGTATTATGAAGAGAAGCTGGAAGAGGTTCGTGCGAAAGCTAAAAGTTTGTAATTGGTTGCAAAGGGTGAGTATGAGGATGAAGATGGAACTTATCAAATCTGGTCATCCGGTTCCGACGATGAAGAAATGAGGAATCCAACGCATTGAGCGATGTATGCGAAAATGGAGGAGGATTCAGATGATGAGGAATTCGAAGTGAGAGGACAATGCTTCGTATCCAAAGCGGCTGATAAATCTCCAATGACAACAAAGGTACGTAAAATTCTCGAATCCTTTAATATTCCTACACATGCTTATGATTCTGAATTAATTTCTTTTGATGAGACGGTTACTTATTTTGATTCAATTGTTGTGTTTGCTAGCAATGAGGTCAACAAGTTGTCAATGGAATTGTTAGAGGTCAAAAAGAGATTAGACATGAAAATGAGCAAAATTGAATGTAAGGTCCTGAAAAGGATCTTTACCAATGATCAAGCAACAAACAATCACAATAGAAGAGGAAGATGAAAAGAAATCGAGCTTGCACACGTTTATATTCAGAAAAACATCAGGTACAACTCGATGGAACACTCTGTAAACGCAATGGCATCAACCTCTTCACAATGACCTACACATCTGCTATTTATACTAGACAGGACCGCAAACAGGGTTTACGACCGTAAACTGGGTTTACGGCCGTAAACGTGTTTACGGCAGTAAACTCTGTTTACGGTCGCAAACACATTTTCTGACCAAAGACACATAAACAACTCACCAACTGTATTACAGACTCATACTGAACAAAATACAATAAAAGCCTAGACCAAACCATTAACTGGACCCTTCAATCTCCCCCTTGGTTTGGTGCTAGCTTGGACTCAGCTTTTGTCGACCACCATCATATTAGATTTTCCCATAGCACCATTCCACATCTCCTTCTCGATAATCTCAGCAACCATCGAAGTGTATTCCTTTGCAACGGACTCAAAAATGTCTTCAGCCACTATGATCTGATGAATGGAGAGCTGATGTATGTCCCACTTACCAAATTGAAGCAAATCCCTCTTGTTATACAAGCGGATACAATCGTCTTTAAGCTAGATGGCAGCAGCAGCTGTGGATTCATCATACACCTAATATAGCATGGATACGAGAGATCCATCTGGATAATTTTGAAGAACGGGAACCTGCTTTACTTGAGCAGTAGCGGGCCACATCACTGATCGAAGTGGCTGACTTGTTTTGGGATCAATGACGCTAGGATAAACCTTGACGATAGACTCTGCAATCTTCATTGAAGGGAAGCCCTTAGCCACTTGATCTTCCAAAAATGCCTTGAACTGAGTCGCCCTGGGATTGTTTGATGGATTTGAGAAAGGAGCCTTGGACAACTCCGTAAGATCAATCCTCGTGAAAGAATGAAAATCGTGAGCATCTTTGTATAATTCAGTATTGCCGCTCTTTCTTCTCACCATAAACATATTCATAGTGTCATGGAATCCCCACGAAATGATTCCTGACCTATCACCATAAACGTCTCTGAAACAATGTTCGCCTAGATCCGTAACGGTGATCTTTTGTTGATCCCAGGGGGCATTATGTTCTGAGCTCCTTTTGAATAAAAGTTGACCCTTTTCAGCTGACTGGGCCAATTTAGCACGTTTCAATGCCATTATACTTGGAGCTTGAGCCGGTTCCCTTTCAAAACGGTCAACAACGGTGGTTGTTCTTGTAGGTCGTGGAGCTATGGGAGCATCTTGGTCAGGAAGATAGATCTTTGGCTCGTCAACGGATGACTTGAATTTGTCGCCAAATTCTTCTTCCAGCTTCTTCTTTAGATCGTAGTAACTGGCGGTCAGTAAGCCAAAATGTGTCTGAAGATCCGTAATCTGTTTCGTCTTCAGAGCTTTATCTTCAATAAGTTCGGCCACTTGAATATTGAGCTTTGTATTTTCAGTCTGAAGGTCTGCGACCTTGATATCCAGCTCAATATTTCTCTGATCTAAATCAATATTTTTCTGATTCAGAGCATCGATCTCTTTCTGGAGTCCAAGAAGTGAAGGATTCTCTTCTCCTGAGCTGCCACCCCCAATAGAAATTCCTTTGCCGCGTGAGGGAGGCGTTGTAAATTGTTCTTCGGCCAAGAGCCTTGCTAGCCTCAGAGAAGCAGCATCATGCTCTGGCCTGGGAGGAGAGAAACCTGTTGGGAAGGAAGATCCACCAGCTTCATAGAAGGTACTAGGACCTTCACTGATAGGTTCAGATGAGACGATAACTGGAGTTGTTGTTGGTGGAGCTGTAAAACTTTGAAGTGTATCCGAGTCAAGAATTCCCTGTCTAGGGTCAAGTCTTCGTCTTTTTGTTGGAGGAGGAGAGGCTTGTGTAGTTGTATGATCACTTTCCAATGGCTCAGAAGTAGGTAAAACAACATCAAGGGGAGGAATCCCTGATACTGTCACCATAGGAATTGCTATTTCCGCAGTTGGATTGGAAGGAGGAGGCGTGGCTTCGAGAACGTCTTCTTTTTCCCTTATCTCCGTTGCTGGATGAGCAACTTCATTGATATTTTCAAGCAGTGTGTTGAGGTTTACGCTGGTCATGAAATCTTCATTGCTACCGAAGTTGAGAGGAATTTTATCGTTATCGAATCCTGCGAGGTCGAGGCCTTCGTACAAATCAGTCTCCGTTCCAGACCCCTCATTGTAATCTCCTTGTACCTGAACAGATGTCAATTTGTGTTCCTCAGCTACTTGAGCATTAGCAGCTGGAGTCACTTCTTCATCATGATCTGAAACTGTGATGACATCTTCAGAAACAACTCTCTCGGAGGAAGTGCGCTCAGAAGACATCTTGTCAGACGTTCCATGAGATTCGGAAGATTCATCTATTTCAGCAAATTTTCCAAATTTCACGAGAGGATGTAAGCCTTGGAAGACGACTTTGCCCTTTCGATTCTGCTTGATGAGACCAATCGTGTGTGGGCCTAATGACTTTATATCCAGCTTGTCACCATCTTTGATCATCTCTGGGAGTTGGTTGTCGATAAACATCTGAATAAATCTCGGATATAGCAATAATGCATCTCTGGTCTGCCGGCTTATAGCGTTGATATTTACCAAGAACTCATCCAAAATGAACTTCGAGAAGTTGAATTTGATGCCAGCAGCCAGTGAAACGATTGCCCCTGTGTTCCTGAGAGAGATTTCATCAGCTCCTGATCTCCTTCCCGAGATACAGCTCACGAACACATGCGCCAAAAATCTCCAGTAGGGAGGCAGAAGCTTCTTCACCGTGGGAGGGTAGATGCCCTCATATCCCATCCTTTTGAGAATCTTTTGAACATCATCAATCCCAATTTCAGTAGGAAAATCGGGTTGATCATTGATCAGCAATGTTTCTCTGATATACTGCTCAGTGATTATGATCTTGCATCCTTTAACCACAACTTTAACAACGATCGCACCATTGTCTTTTAACATCTTGGCCGTCTGCCAGAACTCCCTGACAATGTTCTGATAAATGATTGGATTCACAGTGATGACACAAGCCAGGCAACATTCTCTTAGTCTGTAGATCATTGATCTGAAATCTCCATGAGCAACAGGAGGTTCATCCAACACAATTGCCAGGTTATGCATGTCAGCAAACTTAAGACTCGCCATTGATCTACACTAAACTAGGCCAAGTAAGAAAACAAAGTATTTAAACAATTATAGCTTTGAGTTTTCTTAATTAATCAATTTTTATTTTGGCCTTAAAATTTATTTTGATTAAAGATTTGGAGTTTACGGTCAAACAAGGTCAGAATTGAGTTTACGGTCTAAGGTGAGTTTACGGTCAACATTGGTCAAACTGAGTTTACGGTCCAAATTGGGTTTACGACCGTAAACCCATTGCAATGGTCACCTGACCGTAAACTGAGTTTACGGTCGTAAACTCAGAGGAGTTTACGGTCGTAAGCCCAAAAGGAGTTTACGGTCCTTGAATCTCCCCAAACCGTAAACCCTCCCCAAACCGTAAACGCCGACGAACACATAAACGACGATTAATCCTCCAGTTTCAGTCGAATCGATGAACAAATAGCTTTTCCCCGGTCGGTTTTAGCATACCTTCGAAGTGGACTAACTGATTTCGCAAAATCTTCACAAAAATTTCGAGGATGAGAGAGAGTAGAGAGAGAAAGAGTTTGCGGCTGTAAAGGGGGAGGGGAAGGTGAAAAGGGTTTACAGCAATAAACTCCACCTTTTATACCTCCCTTGAATTTTACCTGTCTCCCACACAGTGTAAGACATAGTCCAAATCCTAATTAAATTTTCAAAAATAAAACTTTTGAGGATATTAAAATAAAAGTAAAATTAAAATTAAACTAAAAATAAAATAAACTAATTTCTAAAATTTAAGAATTAAAAGATTTAAAAATTAAATTTTTGACAATTATAAAAATAAAAATAAAATTAGAATAAACACAGACAAAATTTATCTCAAAATTTACTGAAAATTATCTTGTGACACTGGGATCAAAGTTGTTAGACAGCCTTACTCCACTTGTCGGTACCGTCTATCTTCACGTCTTTGTCTGGTTGATCGCCGATATTGTGGTCCACTTAAACACGAAAAATTGTGACAAAATTAGGACATACTATTAATTATAAGACAAAGTGATCCTAAGTTCCTAGATACTATATCTTAAGGACCATTCAGCTGACGACGACCAGGGATATTGTTGTCCACCTAAATTTAGCAGCGAGATATATAGACAATCTGTGAGTGTTCAATTTTAATTGTACTGGAACATGTTTCCCGCTTCCTGATATGCTCCAGTAATCAAGGACTTCCAGAATACTCCTTACATCGGGTGAGCAGACAATTATTGAGAAAGAAGATAGATTTAGAATGCATATGCTATACACCCAGGTCGGATCTCTTCCAATCACGCAGAGGGTGAAACATATGACTAACTGAAGTTTTAGAGGGATTGAGAAGTAGAATGGTGCATATACTGTGTACCAGGTCGGATTGTGAGTCACGCAAAGGAGACAGTATATGACTAACAGATAGAAAGAATTGCATAGATAGAAGATGCAGAGAAATAGAATTGCATATGTTACGGTCCAGGTCGGATTTTTAGTCACACAGAGGAGGTAACATATGACTAACAGACAGATAGAGAAAGAAAACAATTTTCTACAGACCTAATTCATCGGAATTCACCAGTCACCCCATCAATACCGGAATTAAGGACAGAATCCGCACATCGAGGAAAAGTTAATCCATGGTTCTAAGTATAGGTTCTTTAATGTGACCAGTAGATTCCCATATATATCTCCCTGATCAACCTATCCAAGCGTCGTATTGTCAGGCTAAACGAATCTAACTAGGTCAAGATTTGTCAAGTCTATGAATTCCTTAAGTTCAACTCTGCCTAGTCATGTCCATTTAGAATCTTTCGTGCCTACCAACGCATCAAACCCAGAGCATAGACCCTTCAACTTTAGGTACGTTACGCAGACTCAGATTGTCTGTTATCACTTGATAATATCACTTCCCAGTACTATATCAACAAGTAAAACTGAAAGCGACAATATTTTTGATTTTTCTGAATTTTTAATGTTTTTGGATTTTTGAATGTTTTCTGAAAAAAAATAAAACAGAAACAAGATGTTTTTGGATTTTTTTTTTTATAATTTTTTAATTTTTGTTTGGTTTTTGTTTATTTCTCCCCCTAAATTTGTGCATGGGTGAGAATGAAAACACTAAAATGCGCAAATTTAAGCTAACCTAATGAATAACAAAAATTTAATCCTCAAAACGAATCATTTTTAAAAATCCCACAAGCACATCGAATCGAGCTTTGTTAAAAGGCTTGGTGAACAGATCCGCCACATTATTGGCAGTGGGAACCTGTTCTAGCCTAATGAGTGAGCTCTCATAACAATCTCTGATAAAGTGAATTTTGATATCAATGTGCTTGGTTTTGGAGTGTTGGACAGGATTTTTAGTTATTTGAATTGCGGCCTCATTATCACAGTGAATTGGGGTTTCTAGATAATTCAAACCGTAGTCCAACAGCTGATGTTGGATCCAGATAACTTGAGAACAGCAGGCAGATGCAGCAACGTATTCGGCTTCTGCTGTTGAGGTAGAGACGGTATGCTGTTTCTTGCACTGCCACGACACCAGTCTATCGCCAAGGAATTAGCACCCTCCTGATGTTGATTTCCTGTCAAGCTCACAGCCTCCATAATTACTGTCAGCAAAAGCATATAAATCAAATTCAAAATTTTTCGGATACCAAAGACCCAATTTTGGGCTGCCTTTGATATACCGAAAAATTCTTTTGACATCAATAAGATGAGAGAGTTTAGGATTAGCCTGATAGCGAGCACATTGACAAACTGCAAACATGATGTCGGGACGATTTGCAGTAAGATACATCAACGATCCGATCATCGATCTGTAGTGTGTCTGATCTACGGATTCGCCATCAATATCTGGATTCAGCAGGGGTCTTTCAGCCATTGGTGTCGATGCAGGTTTCGCATCTTGAAACCCGAACTTCTCAAGAATATCCTCCACGTACTTAGCTTGATGTAGCAGGATTCCGGTTGAATTTTGTTTGACCTGAAGCCCCAGAAACATGGTCATTTCACCCAGTGAACTCATCTCAAACCGCTTTTTCATCACGCCTTCAAACTCTTTACAAAGCTGTGGACAGGTAGACCCGAAGATAATGCCGTCAACGTAGATCTGGACTAGTATCTGATCATTACCAACATGCTTGATGAATAAAGTTTGATAAATAGTGCCGCGAGAGTATCCATGCTCGAGCAAATGCTTTGTTAGAGTCGCATACCATGCTCGAGGAGCTTGATGTAACCCATACAATGCCTTGTCCAACTTGTAGACATGATTAGGAAACTTGGAGTTAACGAACCCAGGGGGTTGATCAACATAAATTTCTTCCTTCACCTTGCCATACAAGAAGGCAGTCTTGACATCCATTTGGTAGACCGTGAAGTTCATGTAGGAAGCATATGCGAGAAAGATACGAATAGCCTCCAATCGAGCCACGGGAGCATAAACCTCAGTATAGTCAAGACCCTCAACTTGTCGAAACCCGCGAACCACCAACCTTGCTTTATTGCGCACTATTACACCAGAATCGTCTTTCTTGTTACGATAGACCCAACGCGTGTCAAGAGACCTTTTGCCCTTTGGTAACTCAACCAACTTCCAAACCCCGAGCTTTTCAAACTGATTTAGCTCTTCATGCATCGCATCTACCCAGCTGGGCTCATTCAAAGCCATGTCAACGTTCTTGGGCTCTATTTGAGATATAAAGCAAGAATAGAGACATGCATTGACATCTCCACTCTGACTTCTGGTTTTAACTCTGTCACCCAGCTGGCCAATGACGTTATCGATCGGATGATCGCGTTGAATTCTTGAAGGAATGTCTTGGCTGATATCATTGAGTGAAACAGGAAGAGTGTGAATGTTGAAACCTCCATCATTTGCTGATTGATCCACATTGGATGGATCTGCTACAAACTCATTAGCAATTTCTTCAGGAAAGAGTAGTTCCATAAAAGTTGGATTGACAGCGGAAGCATCTCTAGACATGAACTCTCTTTCAATAGGGGTAAGAGGTGTAGCATCAGCATCAGGAGTTCCATCTTGAACTTTAGACTCTGGACTATCAGGTTGGTCAGATGACTCCCCCTCAGGTGGAGCAGAGGACTCCCCCTCAACCGTTGGAGGTCTGTAAACAACTTCTTCGTCTTCGTCTTCAGAAATAATCTTCGAACCAGAAGAGGATCCATTTGATCCATCTGAAGACACATTTAAGGATTTGAAAAGTGATGTGTAATCAAATAACCAGTCAGGACCCACTCGAGCATCTGTTTTATTCTCCTCCAACCAGCGCACGTCATAGGATTCAACAATTTGCTTAGTCTTCTTGTTGTAAACCCTATATGCGGTACGCGCAGCATATCCTATAAAGTAACAATCATCGCCTTTGGCACTGAATTTAGGGTTGGATTCCAAGTGAAGAAGGGTGCAAGGGCAGCCAAATACACGGAAATGGCTGACTGAAGGCTTGTGTCCATAGAGAATCTCGTACGGTGTCTTCATCTGTGCTTTGTTGATTAGAACACGATTCTGCACGTAGCAAGCAGTGTTAATCGCCTCAGCCCAAAAGAAAACAAGTAATTTTGAATCACAAAGCATTGTCCTTGCAGCGTCTTTTAAAGTTCTATATCTCCTTTCAGCAACGCCATTTTGTTGAGGCGTGTGGGTAGAGCTGTATTGACTCACGATCCCCTTTTCTGCGCAAAAATGGTCAAGAATCGCATTCTTGAACTCAGTTCCATTGTCAGTACGAAGAGCCTTCACCTGGTTGTTGGTTTGTTTCTCAATCATCACAATGAACTTCTTTATCAGATCAGCAACCCCCGCTTTGTTGGATAAGAAAAAGACCCATGTGAAACGAGAGAAATCATCGATCACAACTAGACAGTACGAGCTTTTGTTGATGCTCAGGACGTTGACCGGACCAAATAAGTCCATATGCAATAGTTGGAGCACCTGACTGTTTAAGTTGACTTGCTTAGGCAGGTGTGGTTTTCTATGATGCTTTCCTTGGGCACAGGACACACACTTCTCAAATGTAATAAAGACTCTGACAGGTAAGCCTCGGACCATCTCATTCTTAGCAAGGCGATTCAGGTTTTCCGCGTTAGCATGACCAAGTCGTCGGTGCCACAGCATTGCGTTTTGTTCGGAGACTTTTGAAAATAGGCAAGTGACTTGTTCAGGGATGTTGTTGTTCATGTCAATAATGTAAGCATTCCCATCCCGCTTAGATTTGACGAGAATCCACTCTTCCGGGATGACAATGCCTGGCTTGAGAATCATGCATTCTTTATCGGTAAAATGGGTAGAATAGCCTTTGTCGCAAATTTGGGAAACACTCAACAAGCTGTGCTTTAACTCGGGAGCAAAGTTGACATTCTCAAAGCATAGCACTCCATTTGTAACAGTTCCTCTTTGAGTAATCTTGCCACCATCTCCGCCCGCGAAGGAAACATACCCCCCATTAAAAGATTGAATGTCGTTCAATTGGGAGATGTCTCCAGTCATATGCCGGGAGCAGCCGCTGTCGACGTACCAAGGACGGACGACATTCCTCTGCAACTGTCCCTGCAAAATGAGCGGAATCATTTAGATTTGGGAACCCAGTTCATCACTGTCCTGGGTTTCCTTTTTGCTTTCTCTGATTTATCTTTTAAAGATTTCAAATTAGGATCCTCATTCCTAATCACTTCAGAGGATGTAGACGATGGATTGGAAATAGATTTGGGCATCCAATGATATTTAGGTTTTACAACATTCTCAGGTGGTTTTGAAATAGGTTTCTTATGAGTTTGCACAGAGCCTCTGGATGTTCTACCCGAAGTGGTTGAAGATCCAGAATTGCTTTTTGACGAAACCGATCTTGGCGAAGCCTTGTTCGGTTTTGGCAAACTATTTTGAGCTTTGTTAGTAAAAACCTTTTTATTCTTTTGAAAAACAGCCCTTTTTCTGCTTCGATCATCTTTCCAATCATCATTTCGAGAACGAGTTCTTGAGGATTTTCTAATTAAAGACCTTCCTCGAGATTCGTTCTCTCCTCTTGGTGACAAATAGTTCACAAAGATCCTATTTTGACAATTCCTAGCTATATGACCACCAACACCACAATTAAAACAAATATGTTTATTATTTGAACTTGTACTACATTTCTCAGATTTATTTTCTTGACAGACACTCTTACTCTTTTCAGAAGAACATGCATGAGAAATAGGTTGTGAGATAAGTGAGGGTGCCTCAGATGGTGTGACTTGTGGAATTGATGTGTTTTCATGAGAATCACAAGCATCAGAATTACCAAACAATTCATCAAACATATCAAAGAAATTAAGTTCAACAGTAGCAGAAGTAGAAAAATCACACGAAACATTATCAGTCTTAACATCAGAACCACAAACATTTTCATTTGAAACAGAAATATCAGAATTAGGAACAGAAACAGAAGCAAATTCTCCAGCTGCAAGCTTTGCCTGATCTAATGGTTGATCTGCAGGGGAAGTAGAAATGTCAGTACTTTCAACATTAATAAATCCTCCTGAAACGAAACCAGATGGCTTGCCATAAACCATAAACGGTTCATTGGCAATCTCATCCTTGGATAGGGGTTGATACTGATATGTATGATTATAAGGAGGAGGTACACTATCATATCCTAAACCCTTTGACTGATTTCGTTTGAACTGCATGCAGTGATCGATCATGTTGGCAACTACCTCGCTTGATCCATCAAATTTTCTAAAATCAAAATTTGCAGTTTCAAATTGTCTTTTTAATGTATTAAGCTCGGTAATTAGCGCATCATTTTGTCTTGTAACATAATCATAAAGCTCACACTTTTCACTGTATTCTGTTTGAATTCTCTTAAAGTCCTTTATTTTTGTCTCTAATTGGGCCTTAAGGGGTTTATGTCCTTTCCTAAGCTGATAACCCTCATATCTAAGGTCCTCTACTTCTCTACGTAATAATTGAATTTCATCATGAAGAAGTTTAACATATTCATTACAAGCCTGAGAACAAGACGGTAGATTTACCTCACTTTTCCTGGGCTCGGAAGTAGAAGACACCATTAGAGCAAACTGCAGCTCCATCATTTCTGCTTCGGGATCAGCTGCATCATTCTTCAAGGAAGCATCATCAATCTGAGCTAGGTGAGCATTTTCTGGCCCTGAAATGTTCAAAGCCTGAATCTAATCCTCCCAGTCAAAAGACTGAGCGACCATAGCAGTTTCACCATTAACCGCACCACCTGCACGGTTGTTTCCCACCGCAACCATCGTCCTGTTGTTGTTCATCCTACGATCTGGTTTTGGACACTCACGAGCAAAATGACCCGGCTCGTGGCAGTTGAAACATCTCAGCATGCCCTTGTTGAATCCCACCTTCTTGTCAGCATTCATGCCCCAGTTGCTATTCCCTGTCTTCTTAGCAAACTGCTTGGCCCTGAAAAGAGCCATAGAAATCTGCCATGTAATGTCCATCTCATCCACATCTTCAGGATGAATCTGATCCAGGTCGGCAAATGACAGCTGAGGTGGAAGCTCTCCAGCTACAAAGGCATTGTAGCAGTTAACAAGCCCAGTGGCTAGAGCCAGATTTTCATCAGTGTCTTTAGTGTTTGAGGAAGAGGCTACAACGGGTACATTTGGAGAGGGAACAACTTGTGGAGTGATAAATGGCTGACTTTGTGGAATGGATGATGTAGCAGCAAAGGTTTGAATCTGAGGTTGTTGAGCAGCAAACACTTGGCCTGAGGAAGTCATGATTGATGAGAGAGCATTGTTGGATGAGATTCCAAGATTCGCAGTAGAGTACGAGTTCACATGGTTAATTTCTCTCTGTTTGTCATCAATATCACAAGCTTTAATGATCGCCATGATTTCAGCAAGAGTAAGGCGGTTTAGATCCTTGGTCTTCTTAATCACATCAACATTCATATCCCATGATCTAGGAAGAGCATTTAGAAGCTTCTTGTTAATCTCTGACTTGTTCAAGAAAATCCCAGATATGTTCATGTCAGTGGTGAGAGTTGTGAACCGCTACAGCTGAGCCTCAAGAGTCTCTCCTGGAATGTAGTTGGACATATTGAACTTTTGTCTCAACATGTCCTGGCGACTCTCCTTCATATCTTCATTGCCCTCATATACCTCAATTAGGGATTCCCACAAATCTTTAGCTGAAGTGTACTCTCGGAACCCTTGAGCAATATCAGGAGATAATGCCATGGTTAGAGTGGCTAAAGCCCTTTCCTGCTCTTCAACTTTCTCAAACTCCTCATCAGTGTAGTTTTCAACAGCCTTGTCAATCACTTGGCCTCCGACTGTCATAGTGATTCTAACAGGGCCTCTAAGAATGCTTCTCCAGACTTTGAAATCCTTCATCTTAATGTATTTTTCAATTCTGTACTTCCACTCAGGAAAGCCATCTGCAGACATTAATCTTGGAATACGCGTAGTAGTGCCCATGACAGTATCAAGTTCGTGAAAATGATTTTGACTTTGAGATTCCATTTAAATTTAAAGCAGATTGAAGTCACAAAAGAGTTTAAGGTTGATGAGTACGACCGTAAACTGGGTTTACGGTTGAAGAGTTTACGACCGTAAACTTGGTTTACGGTTTAAGTGATTACGACCGTAAACTGGGTTTACGGTTGAGCTGTTTACGACCGTAAACTACGTTTACGGTTGATGAGTTTACGGTTTGTACGTTTACGGTTAATGAAGCTTGGTTTACGGTTTTTGAAGATTCACAGTTTACGGTCGTTGAAGATCTTGAGTTTACAACCGTAAAAAGGGTTTACGGTTGGCAGTAAACTCCCAGGAAGCCTTCAAAAACACGTTTTTGCAGTAGATTTAGTTCCTTTAACCACTAAACACTAAAACCAATCTTAGAACAATAAGAATATCAGTTTAAGCTAGAGGTGGGCAAAAGAACCAGTCCAAACTGGTCCTAAAATAATGTATATGAACTGAACAGGTCCTAGACCAGTCCTGGGCCGATAAGTCCATTAGCAGTCAAGATTGAAAGCCTAAATCGGTCCTTAAAAATGAATACGTGGCAATCCTAGACCAGTCCGAAAACCAGTCTCACAATGAACCGGTCCTAAAATGAACCAGTCACATCTTTGGACCAGAGCCAGTCCAACCAGTCATAGGCTTGAAAAAGTGATTACTTAAAAAAGCCAAATATTCTTGGCAGCCCATTTAGGCAACAGGCCTCCGATTAAGCAATTTTTTTGTTTCACTTGTGCGTGTACTGAAAGCTATCCTTCCTTCCTTTTTATAGTACTCAAAACTTTGCTTTTTTATTTACACAACCGATGTGGTACAAGTTCCCTTCCTTTGTTTTTTTTAATCTCTAATACTAAATTACTCAACAGCTACAAATTATAAATGATATTTCTTACTTTTCACTAACTTGCTTTTGGCAATAACATCACAAATTCATAATGACTAGACAAACATACGGCCATAATCCTTTGACAACGGCTATATATTTTTTTACCTTATAAATACTCATTCATATCCAACCATTTTCTCACCTCAAATTCTATCTCTTTCTCAAAATGACTCTAAATTTACAATACAAAGCTTGAAGTTTAGAGTGAAACCGATCCTAAAAAAGACCGATCCGAAACCGAACCCGAAAAAAATCCAAAATCTAACCCGAAAAAAAAATCCGAATTCAAACCGAAAACGACCGGTATCGAACTAGTTTAGAGCGAAACCGGTCCACAAAAAGACCGATCCGAAAAAAGACCGATTCAAAAAAGGACAGGACCGAAAAAGGACCGACCGAGAACCGATTGGGACCGGTCTAAAAAAGACCAATCCAGGAAAAAAGGACCGACTTAGGACCGATCCAGGACCGATTCAGGAGCGAATTTTGTGCACCTCTAGTTTAAGCACCCCAAATCTCGATTGAATGAAGCTTTGACACCGGTTTGTGCTCTGATACCAATTGTAAGGTCCTGAAAAGGATCTTTACCAATGATCAAGCAACAAACAATCACAATAGAAGAGGAAGAAGAAAAGAAATCGAGCTTGCACACGTTTATATTCAGAAAAACGTCAGGTACAACTCGATGGAACACTCTGTAAACGCAATGGCATCAACCTCTTCACAATGACCTAAACCTCTGCTATTTATACTAGACAGGACCGCAAACAGGGTTTACGACCATAAACTGGGTTTACGGCCGTAAATGTGTTTACGGCCGTAAACGTGTTTACGGCCGTAAACTCTGTTTACGGTCGCAAACACATTTTCTGACCAAAGACACATCAACAACTCACCAACTGTATTACAGACTCATACTGAACAAAATACAATAAAAGCCTAGACCAAACCATTAACTGGACCCTTCATTGAATGCTTGGAATTACAAATAACGAATATAATGTGTGATAGGGATACGTTATCAAGTGATGTTAAACTTTTGCTGGCACAAAGAAACATCTATTGTAATTCTGCTAAACGACTTTATAGCAAATTAACTGATTTACATCATTCATGTGATATAAGTAAAGAGCAACATAGAAAACTACTACCTTTTCTAGCATTCGAAAGAGCCAAGGTAGATAATATTTCGTATGATTGTGAGCAAATAATAGCTGATTTTGACAAAATTCCTGATGATAGATATAAATATGGAATTGTCAAAATTAATGAATGTCTTGATGCAAATGAATTAGTTAATATAGTGAATGATACTTTAACTAAATGTGAACAAATTCAAATTTTGAAAAAGACTGAGAATTCAACATCTGATTCTTAATCAAATTTTGCTGATATTGAAGATAATTCTGATAATATTAGTGAAATTAGTGAACTTGAAGATGTTGATTGTTCTCAGTTGTCTATTGTTAATGTTGTTTCAATATCTAAAGGGAAAGAAAAAGTTAAGGATTTGATGGTTGCAAATGAAACTGAAATACCCTCAACTTCGAAAGTTTGTGATATGATCTTCGTGGATCTCAAAGACAGCCAAACTGATGATAGTGATGATGAAGATGAAACAAACATTTCGAAGGAAAAGAAATCTTCACAGGAAGAAGAAACTCCTCGCATAGTGGTTGATCAGGTGTATGGTGATACACAAAAGTTCGAAAAAGTGATGAATGAAAAAGGTGAACACTATCTTGAAACGAATAGAGTGGTCTATCCGAATTTCAAATGTACAGATGATGTCATTTTTCCAAATCAAGTTTTCGTAACTACTGGAAATGTTGAGAATATCAAACCAGAATTAAAGAAGTTAGTTGAAGAGGATAATTCAAAAACAACTGATGAAGGCTTTTTCGCAAATCAAAGCACAGTTGAAAACAACTTAACAAAGAATTTGTATGTTTTCCAACATCAAAAACCACAAAGACAATGGGTTGAAAAATCAAAAATTGAAAAAGTGAATTCAAAATAAGTTGAAAAGGAATGTGAAAAAGTTGTCAAATTAAACTCCAAAGAATTCAAAGATCAAATTGACAAATTTTCGAAGGAAAACAACATTTCAAAAAGACAAGCGAGAAAGAAAATATTTTGGCAAAATGTTGAGTCTCAAAAGGTGTCTGAATCACAATCACACAAAAATGTTTTCAAAGCTAAAAATTCATTTTTTTCAACAAAATCTCAACATTCATCTCAATCAAGTCATTCAAAGTCTGAAGTGATTAATCAATCAAGGTTTTCGAAAGTTTCAGAAACTAATATTCAAAGAGAATTTTCAAATAACTCAAATCCAAATCATAGATTCTTTCAACGTCAACATTTTAAATCAACAGTTGATACATCATATTGTGACATCCCCTAATTTCTCGGCCAGAAAAGACCGATTTAATTTATGCTTTTTAAAATAAAATCAGAGAAATCTTTTCAAAAGATATTGCAGAATAGGTCCCCAATATAAAACATGATAATGTTTATCAAAACCCTTCTTTAAGAAGGTATATATTTCCCATATATATATCAAAACCTCGGGATGTCATGTTCCGATACATATCAAAAGCATAAACAAGACATTATAAGCCTTTCAACAGTTATTTACAACTACTGGCCTATAATCAGAAAATCTCTCATCGTCCTCCGACTATGCTAGGGGTCCACTACCTGTAATCATAAAAAAAAACTGAGTGGGTCAGGCTTGGGAGCCTGGTGAGCATATAGGGTTTTCAACCCACAATAATAATAACATATTAAGTTCACCAATCAACAATAACCCTGATTACCCATTCCCGTTGTCCTCACTTTACGTCCCTAAACACCTAACACAAGGGACTTAGCCTAAGGAATATCATCGGGTTGGACACTACTGCTAAGGGGACTCCTCAGCCATACATGTCCTAAAGGCAACCATGAGGGGCATTGGAGTACACCAATGAACATTTAGTTCATCAACACCTACAAGTTGCGAACTTGCTAGTGTACCACTGGACTGTCTAGAAAGGTCCGTGATCGTCATCTATACTCCGCTAGACGAGTACAACGATAACACCAACAACAACACCGACACCGAGGCCTCTCATCATTTTTAACACCCACCGACTATTTTGTCTACCCATGTTTTACTCAACATATTTGTAGATAAAATACATACACAGTTTAAAACTTGTATAAAACATCAATTCAACAGTCACCTCAAATAAGCAATTAACATATTTACACATAACACGTATTTTAAGGTAAATACTTCATATCTATGTGTAAATTGAAAGTAACTACACACTCACATGATTTGATGATAATCGGGCAGCAATTCGTCTCCTAAAACATTCGTTTCTAATAAAACCGGGAGTTTTATTGAGAAACCGGGCTCTGCAAAAGTCGGGCATCGAAACCGAAAAGATAAATTTTCCGGTCTTCACGGGCACTTCGTGGCGTATTCTGGGGCTTATAATTGATACCGGGGCTTCGGGGGATGATAATATGAAAGAAATATGGAGAAAGGGGCTAAAAATGACAAGTTTTCAAAATACCCCCGGGAGGTCTCGCACCCCCCTATTTATAGGGGCCGAAGATCCTGATCCAACCGCTGAGAAGAGGCCACGCGTCGCTGATCCGGAGTTCGCAGGGGAAGGCTCGCACGAGGCTCGCACCTGCGAAGGCTTGCTGGCAGCCTCCTACTGGACCGAGGTCTACTGCTCCGAAGTCGGTTCTGGTGGTGGGGTCCGCAGGCGAGGGTGCGCAGATGGCAGCACGTGCGAGGGCCTCGGTGGCGGTTGCTGATTGGACCGCGGACTCGCAGTCCATGTGCGAGGCTCGGAGTCGTGGCGTGCGAGGTTCGGATTGGGCCTCCCTTCGGTCAAATCAGAATCCGACACGTGGCTTCGCATGACTCACCATTTCGGACACGTGGCACATGTGAGGCGAGGGTGACGTGGCAACTCGTGACTATGCGAATTTTCTCGGTTTTTGTGCAAAAACTTCTAAAATCCATAACTTTCGCATACGAGCTCCGTTTTCGACGTTCTTTATATGCACGCGTAGGTAAAATTATGCTCTACAACTTCCATTTAGACTTCATCGGCTAATTTTGACTTTAATTTTTATATTATTATTTTTAACAGACCGGGACAGGAAATCCGTTAAAAATTCATAACTTCTTCATCCGACGTCCGTTTTCGTCAGACTTTTTACCGTTGTGCTACTATTTACGAGACCTTCGACTCTCGTTTAGGTCGTGTCGGCTAAAAATCACTCGATCTAAAATTCGAGTTTTTAGCTGTCTACTGCTAAGCTGAAACTTTGAAAAATCATAACTTCCTCATACGAAGTCAGATTTGGGCGTTCTTTTTATCGAACTTCTCGGTTTAACGAACACTACGATTTTCGTTTATATCACTAAGGCTAAAAAGTAGTTTATCGAAAACTCACTTTTTACGACATTCAGCACCGAGCCGGTTTTGTCGTGAAACTTCGACAAGTCATAACTTCTTCGTTATAACTCGGATTTCGGCATTCTTTATATATCTGTAATCCTTGTCACGACCCCTATAACTTTCTTAATAGATATCGGCTTTATCTAAAATTTAATTTTTGACGCTCATTTTTATTCTTAATTAATTAACTTCTACTAATTAAGCATAAAACACATAAAATTCACATAATTCCTTTTTCATTTCTTCAAAATGAGTTACAAAGGTTAACCTAGACTATCACCTTAATATTAATGCCTAGGCTAGAAACACGAGTGTTACAATTCTCTCCCCCTTAGGATGATTCCGTCCCCGGAATCACACATCACCAAACAACTGCGAGTAGCGACTCATCATGTCACTCTCCGTTTCCCAGGTGAGATTTGGTCCATTCGTATGTTTCCAGCACACAAGCACTAAATCAACCATCTTGCGTCGCAACTTCATAGTCTTACGGTCAACTATTGCCTCAGGTTCTTCAATCAACCTTTTGTTTTCATCCACCTTCAACTCAGAAATCGGAATTATGTCGGGCACATCTCCCGTGAATTTCCTCAAATAACACACATGAAATGTGTTATGAATACCCTCCAGTTCTTCCGGTAATTCTAGCTTGTAAGCTTGATTCCCGATCCTCTGAAGAACTTTAAATGGTCCAATAAACCTTGGACTCAACTTTCCCCTTTTACCAAATCTTATAAGTCCCTTCCACGGCGAGACTTTAAGTAAAACCGAATCTCCAACTTCAAAGGATATCGGTTGTCTTTTCTTGTCAGCATAGCTCTTTTGTCGATCTTGAGCAGCTAACATCCTCTCCCTTATCACTTTCAACTTTTCAGCAGTTTGATGGACTATTTCAGGTCCCATAAACCGCTTTTCCCCAGCTTCCAGCAAACATGATGGCGTTCGACACTTTTCCCCATACAAAGCGTGATAAGGTGCAATCTTAATGCTTGAGTGGAAACTATTATTATAGGAAAATTCTACTAGAGGTAAGTGTTCATCCCAGTTACCTTGGAATTCTAGGGTACATGTTCTCAGCATATCCTCCAATGTTTGAATCGTTCGTTCACTCTGACCATCGGTTTGTGGATGGTAAGCTGTACTCAAACACAACTTGTTGAGGGGAAGCATAATGTTGAGGGAGGCATAATGCTGAGGAGGGGCATTCAGAAAATATTGAAGATAATAATGATTTTGATGATGCTTGTTCGATTGTAGGCTCAGAAAACGATGATATATATGAAGATGCACCTTTGGAATTTGATCCAGCATATCCTCCAATGGAAAAGTGGACAAAAGATCATCCGAAGGATCAAGTAATTGGGAATCCACAATAGGGAGTTTTAACAAGAGCTCAAATTCGTGCAAAGAATGAGGTATTAAATACTCATCAAGAATTTTGCATGTTCAATGCTTTCATTTCTAAGATTGAACCAAAAATAGTTAAGATTGCAATGGAACACTCAGATTGGGTTGTTGCAATGCAATCTGAATTGTCTGAATTTGAACGAAACAAGGTTTGGAGATTAATTCCTAAGCCTGGAAATGTTTCGATTGTCGGGTTAAAATGGATTTTCAAAAATAAAACCGACAAAGATGGAAATATTGTTCGAAACAAAGCCAGACTTGTTGTTAAAGGATATTCACAACAAGAAGGAATCGACTATGAAGA
Source organism: Lactuca virosa (assembly GCF_052849685.1). Taxonomy (NCBI): domain Eukaryota; kingdom Viridiplantae; phylum Streptophyta; class Magnoliopsida; order Asterales; family Asteraceae; genus Lactuca; species Lactuca virosa. The sequence continues at coordinate 84,533,128 of NC_136432.1, forward strand.
AACTTTTTCCCCTGTCGCAAGACTCGAGGCGGTTCGTATATTTCTGGCTTATGCAGCTCACAACGATTTTGATGTTTATCAAATGGACGTGAAATGTGCATTTCTAAATGGAGAGCTTGAAGAAACTGTTTACGTGGAACAACCCCCAGGTTTTATTAACGAAGAATTTCCAAATCATGTTTATATTTTAGATAAGGCGGTTTATGGTTTGAAACAAGCACCACGAGCATGGTATGCAACTCTTACCTCATTTTTTAAACAATCTAAATTTAAACAAGGATCAGTTGATCCCACATTATTTCGAAAGAAAGTGGGGAATCATCTAATGCTTGTTCAAATTTATGTTGATGATATTATTTTTGGCTCGACTGACCCTGCTTTGTCTAGAGAATTCGAAGATTTGATGAAAAGTAAGTTCGAAATGAGCATGATGGGAAAAATCAATAATTTTCTTGGTTTGAATATTCGTCAAAACAGAGAAGGAATTTTTATTAATCAAGAAAAATATACGAAGAATCTGTTGGAAAAGTTTGGATTGACGAATAGCACGAAGTTACGAGTTCCAATGGCAACGGGCATAAAGCTAACACCGTCGTTAGATAAACCTGCTGTTGACATAACTTTATATAGGAGCATGATTGGTTCATTACTTTATCTCACAGCTAGTAGACCTGATATCATGTTTTCTGTGTGTAATTGTGCTAGGTATCAGTCTAATCCACGAGAACCACATCTCACTGCTGTAAAGAATATCTTTCGTTATCTTAAAGGAACAATTTCGTTAGGATTGTGGTATCCTTCGAAAACTGGGTTCTTTATACAAGCGTATTCGGATGCAGACTTGGGTGGTTGTAATATTGATCGAAAAAGCACAAGTGGTGGATGTCAATTTCTTGATGGCAAATTGGTGAGCTGGCAGTCGAAAAAGCAAACATGCGTATCAATTTCAACAGCTGAAGCAGAATATGTGGCTGCTGCAGCTTGCACTTCACAAATAATATGGATCCAAAGTCAATTGCGTGATTATGCAATTAATATGAAAAAGATTCCATTATATTGTGATTCTCAAAGTGCGATAAGAATTTGTCATAATCCTGTGCAGCATTCGAAGACTAAACATATAGCTCTTCGTTATCATTTCATCAAAGATCACGTGGAAGATGGAAATATTGAAGTACATTTCGTGAAAACAACTGATCAGTTAGCTGACATTTTCACGAAAGCTTTGGATGAAAAATCCCTTGTGAAGATTATGGAAGGACTTGGAATGATCGATGGAAATTCTGTTCCATGCGAAAAAGAAGAATGATGCATGATAAGGAATGATTCAGAGGCGCTGACTAAAAGATAATGCAAACTCATTCAGCATTCAGAGGTTACTGTTCATAGTCAACGCTTCGGCCCCTTCGAATTCGCACATTTGTTACTTATTTTAAGGGTTGATTCAGAGGTTATTGTTCATAGTCAACGCTTCGACCCCTTCGAATTCGTACATTTGTCTCAAGTATTATTTAAATTTTCGAAAATTCAAAAATCCAAAAAGATTTTCGTTTGTTTTGATCTTTAATTTTCGAAAATTTAAAAATCCAAAAAGATTTTCGTTTGTTTTGTCATTTAATTTTCGAAAATTCAAAAATCCAAAAAGATTTTCGTTTGTTTTGTCATTTAATTTTCGAAAATTCAAAAATCCAAAAAGATTTTCGTTTGTTTTGTTCTTTAATTTTCGAAAATTCAAAAATCCAAAAAGATTTTCGTTTGTTGTGTCATTTAATTTTCGAAAATTCAAAAATCCAAAAAGATTTTCGTTTGTTTTGTCATTTAATTTTTGAAAATTCAAAATTTCAAAAAGATTATCGTTTGTTCTGCCTTTATTTTCGAAAAATCAAAACAACAAAAATATTTTGTTTCTTATTTTTTTTTAGTATTTTGTTGCAGATTCTCATGATGATACAGAGGAGATTATGCTTGCAGTACTAGGGTCGGGTACATTTTTCGTATAAATCGATAAATATGTCATCATTCGAACTCGTTAGGTTGTCCCTAGAAGCATGCTGCTGTATGTTGACCAAAGCCTCCATGACTCAATGTGTGTATAAGAAAGCCTTAATGAAATTATTCATACGAAGATTTCTTCCCAATTAGGCTTATATTCACATTAGTCTTTGAGCTACCTTACTCTTCTCAAAATGAGTTAAGAGTTTACTGTTTGGTCCAAATAAAACAGAGGTACTTTTTGTGTCTTGTATCAATCTTTTTGATCCAAAAAGTTCTAACACGATCACACACGAAGACATATGTCCGAGAGGTCTCTGATCAAACCCATCGAGACTTAGATATATCAAAACTCTGTGTTTATGATCTGACATCATGAGACCGTGATGAAAGTGAAACCCAATTTTCATTACCTTTTAAGGAATTGACGGGGAACTAAGTTCCAGATTTGCACGAAACTTTTGTTTCTGTACCAAAATTCGAAACTCCAAATCATATTCATTTCGAATGAGTGGTCTTGATCAAACATTCAAAACCCACGATGTTTGTTACCCAACAAGATCCAGCACACAAATTTTTTCTTGAATATGATTTCCGTGTGAGTTTCATTCGAATGTCATTGTCATTTCAAAATTTATCTAAATCAACTTGTCACTGACTACACTGGTCAAACAAGTAATTTCTGTTACAATTTCTCACCTTATGTTTAGGATGACATGTAACGAAAATTTTAAACTATCCATGAAACATTATAAAAGAAGCCCTTTGATACTTATCAACAAGTATTCGATTGTAATTCATGGGAACCCACACAAGCTATTGATCATTTCTCTTAATGATTAATGAAGTAATCTTTGCCCGAGATTTCATCTGCTTTTGTGTCAATGGTTTGACATCACATTATCCCAAAATTTTCTTATATTTGTTTCTCGTCTATATTCTTTGGAACATTGCACTCACGAAATCCTTGAGGTTCTGAGTAATACCAACTCAGGCTGATGATTTCGAACTTCTGGCGTATGACTTCGCTTTTCATCCCAAAAGTGAAAGAGCCTTGCTTCCATTCGAAGGGTTCTGACGGTTACAATTTTCTTGGGGATTACAAGACAGGCTGTTTATAAATGACGTATGGTATTCTGTCCGTTTTTCAAGGCGATGTGACAGCTACTTTTTGACGCATGGCTACTTTTACACAGTAATGGTCCGATTTTCAAGGTGCCACGTCGGATCTCATTAAATGCATCCCGCTTCAAATTCAAAATTCAGGGTTACATATAAAAGGGGATTCAAGGGTTCATTCTCAGTTTATGCGATCAAAACAAACAAATTCCTAAATTCTCTGTTCATCAAAAGTCTTCAAACCCTAACAATGGCCACTTCTGCTCCTGTTGATTCTCATACCACTGAAGATGCCTCTTCATTACCAATAATGAAGATTCAAGCAACAAACTACTACTTGGAGAGTGATGTTTCTCAGTATCCGGAAGAATTGAAGATGCTAATCGTTGCCTTGAAACACTCTGTCTTGTCTAAGGCGATGTTCAACTCTTTCTCTGTTCCACTGTCATGGCTGTCTCAAGCAGGATCAACTGCTACTTATAACAAAGCCTCGGATACGATTACTTTTCATCTAGTAAATGACAAAAAGGTTAGGCTATCCAAGAAACTATTTTGCCAAATCCTTGACATTCCGAATTCCCCTCCATATGTTGCTTTCACATTTCCTCAAATTGTCAACATGTTCAATGAGATGGGATATCAGCCTCCACTATCAAAGATTAGTGATTTTAAGAAATCGGGTCTTCCAAGATTATGGAATTTCTTATTTGGAATTTTTCTAAGATGTTTAACTGGGAGATCAGTTGGACTTGACAAGGGGAGAATGGAGGTTTATGCAATGGTTGCTGGCATCTATTATGATCTTCACGTGGACTACTCTACACAATTATGGAAGGAATTTCAAAAGGGTGTAGAACATACGAATGCCGTTCATGGTATTTCGTGTGCAAGATACTGGAGCCTGATATTACAATACTTTTACAGCAAGGAAGGCATTTTAGTACCTAATGATGAAGCAAAAGCGGTTTTTCAGTCGTATCACTATCCGAAGGAGGTTACAGATAATGCTGATGTTTTTCCTACAGTTGCTCGTATTCCAGATGCGATGCTTAAAAGAGTTGATTCTTCGAACCCTGTATTGGTAGCCTATTTGAAGACAATTGATTCTTCAATTAAAACTGGTGTTTTACTGGGAGGAGATGATAAGAAAACCAAGAAGTCGAGAAAGCATGAAACTGAGTCCAGATCTTCGAAATCTCCAAAGAAGAAGCCTGAAACAGTTGAAGTGACTGTTGCTGAGACTCCAGTAATTGAGCCAATTATTGAAGAAACACAAGAACATGTAGTCCTTCCTTCGAAGACTGGCATGTTTCGAAGAATTAAAATGAAGTCCACTCACAAAAGCAAGTCTCCAATGCACAAAGTGGTTCGAAAACCTCAAATAACTCATCAAGGGATTCTAATTAGAGAAGTGCCCGCACCTGTTTCTCCGGTGTCCAAGAAAAGAACAGCTGAGGATATGGCAAAACATTTATCAAAGAAGAAGAAGAAGAAGAAGACAAGAAAGTTGGTCATTTCTACTGAGTCAACTGAAGATGATGAAGAACGAACTCCTGAAACTCCTGAACCAACTATTCAAGATCAGACTTCGACTCCTGAGCAAACACTCATCATACCACCCGAAGCAACGGTTACCAAATCAGTTTCTGAGGAGGTCCGAACTTCAGGCATCCCTGCAAACGTATCTGATACGGGTGCAAATGTCAGTATGGGTGATGAAGATGCGAAGAATGAAGCCAAAAGTCAATCTACTTCTACTCCTTTTGAAAGTATTGTTTCTTTACCATTATCCAATACACCTCTTACTTCAACGACAGATTCCCCAACCTTCGAACATATTCTTGATCAACCTTTTACTTCTATTTTTTCTTCACAATCTACTGAGCCACCCAAACCAACTTCACCTATTCAAGAAACTGTTTTTATGGAGACAGAGACTGATAATGAGGGGTTTGGCGGTATGTTTGAAGACTTGGAGTTTCATGAAGAAGAAGAGCAGTTTCCAGATCACATGCTGATGACCATGAAGCAGTTTAAGATTTTAAATCAAAAGTTGAATTCTGTCATTCAATCTCAAGCAGATCTAGGGGTTGGTTCGTCTGTTTCAAGTGTTGAAGTTGATTCGTTGCTGAAGGTTTTTGAATCCAGAATCATAAGTAAAGTATCGGGGATGCTTAAAGATTCTGAATCTCGAGTCTTGGAGAAGATTGATCATAATGATCAAAACAATGAAATTCGGATCAATTCTCAGAGTTCGAAGTTTGCTGGTAACCTGACAGAATTGAAGAATGTTGCAAAGGAACGACAAGTTCTTTTTATTCAAGATGTGAAGAAAGTACGAGAGGATGTAAACTTGCAGATTCACGAACTTCGTGAAGATATGCAAAAAGAAATTGTCACAGTTCAACAAGATTATGCATCCTTGAATCAAAAGGTTGATATCATTTGTGACGCAGTCACTCGATTTGTTAAGTTGTATGAAAATTTGAGTCCTCAAATTACTCAACTTTCAACATCCGAAAGTGCAAGCTTTGAAGAAGTGCTTAAGTTGCTCAAGGAGTTAAAAGAGATTTCTGATAGGCCGGTTTCTTCTCCATTGATTACTCCTGAATTTTTATCTCAGAAGTTTATCCAATTCGAAGCCATTCTGAATAAGCAACTTGCTCTTCTCTTTCGCATATCAAGTCTTCTTCAAACCACAAATGCCCCACCTGTTTTCACAGGGGTGCAAGGGGGAGAAAGAAAAACTAGTGAGTCGAAGACTAGTGGAGAAGATGCGAAAGTTGTGGGAAAACTCTTTTCTTCGAAAATCCCTACAACAAAACCAATAATTGTTTCTGCTGAACAGGTGACTTCAACAGTCATAACAACAATGCCAATTGCAAGACCAATTTCGAAAGGAATTGTGATTGGTAAATCTTCGGAGACTGGTGGGAGTGGTTCGAATCCAAAAGAGACAATCGTCAATCCAGCATTGAAAGATAAAAGGAAATCGATTGTTGTGGAAAAATCAAAAGAAGAAAAAAAGGCTGAAGCTGATGCTGAAATCGAAAAGCTTAGAATAGTTCAAAGCATTATGGCTCAGCGAGGAAATGATCCGAAGGGAATGGATAAACGGGATCCAACTAAACACTATAACTACGAAACAATCGAGGCCAAGGTTGCATTCAATCACATGTATTCATTTGAGAAGAAACCAAAACAAAGTTATTTGATCACGAATACTGATGTAAGCCAGCTGGATTTTCCAATAAACGAAATGATGTTTATCATGCCTCAGTTCAAAGCAGAAGGAAACTTTAAAGATAAAGATGAAGGCACACACATGAAAATTCGTTTTCATGCTGTTCTTGGTAAAGCCCCTGAAGAAGTGTGGTCATTAATCAAAATCAAGAAGGTGGTCAGTATGAAAAGGGATGTGGTTTTCGAAAACACAGTCCAAAATTTTAAGTATGTGGTTGCCCGGGCAAATGGAAATATTTGCGAATTCACTGTTGCAGATTTTCCATTAATGAACTTGTATGATCTTATACAAGTTGCATTACTTTTGAACGACAAATCATTCTCATACCTTCAAAACACAGAACCGGATGAATTCAAGCTTGGAGTAGCTCACATCAAGATTTTTATCGAAAACTATTATGAGTGCTTGGCACTAACAGATGTTGAATTAGCTACTGCCAAAGGAATGGAAATTAAAGCTCCAATGGCTCCTACGAAGACACAGGCGGAATTGAAGAAGTATGCTGATGGTGAAATTTGCCTGAAGCCTTTTGGAATGGTCTTCGCAGGAAAAGACAAAGCTGGAAAAGCTAAACGATTTTTGTTCCAAGCAAGTGAAGTAGAGAGATATACAACATCTCAATATACGAACATGATTGTTCGTATGAATCATTGCAAGAAGAACAATGAAGGAGACAAGAAAGAGCTGACGAAGATTATCTCCTGGTACACGGAGATTCGAAGAGTGTTACTGTATTCCATCACACTTCTTACAAATTGAAGACTTCGACTATGATTACAAAGGGGGAGATTGTAAGGGTCGAATTGTTGTAATTAGTCGAAGTATGTTTTGGACTCTTCGAATGTTTTGTAATGTATTTTACTAGGGAGCTTTTATTCGAAGCCTTAGAGTCAATGCCTTAGTATATTTTTTGTATGCTTTCAGTTCCCTATAAATAGGGTTATTTACTAGAGTTAGAAAAGGACTTTTACAGACTTGTCTATTGCACTCTGTAAAGAATTCGAAAGCATAATAGAGCATAACAAGATCATATTTACATCCTGTGTTCAAATCTCTCATTCTTACTTGAATTCATACTCTGATTAATTCATTACTTGATTCATTGATTCATCGGCCACAAATGCACTCCTTAAGCTCAAAATACACTCTCAAATGATTCTAGGGATTTTAGGGACGTTTGAAGGTGAGGGAGGCTGACTAGGGTGAGGCTTAAATGAGATAAGGACATTTATATAGGGCTCAAGTCCAAAAATTAGGGTTTGTACATCCGTCACGTACGCCCAGCGTACGTGCTGCCCCTCCGCGATCAATAATATATAGTACGCTAAGCGTACTCATGAGTACGCCCAGCGTACTTGAGGGACCTCTTATGCAAAAATAAATAACTTCAAGGGCTTTTGTGGAAATACCTGAGTTGGAGTGTTACAACTCTTCCCCACTTGAACTAAACTTCATCCTCGAAGTCCGTAGACGCAAATAGATCAGGGTAATGCTCCCACATCTCATCTTCCGTCTCCCATGTCTATTCGGAGCCCCTTCAGTGCTGCCATTGCACCTTTACAAGCTTCACTTCCTTGTTCCGAAGAACCTTGGTCTTCCTATCCAAAATCGCAATGGGCATTTCAATGTAGTTCAGGCTCTCGTCCACCTGAATGTCGTCCAGAGAAACGACCACGGCCTCGTCTGTGACACACTTCCGGAGCTGTGACACATGGAAATATTTGGCTAAGCTTATCTGGTAGCTCCAAGAGATATGCTACATTGCCCACTCGGGTCGTAATCCTGAAAGGGCCTATATATCGTGGCCCTAACTTGCCCCTCTTTCGAAACCTGATGACCCCCTTCCAGGTAGATACTTTCAATAGTACGAAATCCCCCACATGGAACTCAAGATCTGATCACCGTCGGTCGGCATAGCTCTTCTGACGGCTCTGTGCGACTCGCATTCGATCGCCCACCTGCTGTATCAGTCTGGTAGTCTTGAGTACCACCTCAGTGCTCCCCATGACTCGGTGTCCAACCTCATCCCAGCAAACCGGATTCCTACATCTCCTACCATACAACATCTCAAATGGAGGTCGGTCGATACTGGCATGGTAACTGTTATTGTATGAAAACTCTGCTAGTGGAAGGTACGTATCACAGCTTCCTCCAAAATCCAACACATATGCTCACAGCATATCCTCCAGTGTCTGAATCTTTCTCTCGCTCTGGCCATCTGTCTGAGGGTGATACGCCGTACTAAAATGCAGTTGAGTGCCCAGTTCCTCGTGGAACTTCTTCCAGAACCTGGATGTAAACCGAACATCCATGTCAGAGACTACCTATACCAGCACCCCGTGCTACCCACCACCTCTCGCACATAAATATCTGCCAACTTTTCAGTGGATATACTCTCAGAAATCGGAATAAAGTGGGCACTCTTCGTCAATCTATCCACGATCACCCATATGGCGTCCACACCCCTCGCCGTCCTCGGTAACTTCTTGATGAAGTCCATAGTGATCTCTTTCCACTTCCACATGGGAATGGGTAGTGGCTGAACCTTGCCATGAGGCCGCTGATGCTTGGCCTTGACCTTCCTGTAGGTCAAGCACCGCTCCACAAACCAGGCGATCTCCCGCTTCATGCAGGGCCACCAATAACTCAGTCTCAGGTCTCTATACATTTTCGTAGCCCCTGGATGTATAGAGAACTTGGACTTGTGCGCCTCCTCCAATATCTTCTGCCTCACTCCCCCAGTCACCGGTACCCACACCCGGCCGCACTGTGTCAAAAGACCACGACTATCCGTAACAAACAAAGGATACGGCCCCCCAATCCGCTCTATCTTCCAATTCTCCTTCTTCACCCCCCCTCGACCTGAGCCTCCTTGATCATATCCAACAATGGAGAGATCACGGTCATCCTCAAATAAACGTTCCCAATCGGGGAGCTTGCCACCTTGCGACTCAATGCATCGGCCACCACGTTGGCCTTCCCAGGATGGTATATGATCTCACAATCATAATCCTTTAGCACATCCAACCACCTCCTCTGTCGCATGTTGAGGTTCTACCGATCCATCAAATACTTCAAACTCTTGTGATCAGTATAGATGGTGCACCTCACCCCATACAAGTAGTGCCTCCAAATCTTGAGGGCAAACACCACTGCCCCCAATTCCAGGTCGTGAGTGGGGTAGTTTGCCTCATGAGGCTTCAACTGCCTCGAGGCGTAAGCTATCAGATGCCCCATCTACATCAGTACCGCACCTAACCCTGAAATCAATGCGTCACAGTAAACCACCAAATCATCTAACCCCTCAGGAAGCACTAGAATCGGAGCCTCGCATAACCTCTGTCTTAGGGTCTCAAAAGCCAACTGCTGATCCGTATCCCAACGAAATGTCACATTATTCTTGGTCAAGCGGGTCAAAGGCATAGCGATCTTGGAGAAATCCTGTATTAATCTCCGATAATAGCCCGCTAAACCCAAGAAGCTACGGATCTCGGAAGCATTCCTCGGTACTTCCCACCGCATTACTGCGTTGACCTTAGCTGGATCAACCGAAATTCCCTCCTGGTTGATGATGTGCCCCAAAAATTGTACCTCCCGCAGCCAAAAATCACACTTGGAGAACTTGGCATACAACCTCTCCGCCCTCAGGGTCTCCAATACCTCCCTCAGATGCTGCTCGTGCTGCTCCTTGGTCTTGGAGTAGATCAGGATATCATCAATAAAAACGATTACCGACCGATCCAGCATCGGTCTACACACCCTGTTCATGAGATCCATGAACGCTGCTGGAGCATTGGTGAGCCCAAATGGCATCACCACGAACTCATAATGCCCATACCGAATCTTGAAAGTTGTATTCGGTATATCCTCATCCCGAATCCTCATCTGATGGTATCCCGACCGAAGATCAATCTTGGAAAACCAAGACGCACCATGTAGCTAATCGAACAAATCATCGATCCTCGGTAGTGGATATCGGTTCTTCACCGTTAGTTTGTTTAGCTCTCGATAATCAAAGCACATCTTGTGTGACCCGTCCTTCTTTTTCACGAACAGGATCGGAGCTCCCCACGGGGAACTTCTCGGACGGATAAATCCCCGGTCTAGCACCTCCTGAAGTTGTGTAGATAGCTCCTGCATCTCGGGCAGTGCTTGCCGGTATGGTGCCTTTGCTATCGGAGCGGCACCCGGCACCAACTCAATACGAAACTCCACCTGCCTCTCCGGAGGCACTCCTGGTAACTCTTCGGGAAACACATCCTGAAATTCCCGTACAACCAGCATACTGTCCACATCTGATGTAGTCTCGACCCTTGTATCCGAGATATAAGCCATAAATCTCGTACATCCCTGCTGTAGAAATCTCCTTGCCCTCGCAGCCAAATAGAGGGTTGGTCCCTGTGAGGCCCTCTCACCATGTATAACCAGTTCTCCCCCACTTAGGGTTCGAACCCTCACTAACTAGCGCTCGCAATCGATCATGGCCCCATTGGCCCCCAACCAATCCATCCCAACAATCACTTTCCGCCCTCACAACAGTATCGGAACCAAGTCGACACGGAACCTCTCCCCAAGCATATTCAGGACACAGTCCTGATACACCCTCGCAGCACTCACAGTGCGGTGGTCAGCAATCTCTACCTCAAGCGGGGAATCCAAAGTTCCAGACGCATCCCGAAACTTCTTGCTAAGCGCAAGAGACACAAATGATCGGGTAGCTCCCGAATCGAACAAAACATGAGCCGAGATACCATTGACCAAAAAGGTCTCTATACATAAGCAGAAAGCACATATAAGCAATATAAATAAATAAAGACCATGGAAGAATAAATACATACCAGCCACGACATCTGGCTCTACCCGAGCCTCCTCGGTAGTCAGCTGGAAGGCGCGGCTCTTCACCGCTGGAGCATCCGCCTTAGCAGGGCGTTCATCTGTGATCCTAATTGTGGCGGGCGCGGGCGCCACCATTGCTCCTCCCCCTCCCTGCAACTTCGGTCAATCGGCCTTTTTATGGTCGGTCTGGTTGCAGTGAAAAAAAATCAAGCCCTTCTTGGGGCAATCCCTGATCACGTGGCCCGATTGGCCACAAGCATAACATCCCGAGCCTGCCGCTTGACAAGCCCCACTGTACGGTTTTCCGCACTTGGCACACCGGCCACGGCCCTGTTGGCCCCTGCTGGAAGTGTCTGAGGTCTTAGGCTTTTTATCCTGACCCACCGCCGCCTGTGCCTGCTCAGGCTTCCACTTGGTCCGGAAGTCCAACTCCATTTCCCGCTCACGGGCCTTCTCCACCATCTCATGCAGGGTTTTGCACCCTGTAAAGCTCACAAACTCCTGGATATCATCCCTTAGCATGGAATGATATCTCGTCCGCCTCATATCCTCATTTGTAGCGTACTGTGGGATCAACAAAGCTCGGTCCCGAAACTTGGCGGTGATCTCCGCCACAGTCTCGGTGGTCTGTTGAAGGTCATGAAACTCCCTCACAAGTCGTTGCACCTCAATAGGTTGTGCAAATTCCGCATCAAATCGCTGAACGAACCCAGCCCACGTCATCTCAGTCACACCGGCTGCTCCCACCTGGCTGGTCACCTCTCCCCACCAATCTCAGGCTCTGACTCGTAGCATACATGAAGCAAAACCCACCATTTCCGCATCAGGGCAGGAACTCGTACGCTGGGCGTTCTCAATATCTGCCACCCAGAGTCAGCTAACAATGGGATCCTTGACCCCGAAAAACACCGGCGCTCCACACGCCTTGAACTCCTGGAACGAGGGAGTCCGGGCCCCGACCTGGCCCGCAACAATCTCAGCTCTGAATGACCTGATCCTCTCCTCCATAATCCCCTCCTTGAACGTCCCAAAGATCACTGGGGTAGCGTCAAGGATGCCCTTCGTAACCTCGGCTGCGATGATCTCGTGCAGCCTCTCATCAATAGGCTCAGTACTGCTGCCCGATCCTGATCCTGATCCTGATCCCCCTGTCCCAAATCGTGTCACCACCATGTTGAACTGAAATGTCATAAACCATAATAATCAGGACATATATATATAGGGGATCTTCCCAAACCGGTCCTCCTTAGAGTTGTCAGATCTAACATTGGTTCGGGTACAGGTCATGTGCTTTCAGTAATACGGTCCCAATACTACCTTCCACACCTACATGTACCTTTTCCCAAGGCTCTACCTGATAACTCCAATTCGTCCCAAAATAAATCTAATACCACAAACCACCGCATAACCCAAATCCCAGGTTGTCCTAAGATTTTCTCTACCCAAATTAAATAAACCAATCATAACAGGTTGCCTTTATGCATGCAAATTATATACAGAAAAGGATCAAATAGACTTTGAAATAAAAGATTCTACCCTAAGACCACAACCAGACAAGGAACAGGAAATAAGGACAAATCAATCATTCTAAGGCAATAAGCTCCTAACTGTATACAATTTTAGAAGCATACTCATAGCAAGTTTCATACGATTATCAAGCTCAAATATCAGTATAACATGGATAACACATTGGGGAACTACTTACTTGGCTCGGCCGATCACGCGCGTTGCACTCTCCTCTTTTCATTCCTTAAAAGTTTTTAACTTTTATATTTGAAAACAATTTTACCATTTCCTTAGTTTGAGTCCTGACACACCCGAGAGTGTGCCCGAATCCCTCAAACCAAGGCTCTGATACCAACTTGTAACGACCCAATTTTCAAAAGAAAATTTTCATTTTTAGTTATCCAAAATGCATGTTCATCATCCACAAAAACCAGTTACAATTGTTTTCAAAACCATATCAATTACAACTTTATTTCCAAAATATCAGAGTGTCCCATAAAATGTCCGAGTGAGAGTGCACGCCGCGACATCATGCCTTGCCCTTGCCCTTGGGCTCAGATGTACCTGAAACAAATCCACAAAATGTAATCTAATGCTTAGTGAGTTCCCAGAGCATACCACACACAAACCACATACAACATATCATACTAGTTATAACAGCTATAAATATCACATAAGCCATGCATACAACCGATAAAGATGTCGTGGGCTCATCCCCAGGGTCTTAGTATAGGATGCCATGGGCTCTCCACATGGTCTTACACCTAAGTGCCATGGGCTCTCCCATGGTATTTGATAAGAAATCCATGGGCTCTCCACATGGTCTTACATCCAAGTGTCATGGCCTTTCCCATGGTCTTCTATACAACATACCACATATATCAATAGCATAGTTCCTAGCTCATACCAACTAACATGTCACATAATACAATCTCAGCTAGGATACTACACATCATAAAATGGGTCGGCCTTGGTGCCTTAGACCCATTGGTATGGTGATGAGACTCACCTCTGTCTGAAGAATCCGAAAGCTGCTCTCCTAACAGTCTGTAACCACCCGCACTGAACAAGATAGCATTATTTAATGTTAGGATCAAATGTCACTTAAATGAGGAACCCAAATTCCCAAGTCCCTCCACAATGACCCAAAAGTCTTCCTTAGTTAATGGGCCCAAAATCCATATCTAAAATCATTAATGGGCCTCATGGCCCAATAAGGCCCAACCATAACATCCATTGCCCAAAGCAGATAAACTGACCCACTAACCCCAAAACATAACCAGGCCCAATGACTAATTGAGGCCCAAAGGCTCAAAGGCCTAAAACAAGTCCAATTCCAACTGTTGAGCGTACGCTTGGCGTACCACCCTGGTACGCGCAGCATACTGAGTCCTTGAGCAGTACGCGCGGCATACACTAACTTACACCCAACGTACAACCAGATTAAGCTCTTCCTTCCATTAAGTGCTTAATACTTGATGTTCTTACGTCCAAAACCAGATCTGAGCTTATTAAGACGTCCTAGGGCATAAACTTGGCAACTTTATGCCCTTGCATGCTCTATGGGACTTAAAAACCTCATTCATCACATTGGGACTTCCTAAAAGGCTCCAAACTCTTGCATGGAGTCTAGATACTCCCCAAGCTAGCACCTTTATCCATCTAGAATGCTCACATGGCTCAGATCTAACCATTTCAAACTCTGGAGTTGCTCAACTAGCAAGAGAAGATCAAATACCAACAAATGGGACCATACAGAAAACCCTAACTAGATGTAAAGAATAAGATGGAAAGATCAAAGCTTTATACCTCCAGAAGCCCCTCAAGGTGATCTAGATGCAGATTCTTGAAGCCCAATGCCACTCCAAGCTTGCTTGACAACTTCTCCTTCTTGAATGGACACTAGAAAGGCCACAAATGAACTCTTTAAGCTCAAAATACACTCTCAGATGATTCTAGGGATTTTAGGGACGTTTGAAGGTGAGGGAGGCTGACTAGGGTGAGGCTCAAATGAGATAAGGAGGTTTATATAGGGTTCAAGTCCAAAAATTAGGGTTTATACATCCGTCATGTACGCTCAGCGTACGTGCTGCCCCTCCGCGATAAATAATATATAGTACGCTGAGCGTACTCATGAGTACGCCCAGCGTACTTGAGGGACCTCTTATGCAAAAATAAATAACTTCAAGGGCTTTTGTGGAAGTACCTGACTCGGAGTGTTACACAAAGTTTTAATATGAACAAAATACATTTCATCGGAAATGCTTTAATAATATATATTTATCACGTTTTTCTGGGAACAAATTCCGCAACACTTTTCTTTACAAGGATACTCTGACTTTCAAATAAAGCATAAACAAATCGGTCTTTTCTGGCCATGAATTTGGGGATGTCACAGTTGGTATCAGAGCATTAATTTAAGCAAACTAGGAATTTGTAGGATTTCTAGACTTAAACATAGAATGATACCTATCGGAAGATATTGTAAGAGTGGTATCTTGAATTTAGAATACGTCTAATAAAATAACAATACGTATAGAGGAGTACGGTACATCCGAATGTACACATTTGATTGACAGGATGATAGAATGGTTGGTGTAATTTTTGAATTTGTCCTATCGTCTGGCATTTCCATCACCAACCGAGTTAAAGAAGAATTGATGATTAAAGATACGCATGGAAGAAGTCCTAGTAGAGTCTAGGGAAAATTATATGATTGTTTGGACACATTTGTATGTGTTAAAAATTGCTTTTGTGATAATGATTTGGAGAACTGCGAGACAATACTTGGGACGAGTATGAGTAGGTGTGAAAGGTAGTAGAGGCCTATACTACCGGAAGCACAGGACTCGCACTTGGATCAGGGAAAGTCACAAGGTTACCAAGAAGCTAGTAATTAATTCCGTTTTGGTCAAGTATGTAGTTACCATCGTTTCGGTAATGACTAAGAAGATGATTGTTATTCCGACCCTAGTGGTCATATCATATCGAGTCCGACTAAGATATGTATTCTACGTGGTTCAGAGAGCCAAGTTCGATGTAGCATCCGACTTAAGCAAGAAGATTGAAGTGAAAATCAATCGAAGCGATCAATAGAAGTATCGCCACCATTGTTTAAGTAAGAAGCCTATAGCTAGAAATGCTACATGCTAAAATTTGATTATATCACATTAGAACATGAAGAACGGTATATTCCATTCTGGAATTTGACTCTAAGAGACCTGAGTCTAAGCGTTGCATCATACGATGAGAGGTCATTAGAACATGACCCATCGGTCTATTGCGATAATCGAAGTAAAGAACTTCTATTAAGATAAGTCTGTTTAAGAAGAAGTAGGAGTCTCCAATAAGGATCTATTTTGTAACTCGAAGGTTACGATTGAAATTCCAACATAGGATAAAGAGCAGGTGCAAGATTTAGCACCGCCTGCAGTCAAGAAGTCTAAGACTTAGATATTGATTCGGAGGAACATAGAAGCTACGGTTATTAACTAGGATGAAAAGATAACGTATGGAGTCATTATACAAGCCCTGTTTTGTTGATGATTCTGGGACGTAATCATCCTAAGGGGGAGGTAACTGTAACGCCCGTAGATTCGGGCTAGTCAATTTAGAGACGATAAGCGTCAAAAATAACTTTTTGATAGAGGATTATTTAGAATAAATAATCTTAACTTAGTTGTAGTATATGTCACAAGGTCTCCATACATATAAAGAATGTTGAAATCCGAGTTATCACGAAGAAGTTCTGACCTGTCGAAGTTTCGCGACAAAACCGATACGACACCGGGAATCGTAAAAAGTGAGTTTGTGATAAAGTACTTTTTAGCCTTAGGGTCTAAATGAAAGTTGTATAGTACGTCTCCACCTAATCATAGATATAAAGAACATCAAAAACGGAGCTCGTATGCAAAAGTTATGGCCTTCCGAAGATGTAGCTGTCTAAGAGCATGACACGTGTCAGAAACCCTAATCTGACTGGACTCACGACGTGAGCATGATTTCTCACGACATGAGGATTCAAAACGCCACATTTCGAAGCTAGAAGACGCATGGCAAGTCTACGTTTAAGGCTCACGACGTGAGGAGTCAAACGAACACTATTCAAGCCTAGAATGCAGATGACGAAGCTACGAGGTGATACATACATGGCTCACGATGTGAGCAATGAATTCTCACGTCGTGAGGGGCCAAAAATCAGCCTACAAATAGCCATTTCGACCTCAGCCATTCTTACACCAAAACGCTTTCCTCTCTCTCGTTTGTTGAAGCCGTTCTGCGTCCCGAGCCCGACGATCACGAACCGCTGACCATTTCTAGTCAGATTCTATCAACTCACGCTATTAATGTGAGTGCATAGTCACTTTCATCTTACACATAGATATGAAGTATTTAATATAAATTACGTGCTATGTGTGCATATTATCTGTGTTCCTGATATCTATGCTAGATGAACGATTTATACATGTTTATATGATTTAAACTGTATTCGTATTTTTATACTTATAGATATACATTGGGTAGTGACGGGCGATGAGAGATAGGTGATGATAGAAAGGTGATGATAATTAGGTGATGATATATAGGTGATGATAATTAGGTTTTGACAGATAGGTGATGATGATTAGGTGATGATAGATAGGTGATGATAAATAGGTGATGTGAGATGAGGGGAGATACCATAACCTTGATCGGCGATGTGGCGATGTAGTCATCTACCAGAGTATAGATGGTGACCACGGACTATTCTAGACAGTCATGTGGAAATACTAGCAGGCTCATAACCTGTAGGTGATGAATTACGAGTTCAGGCAATGTTGTAACTACGTATTAATGCGATGATACTCTAACCCTTACTATGAATTACGAGTTCAGTCGATGTTGTAACTACGTATGCATGCGATGATACCCTAACCCTTACTGGACACGTATTGAGGGAGTAATCCCCAAATCAGTACTGTCTATGCGATGTAGGCGATGCTCCTTAGGAAAAGTCCTTAGGAACAAACATTTAAGGAAATGCGATGTAAGGAGATGAGAGGTAAATATGATATAGGAGATGACCCTTAGGATAAATCTTTAGGGAAGATTAAATGAAGATAATGGGGATGGGTAATTGGGTTAATTGTTTGATGATTAAACATAATAATTATATTATTGTGGGTTGAAAACCCTATGTACTCACCAGGTTTCCCAACCTGACCCACTCAGTCTATTTGTATCACAGGTATCGATACGAAGCTACTTTACACTGAGAGATTAAAGGAGATGTAGATCACGAGTGTAAATAAATGTAAGGTCTATTTATGCTTATGTTTCAGTATTGACGATAACGTCCCAAAGTTTTAATATGAACAAAATACATTTCTTCGGAAATTCTTTTGATAATATATATTGATCACGTTTTTCTGGGAACAAATTCCGCAACACTTTTCTTTAAAAGGATAATCTGAAATTCAAATAAAGCATAAACAAATCGGTCTTTTATGGTCGTAAATTTGGGGATGTCACAACAATAGTGAGATTTTCCTGCTAATCTCTCTAACATTTAGTCAATAAAGGGTAAGGAAAATGGTCTTTTCTTGTGGAAGCATTTACCTTCGGGTAGTTAATACAAACCCTCCACCCGTTTTGCACACAAGTGGGGACCAATTCTCCTTCGGAGTTTTTCATAAATGTAACTCCGACTTTCTTAGGGACCACTTGAACGGGACTAACCCGTTTATTGTCAGATATGGAGTAAATTACACATGCATCCAAAAGCTTCATGATCTATTTCTTCACTACGTCCATCATTGGAGGGTTCAATTTCCTTTGTGCCTCTCTTTTTGGTTTAAAGTCTTCTTCTATTAAGATTTTATGCATGCACAAGGAAGGAATTAACCCTTTAATGTCTGTAATTGTCCACGTAATAGCATTCTTGTATTGTTTTAGCAAAGTGACTAACTCCTATTCTTCCTTTCTTGACAACTTATTGGAAGTGATGACCGATAAGGTATTTTCCTCCCTAAGATATGCATACTTTAAATGGCCCGGGAGAGTCTTTAATTCCAACTTTTATGGTTGGATCACTGATGGAAGAAGCTTGACTTTGGTGGTAGGTAACTTAGCTTTTCTTTCATCAACCCCCGTGTGCTTCTTTTCATCTATGAGATCAACAATTTCTAACACTTACTTGTCTATGCTAAACTTCCTTGCAAGTTCCGTGGCTTTTTCCCTATCTTTGTGACAAAACTAACTTAAATGCATGGCATTCTCAAAGCACAGGATACATATTGTTTAGTATAATGCATGGCATACATGATGGATCTTAATGTTGAAGCATAATGAACAATGATCATTTTCTATAGTTCAACTGTTGTGGTAGGACATTGAGTTGGACTCAAGATTGTGTCATGTGTCATTGGTACGAATCCTCTCTTGGAGTATTCCATCATGAACCTCTTCAAAAAAAATTTAAGGTATGTACTTTGACTTAAACCTATTAATCGTTTTGATCGATATTTATAGATCTTTATACCAAGAATGTAAGTTGTCTCTCCTAGATATTTCATTAAGAAACACTTTCCAAGCCAAGAATTAACACCTTGTAAAGTCAGAATGTGGTTTCCTATGATAAGTATGTCATCTATATATAGGACTAGGAAGGTCACCATGCTCCCACTAGTTTTCTTATAAACACAAGATTCATCTTCATTTTTGATGAAACCATACTCTGAGATTTCATGATCGAAATGATGGTTCCAAATACGAGAGGCTTTTTTTACCTATAAAGGCATCTGTTGAGCTTATACACTTTATTAGGATGCTCTGGATCCACAAAACCTTCAAGTCCTCTTCTTCTTAGTGTCCATTTAGAAAAGCGGTTTTGACATCCATTTTCCATATTTCATAGTCACGATATCTTGCTATGGTAAATAGTATCCTAATTGATTTAATCATAACAACTGGAGAAAAGGTTTCGCCATAGTCAATACCATGAGTTTGACTGAATCCTTTTGCAATAAGTTTTGCTTTAAATAAATGTACGTAAATTGTCATCTATGGCAGTCTTATTATAGGAGACCCAACTTACTCCCAAAAGTCTTAACATGGGGAGGAAGTTCAAAAAAGTCCCAAACCTGATTTTCTTGCATGAATTGCATCTCAACGTTCATGGCTTCAAGCCATTTGTCAAATTCAAAATCTGCCATGGCATTCTGATAGCTGATGGGTTCATCAGAATTCGTCAAGAAACATTCATCAATGAGAAATACATATCTCACAGGTTCTTGGCGAATTCTATAAGACCCGCTAATGCCTTGTGTTTGATTAGATTCATGAATAACTAGTTCTTCATTCTCAACAATTTCTTGTTGAGTACTAGTGCCAGCTTTAGTTGTATCAGGCTGTGGTACTTGATCTTCTTCAAGTTCCACGTGCCTCCCACTTGCTTCATCCATTATAAAACTGTTTGCTAAGAATTTAGCTTTTCATGAAATAAAGATCTTATTTTCACTACGCATGTAGAAATAATAACCTAAACAATCCTTAGGGTATCCTACAAATATACAATTAGTAGATTTTGGTTCGAGTTTGCTTGAAGCTTCTTGTCTAACATAAGCTTCACAACCCCAAACCCTTAAATAAGATAAGGATAGAGATTTTCCATAACATAACTCAAAATGTGTTTTATCTACCTTTTTAGTTGGAGCCATATTCAAAATACGAGAAACGGTGAGTAAGGTATAACTCCAAAATGATAAAGGTAGAGTACTTTTGCTTATCATAGATCGAACCATATCATATAGGATTTGATTCCTCCTCTCAGACACATCATTATGTTGTGGTGTTTTGGGTGGAGTAAGTTGTGAGATAATCCCACGATGTTTAAGATGATCTTGGAACTCTTGGCTCAAGTATCCGCCTTTTATATTTGAACGAAGGATTTTAATTGTCTTGTTGAGTTGATTTTCAACTTCACTTTGAACTTCTCAAATGCTTCATTCTTATGTTTCGTTAAGAACACATGACCAAAATGACTAAATTCATCAGTGAAGGTGATGTATCTTTCACCATATCTAGTCATAGTTTTGAAAGGACCACATGCATCGGTATGTATGATTCCTAAAAAATCACTTGACCTTTCACTCGACCCAAAGAAAGGGGAATTTGTTCTCTTTCCACTTAAAAAAGATTCACATATATCACTTCATGTAATTTATCTCGAGTGATCGTGAGACGATAATATCGTATAAGTCTTCAAACCAAGAGATATGAGATGTTGACTGTGAGTTGGTTGTGCATTGATAGTACGAAACCGCATCAGTAACTTGATGTTATAAAACGTGGTTTTGTGTATGATTTGGCGAATAGTTAGTACAAGCATATGAGTCGAAGTTTATTTGTTCCTTTTAGTCCTTAGAGGATTAAAAGCGATATCTTTGGCCCCTCGATGATTTTGTTTTGACTTATGTGTTGGCCCCGGTCAGAACTCAATTGATGTGTTCGATTGAGTTCTATGTCAAGAAAATCAGGAATCGGGAAACAAACTGTTGGACAATAAGTATGACGTTGTTCCATGTATATGTATGGCTGATATCTTGAGAACAGAGGATTATATGATCCCTTGTCTAAAATGGCGCATTCTAGTTCAACAGGTTTTAAGAGCTACGATTGCTGGTCGGATCCGAAAGTCGTACTTGCAATTATAATTATTAGACTTATCCAAGTGGGAGACTGTTGGATAAGGTGTCTAAGTCCATAACTATATTTGGTATGTACTTGACCCGATTTAGCATGGTCCATTTGGGTTGCACTTCACCGGAACAATTTGGACTTTGAGAAGAGGATATGTATGATTTATTAATATATTATTAGTTATAATATATTAATATGAAATCATATTATTTAATTACTATTGATCAATAATTAATTTGGAATTAATTTTGTGGTTAAAAGAGACTAATTAAATATATAGGGATTGATTGTGTAAATCATTCATTCTTATAATGTGGGCTAGTGATCCATGATTCCTTATGTTGGGCTTAACCCATGTGGTAAACAATGGATGCTCCATGGAGGTCAAAACCCATGGATCATGAGGAATGTGGAAAGTCATGAGTTACATGGTGTAACCCTAATGTGCACACTATATAAGAATCCCTTTGGTTCAAGAAAATGGCACCCTAGAGTATTGTCAATAGTTTTGTGAGCTAGAGAGTTCTCTTCCAAAGTTTCCAAGTGTTGGTGGTGATTTGTGATTCCACTTGAGGCATTCACATTGTTGGTGCTAAGCTCTTAAAGCTCTAAGAAATAAGCCACATCTAAAGGTATGTTTCCCAACTTGTTTTATTCACTATGTACCTAAGTTTTGTATGCTAGTTAGGGTAATACCTTGGAAACTTCAATTTTTTTGTATAATAGTGAAAATATAGATCCAAGGTATTTAGGGTTGCATGAACACCTTAGGAGAGTTAGGATGCTCAAAACCCTGCAGTGGTATCAGAGCCTAGGCTTGCCTTCAATTATACTTGATGCTACTTGTCGTTTGAATTTGAAAAAATCAAGTTTTTGCCTTCTGACTACTGAACTCGCCGAGTCCACTGATGGACTCGATGAGTCCATGTACAAATTGAGATACTCGACGAGTCCAGTTCATGGACTCGCCAAGTTGGCTGTGCAGAGTGCAGAAAAATGATTTTTTGGCC